>NW_008796187.1:2838582-2906863 GCF_000699145.1 Aptenodytes forsteri | reverse complement strand
GCCAGGACAGCTGACCCAAACTGGCCAAAGGGACATTCCATACCATGTGACGTCATGCTCAGTACATAAACTGGGGGGAGTTAGCTGGGGGGGTGACCTCTGCTCAGGAACTGGCTGGGCATCGGTCAGTGGGTGGTGAGCAATTGCATTGTGCTTCACTTGTTTTGTATATTCTTTTACAATTATCATTATTATTATTATTATTTTCCTTTCCTTTTCTGTCTTATTAAACTGTCTTTATCTCAACCTGCAAATTTTACTTTTTTTTTCCAATTCTCTCCCCCATCCCACTGGTGGGGGGACAGTGAGCGAACGGCTGTGTGGTTAAACCACAACAATTACTCTTTCTTCTAACACCTGTCTGCCTAACAATCAATTTATTTCCTCCCTACCTATGTCCACTTCTTGTCATAGTCTTATGACTAAACTAGCATGACCTATAATGTAGCTTTTTGTTACCAGGATCTGTTTTTGAAGGTATACTGAAAAAAAAAAATCTTTCTGTCTTTGCTTCATTGGTTAGAAGACCTGAATTTTATTTAAATACATGGTTTTGTTACTATTAGCTTTTTTTGATAAAATACACAACCTTTGCTGAAATCTGTGATAGCTGAGCACCTTATATGTTCATGTGTTAGTGATAGCACTGGAAAGAAGGGAAAAAAAGTGAAGGGGAAGTGTCTTGCACTAATATTATTGTTCTGTTACTGTCTGTTCTCGTTTGGTTTTGAGTGCTTTTTTTTGATGTGTGTGCTATTCCTAGCTTACTGTCTTAGTGACTGTCTCAGGGACTCATAGTAAGAATCCTTTTCAGGATCATTTCCTGAAAAGTGGGCCCACATATTTATGATATATTAAGCCTTACTGATCATCTCACTCCTCCTTATTCAAGCCGGCACCTATGTGTTGTCAGCTAATCCGCATATGCAAACAGTCCAGCATAAACTGTCAAAAGGAACAATTTAAGGCGACTACTGTAGTTCATGGGCTCTGGTGCCTGCTATTCTTCTCATTTAATTGGCTTTCTCTGTATTTTGGGACTGCTTATGTGATTAATTAAATTATTAGATTAAAATACGTAAACATCTTGTGGAAGTGGGATCGGGATCCAAAACTCGTCCCCATCAAAGGCCAATCCCCCTGCTGCTGGGCTGCAGAATCATGCAGTTTGTTGGGTCTCCCCTTACCCGATACATGCCTTTTATCCTGGTCCATGTGAGGGATGGAAAGTGGTTGGTCTGTCTGCCTCTCTCCCCAACCAAGGAATGTCTGGTTATGACTGTTTCTGGCAAAATACGAGGTGTGGCTTAAAAAAGCTCAAATGGAGAAATGCTCTAACCATGTCTTGCAAAGAGGTAGACACCACTACTGCTGACTTTATTACCAAAATGAAAGTATTTTTAAGGGGTAAGTCAATGCTCCCATGCCCATAGGGAGCTCAGTCCCTGCTGGAGTTTCAAACTGTGGTCCCATATATGCATGGGACTTCTGAGAGTTCAACATCCATAGCATGTTGGCTGTGTGAATATTGCTTCTGAGCATCAATTTCTTCCTCCTTCCTTAAGGCCCTAAGTATCTAACTCAGCTTTGTCAGGTGTAGCCCAGGAACCAAAATTACTGATATGGCATGGCCTGAGGTGACCCTTGTACAGATATGGACCTCAGCTTCCACACACACCATTCTTGTACTCCTCGGAACACCCTTTACTGTCACTCTTAATGAGGGGTGTCTTATGAAGCAGTTACGTTAAGTACAACTTAAAGCAGAGGCAATTTTTTTTTTTAAAAAAAAGCTCAAAGTTACAAGCTTGGGTACAGTTATGATTAACTCATTACCTGGAGAAAACTGCTGAAGGTAAGTGTTGAAATATGTACCACAGTTTATGCAAACAAATATATTGTGCATGCTAATATGTATTACGTGATAGGATATGATGATGGTACTAAAATAAAAAGCCTGTAACAGCAAACCTAGAAATACCTTAAAACATTTATAACTAAAGTGGAAAACGATGTCATTGTCAGTTAAATGTTCCTTAATTTTCAAATTATTTTTCCAGTGCATTATGCTTCTTGGCAAATGTAGCCAAAGAGACAGATCCAAGAAGTTCAGGTTTCTAATAATATAATAAAAGTTGAGTTTTTCCATCCTCCCAGCATTCAATTCAGCAAACTACTTTTCAGGAAAATACTCCTAGGGTGTACATAGCCAGGAAGGGCTCTAAACTGATGCTGGTGATGAAGCAGAGCAAAGGTTGTTTCCATGCCTTTAATGCACGCTTCTAAATATTTCACGTTTATTTTATCTTATCTCAGAACTTTCCCTATGTCCTGTTAATAGCTCTTCAATTCTCACTATTTTAGTTTTTTCTTTCAAAGCTTTTTGTCTGCAAGTTCATTACCTGTGCATCATTCATCGTTAGCTTCCTGCGTTTTGTTTCTAGTACACTTTATCACAATTCATCTATCAGCTATGGTTCTTGAAATACTAAACCATTCCTAAGAAGAACTTCATGTATTGAAAGTGGGTCTTTTGTTTCTGTTTTCTAAAACACAAATGCAGTTGAGTTGACCTCTAATGCAACTCTGAGTGAAAATCAAAGCCTTCCACATATTACCTATGTTGTTTTTTTAAGAAAGAATAAGTGGAAGCATAGGATCAAAAAAAGGCAAATATTTTTCTTCTTAATGTTTTGATGTTAGGCAGTTTTATGAGTGCCTTTGATAAAATCTGAAACATGTATTTTGAATCAGTTAAGGTGCTAAAGTTGCACAAGTCCCTGAAAGAGCTTTTTAAAACTTTTTTTCCTCTCTACAGTTTTCCTGTAAAAGCTGAATTCTTCATTTCGCTATTCCGTTGCATGCGACATGTAGCATCATCACAGTCAACTCATGAAGCTGTCAGTAGAATGATGTCAAGATGATGGCAGAGGGAATGTCTATGCAAGTTCAGCTGCTATAGGTAAAACAAATAAAGCTTGCTTTAAATGATACTTTGTTTGAAACAAACCAAGCATAGCAAGTAAATTCTGAGTTAATGCCTCCAGAACCCAACTAGCTCTGCTTAGCCCATTGTGAAGAACTATGACATCCCATTAGTGAGTATGACAATGGGAGCTGAAACTCCTGAATCTTTGACTTTGCTATGGATTTGTTAAAGGCTATTAATGAGACAATTTTTCGGTTGTTGTCTTATCTGTCAAATGAGGAAAGGAAGCTGCATGAATGCAAGCAGACAATATGTGTTTCTTAAGTGCTAGGTAGTAAATACTGTATGATTAAAAATTAATACCACAGCTGTGATAACACAGAACAGTGATCGGCACTGAACAAAATATTTGTTCCTTCCTGAGCCAAGGAAGGCTGGATGAATATAGTATATATGTCTTGCCAAATTTATCTAATCTGTTCTCAGGAATTACAGTGATAGAGGTCTCTGAGCTTCCTTAGGGAATCTTTTACAAGTGCTTCACAGTACCTACTATCTAACCTGAACCTCATTTGCTTCAGTTTAAAACCCTTTACTTCTGGTTCCGTGCATGATGAACTTGCTAAACAGATTTTTTTGAAGATTTCAACAGCCTTTTACAAAGAAGATACTTTTATTTTGTAGATTGATTAGAAATTTCAAACATTGCTTATATTAATTATAGCTCTCACATCCACCTGTTTTGTCATTTTGAACAAGCTTAGGTAAAACAATCTGTTAAATCTTTGTATTTTGTTTTCTCTGTACGATTTAGTAATACAGGCTTCAGAATTTTTTTTTTTTCTTATTAAGCTTAGTATAGCTAGATTGAAGATAAATGTTTATGCAAAAAGATTAGTGATCTATTTTGCTTGGGAGGTGATGTGTGATAATTGACCAATCTGATAGAAAGGTGTTCGTAATCACGGATCAAATTCCAGAATCTCTCTCTTCTTTGCACTTGAATGCTTCATTTCAGACATTCAGCGTTACACACATCATGAAATATCGTTGTTTTGAGGAGAGGATTTCTGAGAGGGCCTAACTCACTGATAGCATTCAGGCTCAGGAATTCAATATTGACCCAGTCAATAGAGGTGTGTTGAATTGCTTTACAATCATGAGCAGAAATTCCATCTGTTCCTCCTTTTTGGTAGGAGTGATAATATTCAGAATAAAAATATTGCTGTAGTCAGAACTGGACTGCTCTTTTAAAAAAAAAGAAAAAAAATTAAAGAAAAAGGCATCCCGTTTAATTCCCCGTTCTAAGGACTGGAGCCTGTGGTTTTTGCTCTGACTCTTTAGATTCCCAGTGCAGCTCGACAAAGACTTTCTTTGAATTTTACTGAAAGTGGGAGCTGGCTTGTTTACAGCTTAACTCTTGAGGAGGCACACAGTGGGGGTAAGCAAACAGGGCTTGTAGGGATTGACTTAGACAGAGGTTCCTCCAGACGTGCCACTGCTTTTTCCTCAGAGATAAAAACCAAGAGATTACAGATCAACAGTAAACTTCCTTAAGGTGAGGCCCACGGTCTAATGACTCTTTCTGTTTTACAAGGCCCAGGGTATGTTTGGGAAGGGAAGCTATTAAGACAGCTGAGGTTTGGTGATATATTGTATTTGGTGCTTGTATGGGACAAAGGGATCCTTTGATTCCTGCTCACTTCTATCCCCTCAGTTGCGTTGGAGGGGCCGTGCTACAAACTCATTAAAGGACCAGATGTATTAAACCCCTTTGCAAACGGTTTTCTTGTTGTTGTCGTTGTTGCTGCCGCTGCTGCATCTTAAAAGTTGGGCCTGTTCTGGAGCCCCCGACAGCAGTTTGGCCCAGCTGGGGAGGCTCAGGGGAGCGGCGGCTGGGTGGTCAGGGGCTCGGCAAGCTGTTGGGAAAAGAAGTAGGTGGAAGTGAAACTGTAGGGCTCCCCAAATGATGTGGTTGTCTAAGGCAGTGGGTTACAGAGACGAAGGGGAATGAGGAAACAGTGGCTGACTGCCTGTGGTGTTCTTGCTGAAGAATGGCTATTGGAGGAGTATCTGCTCACTCAACGCCTGGTGATGCTGGTGCTGCTGCAGAGGGAAGACCCAAGGGGATCGGGCGCTGCTGGAGGGGTGGTCACTGGTGCTCGTCTTCGGTAGGGCAGCACAGGATCTGCAGGTCCAACCTATGGGACCCTCCTGGCTCTGGCTCCCTTCTCCCCATGGTACAAGGGGGACTTTTCAGCCAGCCTCTTCCTCAGTTGTGCCAGTGCCGCTGGAAATGCGGGGGTGTAGGAAGGGGTGGCGTGAGGGGTGACCAAGGGAAGGAAGGTGGCTGTTACTCAAGGAAGGAAATGCTTTCTTTGGTGAGGATGGGCAGGACGGTGAGGAGGAAGAGAGGGAAGGAATCAGGATGTCTAATGTGTGTGGGAGGGTAAGGACAGGCTAATTACGGCACAAAGGTCTTTCTGGCCATAGGGGGAGGTGAGGGCTGTCCCTGTGCTGTAGTAAAGAGGAATATTTTGTTGGATGGTTGGGCTGGCAGACAGGGGGGAGAGAGATGGATGTCTCTGTCCCCACTATTCACCACTGTTGGTAAACTTCCTTTCCCCGTCCTGAATACCCACTGAGATTACCCTGGCTCCCATCACATACAGCCCTACTGATACTTCCCAAAGCCATTCAGTGATGCAGATGCTTGTAGGAACTTCCAGCAGCTCCAGACCAGTTGTTTCTCTGTCTGCCAGGTTCACACACATGTAGCTTTGCTGGACAAGTGGAAAATGAAGGAAAATGCTCCTGCTCCATGCGAAGGAGCTGTGTATTTCGGCTTGGTCCCCATACTGTGAGACTCCTCTTGCAGGAGCTTGCTGTCTTCATACAGGCCTTGGGAGGCGCAGCTGTGCGGGAGTGGGGCCAGGCTGGAAGCATCCTTCGGGAGCCCGGGAGGTGGGGGTGGCCGGCATGCTCCCTGCTGTGGATGGAGGTGAGGCAGCCCCTTCCCACCTCCCCTGTGATCCCCTTGACCACATCTCCTAGGGCAAGATCTCACTAACACATCCTAGCTAACTGCCGGGCTCTGCTGAAAGGTGAGGAAACATGCAGCTGTCAGTCTTGTGCCCTCTTCAATGCCTCCACTGAGGAAAAAGTTGCTGCGATAGATGCAGCCGATTTGTTATCAGTATTGAATTGTTCAGTGCTGGTGGTGTAGAGAGAAGGATCTAGAGGGAAGGATACCTGTGTATTTCGTTTTGATCCTGTGACCTGTATCTCAACCTGCATTGTACTCTTGCAGCTTTTTTCATGCCTGAATGAACTGGGAGGGTTTATTGTTTCAAGAAAATACATAGGTGATCCTTAGGCTGAGCACTTGAGGCAGGTGTGTTCAGCATGTGCGAATGCAGTGAGGTGCAGCAATGTTTGCACTAGCATGAAACATCATGGCTTGGGTGCTACAAGCAGCAGAGCTACACTAACAGTTCTCTGGGGTGTAGATGGGAAATAAAACCAAGTCTGGTAGTGCATGCTAATGCATCCAGACACAGGCTGTCCGGTCCAGAGCCTGCTCAAGTGTGTCTGGATAACACTGCATCATGCCATGAAAGTATCCCCGTTCTTCTGCAAGGAAGAAAGGTGATTTGAAGAAAGAAGAGGGTTAATAAATGGTAGAACAAAATCTTAAGGAAAATTTTGCATGAGAATAGAGAAATGGAGAGATAATTGGCAAGCAAAGAAGAGAAAAGATACAAAAAAGTTATGAAAGTATTGAGAACACAGATTGACATGGAGACTGAAATGCAGAAAAGGAGGGAAGAGACATTCTTTAGATGTCCTACAGCTTAGACTACCTGAAGCAGAATAGGACATGTAAGTCATTTCTAGGGTAGCATGCACATTACGCAGTATCCTGTATTACTGGAATGGTGTTTGTAGCCCAACTGTTGACGTCTCCTGGGCTCTCTTTGGACTGTCAGTCCGTATTTGCAGTTACTTCTGCATATGCTGTCCATGAACAGGTGGCAGCCTTCATGCTCCACGCAGACTGAAGTGGGGTAAAAGCTATTCCCTCCTTGTAATTTTGAACTTATTCACAAAATGAACATGAAATGAAACAAGAAATCTGGACCAGACTTCTCTGCATTTCACAAAACTCTCTTCCAAATATAGCTGAACAGTCAGTTTAGACTACCACTCACTTTCCTATTACTTTTTTCAGAGCAATTTGTAACAGAGCGAAAAAAAAAGCAACATTTTAATCAGGATTATCACATGCTCTCGTGTTAGGTTTTTTGGACAAATGCTTTCAACTCGTGCAATGTCATTTAGACAGATACTGCCTCTACTAATAAAAAAATCTTTACCAAACGTGATGGTTACTGTAAGCACACAGTATGCCAGTCCATCTCTAAGAAGACTTAACAATTAGACCAGATGGCTAAAAGATAAATAAAGATTCAGGAACGCTGAGAAAGAAATCGAATACATTAATAACCATGCTTCAGTCTTCTCCAAGTGCAAAATGATACACTGTGAATGTGTGTTTGTCTAATCTTCTGTAGTAATAATAATTTTCAGGCCAGGCATTCTTTCTCTTAAGCATATGGTATATCAGGCTTTTCTTTCCAACAGCAGAGTCCCTAGTGGAGGTACTGCGCGGCTGTCACGGTACTAATATAGACATCCAGGACTGAGGAGTATGAGAAACGCTTGATGAGCATTGTCAGTCATGTTCCTGTCTTTAGTTCTTTGTATAATGGATATTCTTTCTTTTAAAAAATACTTAATTATTTGGGTTAGAAATGTGTATTTGACTGTAGAGAGTTCTGGTAATTATTACTTGGGGTGAAGGTACAAATAAGGTATATTCAATTTCTGTAAGCAGAATTATATGTACCTTCCAAAGTATCCTTCATCTTATGGCTCTTCATCTATGAGTTACTTAAGGATATCTGTGAAGAGCTAGCTAAACCAGCCTTCTTATTATGAAAGAACACAGGAACTTTTTTTTTTCCCCTTTCATTGTTAGGAGCAGAATGAAGTAGTTCACAGTTCAGCCTTAGATTTTTTACTAAAGTTTTACCCTTTTACCTTGCCTAATGATAATTTTCCTCTTATTTTAATCTGATGAGAAACTGCCGTTGTTTTGGTACAAGCAGGATTTACTTGATTTTTTTTTTCCTGAATTTTTTGCAGCTTGGGGGTTTGTGCAGAGCCTAAGGAGAAGGGCTGAGCGAGTAAGGAAAACATAGCTCAACATTTTGTGTTCCTCATGAGCAAATTAATCACAGTTACAATTAAATATGCACTGACATTTGCAAAGATGTACAGTACAGATGAATTGAACCTAACTCATTCTCAGCAGACTTGTTCTACATGAAATGTAAATACTAAAAGAGAATAAGACTTCTTTTTCTTTCTGGTGTCCCTCAAGACTCCTTGCTAAAGTCTTCCCCAACATACTATGGGCCTGATCCTGATATGCTTATGTGCAATTGATTATTATACTCTCGTAGTATAAAAGGAACTTAAAATGCAAATGTAAATAACTTACACCAATATTAAATGATGTTGTGATGCCAAAGCAGTGTAAAGAGGCCTCAATGTAAATGAAAATCAGACTCTGTATGTTTATGTGAATTACACATCTGCAAAATATCTATAATATAGAACATAGCAGTTGTTTAATTTTTACCTAATTAGAGAGGCTTGAAAACATCTGGTAGTTGACACCAATCCCTTTTTTCCATTGTGTCCTTTCTTGGTAAGCTGGGAATGGAATACAATATATCCCATGAGATGCTTTTTAGTTTATGACAGGTGTGCATTTCCTAGCTGGTCATTGCATGACACTATTTGTTTCCCACAGATACAGCTGGAAATACATTTATTTGGCAGTGAGGAATTGCAAGGGAAAGAAAAACTAGTTTAGAAGGAAACTTACATCAGAGATGTAGATATATAATGTTTGCACAGAAATCTCAATGTGGCATTTCATAACTTTCACAGGCATTTGCTTTGTCAACCAAAATATCATAAATTTAGTAAAGAGGGTTGGTGCATAATTTCCAACATTGGTATAAAAAGTAAAATGTAATGTATGTTGCCAAACTATAATCGCCCCCTAGCATATGTAACTATTTTTGTGTAAGCTGTGAGTGAGTTACTCCTGTTGTGCTTTCTGCCGCTTGGAGTAAGGGGAACAGTGAAGTTGGCCGACTGCTGGCCAAGGGGTGGTTTGGTCTACGTGTGGGGTCCATGGGCATGGGGACCAGAGAACTGAGCTTTTGCCTCCTTCCTCTTCCTAGGAGATGTGGGAGCCACAGGGACTGCATGAGAGAGACTGGGGGAAGAGCTTAACATAACTCAGCATGGAGACTCTCATCTTCTGATTAAAGAAGGAGCAGCTCTAGCAGCCACTCGCAGAGCGTGCTTTGCTTTAGCAATAGCATTGGTCTGGCACTTAGTCTGGGCTAGTAAACTCAACAGGGCCAGACCATTGCCTGGCCCTGAGGCCAATATATGCGGAGCAGCTCATAGCTGTGTTATTAAACTCTTACCCTCCAAAACAGTTATGCAGACCACCTATTAGCAATGGACCCAAGTTAACTTCCAAATTGTGCCTGGAAATAGTTTGAGAGTGTTCCCCGTAGCCTAAGTCAAATCTGTACCAGAAGTGAATGATACACACAGCCAAATTATAGTGCCTGGGAGCATCCCCTTGTGTCATTTACTGGTATAGGCATAATCCAAACGTTCCTGTTTTGTTTATTGTTCTTGACTTGGAGTTTCCCTAAAAAAGCATATGAGGACAAATAAAAACTTGTGAAAATTTCAGTTTACGTAAACTTCATGGCATAAAAGAAGTAATTTCTCTAGCCCAGGACTTCTTTTTCTTGCAATACTTCTATTTTTTTTTTAAAACACGAAGCTATCTTTTATAAAAGCTTCCACAAATCTTTTAGAATGGAAAATGTCATGTAGACCCTTGCCATATAAAAAGATCTAGGACGTGCGTGTGTTTTAATCCCATATGAGTGCCCCACGAAGCATATGCACTCAGATCGCAGGTGGTGTGATCCAACTGCTGTGTAGTCCTCCTTGCCCTCAACCATGGGAAACTACTATGCTTACGATTTTTCCCCTCAGGTGCATGAAGGAAGATGATTGATTTTCTGTATTGGATTTGGCACAAAAAAACCCCAATCCATCAAAGCTGTGTAATTGGGAAGGGAATATTTTTCCCCATATGGAATATGGAAGAACCTTCACTCCTGGTGGAAACAGGCCCAATTCCAATGCTGCTAGCTATAGAGAAGTGAGGTTGGTGTAGGGTTCTTATAATTATTTTTCTCTGAACAGTTCATGTTTTCTGTTACTTCAGGTTTTTTTTTTAAATTTAAGCTTCTGTCATTCCTCTAAAGTTGTTTCTTACCCTGACCAAACCCCTCACCCTCCCCCAAAAAAGCCAGTGCTTAATCTGATGACATTGTCAAAATGGATTTATGGATTTGTTTACTAACCAGGATTTAGAATGGGATGAAACAAGTTTGCCTCTGGGAATGGATGACTGATGCTGTTTTCCGAGAACTGATTTTTGTCACAATTTTTTAAAATGGATTGCTGATAGAAAATGATTTGTAACTAATGGAAATTGAGGATAAAAAGCTATGTTCTTATATAAGTTCTGAAAATGGCAGCCTGGCATTTCTAAAGCCGGGAGGTGAAATGTAACTGCTCTGTGAAAAGCATTTCCTCTTTTCTTTTTGGCATGTTTTCACTTATAGCCAGGGTGGTCCTGAGGATTTGTGGGCTCAGGAAGAACAGGAAAGATTTCTCATCAAATATTCCTTTCCCTCCCATTTCCCTCTTCTTTCTTTGTTTCTTCTTTTATATTTTTTGCATTTTTCCACTCTCTCCTATTGTGACCAGGTCTGAAGAGTGGCATCTCGAACATTTGGTTAAGAATATGTCCTGTATCCCTAAGAGGCACCACGCGCAACCCTCAGCCCCATCAGAAAATGCACTGTCAGCACGAACTGTCTTGGGCTGGTGCGTGGGAGCAGCTGCTCCCCGGGCAGCTCCCCGAGGGCTCACAGCCTTGCCAGGGGGCTCTGCTGCTGTTCCCCATGTGCCCCCTCTGCTTGCCCCAGGGGGAGGGGGCGTTTTGCATTGTGTTGCCCCCTTCCTCAGGGGGTAGGGAGCCCACGGCAGGGATGAGGCTTCCTTTCCCTCTGCCCTGTTCCTTGCAACTCCACTGATAGTTGGTTGTTTTGGTTATTTTGTCTGGTTGGTTCATTGCTGCTCAGAATTGCGCTTACAGCTTTAGCTTTAGTGCAGTTGAGTTTTCAAGTCTCTGACCGAATCTTCTCCCAACTGCTTTTCTCAATCACTGCAATCTAATATTCCCTGGCTTTTACACTGAAAATTTCAGGCCTTGTTTCTTCCAAAATACACATATTAATGCTATTAAACCCCCCCAGACCTTAAACCCTACTCAGTGCCTTCAGAAAATGAAGGTTTTTATCCATTGTGGGAGGAAAAGAAAATCTTGCGACTTCCATTTAATAGTATCACAGCCAAACCCAATGATGTGAGAGAGCACATTGGCATTGAAATAGCCCTTGCTGAGGAGAAGCACATTCCAGAGGAAATTGATTTTCATGTCACCAACTTACACGTATTTTGAAAATTAGGTTCTGAGCCATGGGGTTCACAGCTGATTTATTTGTCTTTATTTTTTGCTAAAGTTTTTCAAATGGATTTTTAGTGCACGAACAAGTTGCCTCTGACACGGACCGAGGAAAGGTTCATGCAAAGAATGTATAGTGCAGCACGGCATGTAAGCGGAGGTCCAGACAGCCTCGTGGAATGCATAAGAACTGTTGATGGCAGCGTGTGACTAAAGTCCAGCAAAAAACACTGGGATTTGTAAAGCCTGAAGCTGGAAGGCGATAATGTGGTCTGCTCTCTGTATTTCACAAGCTGCTATACTTCATCCCGTTATCCATGTTGAACTCAGTGCTTCCTGTTTAAGTTAAACATGCCTTCCAAAAGGCATCCGGTTTTGATCTGAAATTAAGCAAGGTTTGCTTTGATAGCTTTTTTTCGATGATTGACAAAGTCCAAACAAACGATTACTTTTAATTTGACTTTATCTGGCATCTGACCACTGAGGATTGTGCTCTTCGATTAACGAGCCTGCTGTTTCTCCCCATGACATGTCTGTGCTACAGCCATGTCACCTGTCAGTCTTCTTCTTGGCAAGCTCAGTCTTTACGTCTGCCTCTTGCAGATATTTTCTAAACCTCAACACTTTCTTTTGTATCTTTCACAATTCTTTTAATAGCCTTTTAGAGGTGCAAAATGTGGATTCTAGCCAGCATCTTAATATATTACTGTTTATCTCCTGGTAGTTATGTCCATTAGGAAAATCAGTTCTTTGGCATAACATAAAAGTTGAATGCATTCAATGAATAATCTCCATATACATTAATTTAAGAGTATGAATCCAGTCAGTTTCAAGTGAAACTTCCAGCTGGTGACAGCTTGCCTCCTGTCACATCAGTACGTATATGGCTGGTAGTGGTTTTGTAGGATTCTGTAACCATTTTAGCCTATGCCAGAAGTATTTTTTTCATGAAACTGCTACATGCTTTAAATTAAAAATTTCTGTTCGCCACATACTGTGAAATGTTCTCTTCATGTTCTCATCAGCAGTCACAAGGTGTTTGAAATATTGCTGGTTCTTTTTTTGAAAAAAAAAAAAAGATTCTTCTAGTCTAAAGTGGTTTTTATTTGTATTTTCTTTGATAAAGCGCTTTAGGGAAGGAGTGAGAGAAGAGTAGAAAAGCCTAGAAGAAGGTACAGATAACTCCTTAACTGGTACGGTTGTTTCCTCTCAGGCTGGAAACTGGTGATAATAAAGGTGTCATTCCCATGCTGAAGACCTTCTCTTAGCTCAGATGACTTCAGCCTTGTGGAATCTCCTGCACCTCTTGGCAGCCGAAGGGAGATAATGCTCCTTACCGGAGAACTCCTTTGCCCTGTCTTGCTTTCCTTAGCTGGCACGGCTTCGCTTATTGGTACTGTTTCACTTAAGAAAGCGTGCATCCATGGGATGTAAACTTGGCAATGGTTTTGATAATTGCTCTTTGTATTGCACATGGTCAGTGCTTTTCCCTGTCATTACCGGTCTCCTAATTGTGTCTGGAATTCTGCAAATGTGAGGAATTCAGGCTAGACCTGGCCTGGATTTTTCAGGGCAGTTGCACTTTGACCTTTTTAGGAGATGATTGAAGGGGACTGCTGGAGTTATTAGTTTTCTTTATCCCTCCCCACCCCCCTCCTCCAAATAAGCCCCCCTAAACTATTCAGTGCAAGATGTCTGCTTGCACAGCAGAGTTAGTGCTAGGAGAGCATGCCAGTGACTCCATGGGTAATGTATTCATCCCAGTTATTAAAGAAAATAGACTTTTTGTGAAAGAAATATTGTAGAGACGGGGATAACTTGCTAAGTGTGGAATTTGTTCCGTGAGGATGGGTAGGAGATTTTATTAGTGATTCATGTCTGTCTCCCCACTCCCACTTGGAGGTTGCTCTTTATTTTTGTCAGCATATTGTATTCTGCACATGCCAAACCGCTGTTTCTTTGTCACTTACAGGTAAAGCTCAATCTTCTGGTGATTTGTGTACTGGAGCTCTTGCGGGAATGTTTGTAAAACTAGTTTGCTTGGGTTTTAGCTCTTTTCTGTGATTGAAGGCATGAACTAGGCATATGTTCATGACACATATCCCATGATGTTCTCAGTGACACTACCCGGGGAGCCACAGGGGCTGTGTGTGACCTGTTTAGAAAAGTATGTGCCTGGAAACTAGCAGAAGGTGCTCAGGATATTTGTGTCCTAACATCTTGGGTCCATTACTTCCTAAGTTATGTGACGACTCAGATTGTAAGTTTAGCCATGTTGAAAAAATGAAGTTACTATTTCTATCATGTTTAGGAAGAGGCTTCTAGAAATGTGCTTGATGTGGCTGAGCAGATCTCAATGTATGACATTATTTTTGTGTTTTCATTAATACTTGGTTTTAATCTCACTGAACTGAGTTGCCGAGGGCTGATGTGTGAAGTGACCCTGATTCTGCAGAGTTTGGAGAAGCTCAGGAGATGCTTGGTGCTCCCAATTGCCATGTACTGCTGAACGAGCTTGGTAATTTGGGTTCACTACCTTTCATCTCATGGCTCTCAATGTAAGAGCTGAAAGAAACCTATTTGTTTATTGAAGTCATATGTTAGTCTCACTCTGTAGTTTTCATTTCTGTGAAATGCATATTGGAACTAAAATGGTTAAATTAGTACAACCTTGTGCTGTCCTCATTTGGTATAGCAGTGATCTGAGTGGATTACCCATAAGCAATCCTTGCCTCAAACTGTGATAATATAGCTAGTAATAAACAGCATCATAAAACTGACATCGCTTAGCCAATGTTTTTCTTTAGACTTAAATGATGGTTTGTATATGCTTCAAAGAGAGAATTCCTCCTATTAGAAAGGCTGGGAGAAGCCACCTGGAAAGTAAACTCATCTACAAGTGCATGTTTTGAGCCTAGGGTGGTTAAATCATTTAAAAAGACAGAGAGAGAGAAATAGGGTGGAAGAAATGAATGTGTACAATTCCTCTGTCTTGTACATTTTGCAAGCAATAGCCAGAGGGATGGCTTTGACCTTAAAGTAAGGTTCACTTACAGCACCATGGATTTATCTTGCCTGATAGTTAATACTGTTAATATTTATGAAGAGTTGGTTGCTTATCCAGAAGACTTGCTTCCTTTCTAAATAAATCATAGTGTTAAAGAGCCAGTCTTTGAACATGCGAAGTGATGGCATGTTTTTCTGGATACAATACAAATGCATTTTTTTCCATAGCTGAAAAGGAAATATGTATTTTCAGTTTGACTCTAATCCGTTTGCATTACAGTAGCATTTGAAATCTCTGGCTGGAACCTCCCACTGGAATGAACTTTGTTATACTAAACATTATTTAAATATTTAATACGGTATTAGTTAAATTCTGGTAGCAGGCAGTCACAGATGACTGTACATAGGTACGTAAAGAAGAGTGAAATAATTTGCCCAAAGCCATGAAGTAACAAAAGATTGGCAGAACTCAGACATTTAGATTTATTATCTGGTCCCTTGCACCTAGACCCAGTTGCTGATTGACTGATGTTATAAATATACGTCTCTGTAGGAGAGTATTTGATGAACTTCCTCTCTGATAGCCAGACTACAATAGCTGAAAGGGGCTTTTTTTAGTTACATGCAAACAAGTGCATCAAGTATTAAAAATGCAAGCCATGGAATAGCTCTTTGGAGTTTCATGCAGTTAACTTAAATATCAGAAAACACAACTTTAATAAGGGGCTTACTGCTGTATAGCCTCAGGAGTGAAAAACCAAGCACTCCATAGCTAGCTCTAATAGTGTTCCCTTTTAAGATATCGACTAGTTTATTTATAGTTTGCTTTTTGTAACAGGGGTAATGTCAATGACAAATGAATGTTGTAAGAAAAACCCACTGGTTTTACAACGTTTTAAAGACACAAACTTATACTCGGTGTTTAATGTTATAAACAGCAAGCTGATTTCATATGGGGAGAATTAACTTTGCATAAACATTTTTAATGTGGGAATGATAAATTGAGAATAAATGTTTTTGGGGTTGCATCTGGCTTAGAATGAAAATACAGAGAGGAAAAATGTGATGGAAAGGAGTAATGAGAGCACAGGAGAAAGATGAAGGAATGACAGCAGCAACCCGGGACAGAATGAGACAATGTCCCCTTCTGTTGGGCAGAAAGGGACAAGCCTAAATCAACTGGCCAAATTTATTTATCTATCTATTTATTTCTTTATTTAGCTGAGAGCTGTGTAGTCTTTTCATAGGCACAATATGTAAGTCAGGAAAGAAATATGTCATAGGCTATATGAAATGAATTTGCAGGCCATATCTGGCCAATATAGCATTGTTTCCCCATTCTTGACCTACATTAAAACCTGCCTACTACAAGTATCTACATTTCTTATGGGAGAGAAAGCGAGGTTGACTTGTGCACTCTGTACTGTCTGAGTAGCGTGCACTCTTGCCCTGTGCTTGGCCTTCTTGCTGTGGGAGATAACGCAGGTTTCCCCCTCACTGGAAAACCAATGTTTGTATTGGATGGGACTCAGGATGGGGAACTGTGTGTGTAGGCATTAATTATAGGAATCAGGTTCATAAATTCCCCCTGTTAGAAAATTAAACACAGGTTTCAATTTTTGCAAAGCTGCTATTTCCTCCACACCTATTTTCTTATTGCAAGGGATTTGTACCAATTTTCTGTGGATTAATGGGTGTCAGTCCGCATTTAATAGCAATATGATAAGTCAGAGTTCTTCAAGCCTTTTAAAAAGGTCCTTGTTTGTTTCCACAGCTTCAGCGGTTGTTCCTAAAATTCTCTGAAGTGCAACAGAAACAGCAATATCATCCTGGCATTTCACCACAACGTTTGCTGGTGCCTGTTGAATTAGGAAAGCCTGAACACAGAGACTGTTTTAGGACAATGGGCAAGATGGAGTTACACTGAGTCCCTTCTCGAACGGTGCCCACAGGGGATGGCTTGGGGAGGACAGCAGTGGGAGCCGGGGCTTGTGCTCCTGCAGAGGACCGCAGGGTGAGCCTTGCTGGTGAGCCATGGCTGCAGAATAAAGAAGAGGTAATGCTGTGTTTAGCCACATGATGAGTTGTCAGCGCATCTCTGCCTAGTTCAAGCTTGTGAATGGATGCATTATATGCAACTTTTTCGGGTTAATAAAGCTAAAGGAAGGCAAACACTGGGGATTCTGGATCAGGCTGGGTAAGACCCTAAAAGGAGAGCTGCTGGCAACCTATGGTTTACTTTGGACATCCTCACTACTAGGAAAAGGCAAGGAGCTTTCATTTCTTAATTCTTCTAGTGTGTAGTAGAGAGGTGGTTGTTAGGGAGGTGCATTTCAGCCAACCATATTAACTGAGGTGCTCCAGTCTCTTCTATAAAGCACATTGCCGTAGAAGAGTTGATACGTGAACTGAGGAAACACTGTCATTGTGCTACTAAAGCTAAGCATGTCAGCTCTTGCTTTTATATTGTAATCAGTATGTCACTGTAAATAAGGAAGGAAAAAATTTAGATTAAAAAACCCCACAAACTGACTTTTTCTTCCTTCCATATACTGTCTGAATCAATTCTTGTCACACAGATGTGCGATTCATCTTCCTTTTAATCAACTGCAAATTATAATATGAAAGCCAAGGTATTAAGCTCTTTTCTCAAACTGCTGAGGTGATTAGGTTCCAATTTGATGTTTTAATTTCCTATCTCAGGAGTTTTACTGTTTTGCCTTAAGAGGAATGCCTTAAGAGAGTTAGCTCTATAGTTCCCTAGACTCTCACAACACCATTCACAAGTCTGAATAACCCCAGACGCTATGCTGGCTTCCCGCTTGTGCTTTTGACAGCTACTTTTAGGTTGTCATATTTCTGCTTTTGAACACTAGCCCAACTGAGATCCAGACTGAAAAAGCTGAAGCTGCTAATCAGTATTTTGCCTCATGTGAATGCAGATGATCCATCCATAGTTTGTGGCTTTATGCATAGCGCTACCCCTGCGGATGGAGTCTGAGCTCGGCATGCAGTGCTCATCATCAGCCTTTTCCAGAGACCCATTTCTTTCGGTGCGTTGTCAGGGTGGCAGCGTGGCTGCCAGCGCTGTCACCTCCAGCATCATCCCGTGCAAGGTGTGGCATCCTGTGGCTCCCATGACAGGCCTTCTCACCCTCTCATCTGAGACATTGTCACCATCTCACTCCAGTTTGGTAAAGTTTAAGGCTCAGATCCTTTATTTGGGGTGAGCGATGGTTGTAAACACCTTCCACTACTCCCAAGATCTGGTATCTTTGTTTGGTTTGTTTCCTGCATTATGTTGTAGAGACTCAAGCCTACTTTGATGCCTTATCATCAAGGCGAGAGATCTTACCAGGAAGGCAGCAGTGGTTCCCTTTCCACCACTCACTCAAACCCGTAACCGCTGGTTCGCTGCCTCTTCTGTGGGGTCATCTGCGAAAAAGGATGCTGGATTTCGCAGAGCCCCTGGAGCAACACCACGCCGCTCCCTTGCAGCACCCTGGGAAGGAGGAGGGTGTCTGTCTTGTGGCCTCTAAGTAACTGCTGAGTGTCATCTGGTGTGAACTGTGGAAATGGGGACACTTCTGAGTCTGGCCCCGCTGAAACTTGGAGGGAAACTGGAGGCTGCTGATACCTGACCAGGCAAAAACCCTGCTTAAACCAAGAAGGGAAACCAGTAGAAAGGATCTTTATTTTTGAAATTACTGGTAAAGTACTTGACATATAATGATTTTTCAGACATTCAGGCAAAGGAAACAATATCATGAAACATGGAATGGCACAAAAAATTAAGCACAAGTGATATGCTTTTAAGTAAAGAACAAAGACCCTGAGAACAGTTTGTAAATGATTTACAATGAAGAGTCAGGCTATTGCATCTGCAAGAGCTAAGTTGAATTCTGGGTAAGAAACCAAGTGGGGCTGGAATCAGGATTAGTAACAGAAGGCTTTACCTGGGTTAGCCAGAAAGGTGGTGTAACAGGAGCTCAGCTGTTGATGCTGCGATGTGATGCCTGCACTGCACACCGTTTGGAGGTTTTGTTTTGATTTAGCTCTAGTCTGGGCCTTTGGACTGAATGTCCATTAGCACATTGAAGGCACTGCAAGGAGTTCAGCATCTATGCTTCCATCACCTGAACAAAACGTGGGAAGTGGAGACACTGGGCGACTCGCTGCAGAAATGCACTGTGTTAGGGTGTTGGTTCAGAGCAGAAAGCATGCTGGGACTGTAGTGAGAGGTAAAGAGTAGTACCTGTCAAGCAAAATAAGTCCCTGTATACAGTTCATGGGCAGGACTCTGAGTTGGGTCCACAGAGCATCTCAGTGGGGTGGAGGAGGCAAGGCATGTGGGGTGCTAGTCCCAGGCTCCACACAAAAACAGTGCAGGTAGCTGCATGCACTGAAACAATGCAAGCCAAGACAATGCCCAGCTTTTGGGAAAAGAAGCTAAGTCTCCAACAAATTCTATCATTTTGCAAGGTGGCAGGCAAAGATCCTTCTCTTGGAAAGCAATATTATCTGCCTATTAGTAATCTGAGCTCTGGAGAGCATTGCACAAGATGCTAGACACTTTCAGTTCAAGTGCAGAAGCCAACACTATGGCAGAAACAGTGATATTAACACTAAACAGCTCCAGTCCAGTCCATCTTGCTTCTCTCTCCTGTCCCCACCTGAAGTGAAGACAGAGAAGAGTAAGTGTATAAAACCAAGGGCTTTCACCTTTCACAAAGAAAAGAGAAACTAAGGAGGACACGTTTTGGTAGAATGGAGTCCCAAAACTCTGAGTGAAGTGTTTGAGGAAGATTGTTGTGGAAAGGTGAACTCTTTCTTTACTGTGCAATAAATAGTGAAAAAGGACAGCTACTACATAATTGGACCACTTTTAAAAATTGAATTTCTCCTAATCCTCAAAAAAGGCTAAAAAGAATGTCTAATCTTTCTTACTATTATAGGAAAAGATGGCCATGTGCAAGTTTTCCTGTAGCCCTATTTAACAAGTTGGCAGAAAGTAAAGTCAAAATTAATTAAATACTAATGGAAACTACTCTGAAGTTGCACAGTTACACTACCAAACGGTACCTGGGAAACATGGGCTGTTGTGGGCTAACTTTTCTTTTTGAAACAAAAAGCCAAAATCAAGAATAGCTGCACTGCCCAAAAACTGGTGATAGAAGCAGTGGGGTCAGTTATTTAGAACTAAATGAACTATTGACATTGCCCCGTGCCCATACGCACACACACACAGACTAGGTATGCCCAGAGCTTCATATGACGTGGTATCCGCCAGGCTGCTGCTCCTGTGTGAAAATGTTGTAGATACCTGTGATTGATAGAAAATAACGCAAAAAGCAGGGGTGCTGAAAGAAGTGGTGGTGTTGAGCCCAGATTATGGTGCTAGGGACAACACTTTTTCCACACCCCTGTGTTTAGCTGTTTTGCCTAGCAAGGTCTGAGAGAGAAAACTGCTCCATCAAAGTGGTTTCACAGAGCCAGAGCACATTGTGTATGAGAAGTAACGGGCTCTTACAGTTCCAATGTCTGTAGGGAAACCTGCGAGTCCCCACAACTCACAGCAGAGTAGCAGGTCTCCTCAGGACTGTAGGATGCCATGGAAAGAGGCCAGCCTCAGTTCCAGGAGCAAAGCGGCCGAATTCACTATGGTGAACTGAGTATACTGTTTCCAATTTTGGAACAAGCTCGGTTGATGCTGGAGTAGGGGACCATGCACCATAACCCATTGCACTGTGCAGACACCTCCTTTAGGTACTGACCCTTTCAGGATAACTGCCGAAACACCGTGCTCAGTCACTCTGCTGAACCTGCACTTGGACCGAAATAGCAGAGCTAAGGTTAAAGGCAGAGCTCTTTGGGTCCAAGCTAAAATTCACTGAAAGTCCCAGGTCAGAAATGAACTAAAGCATCAGGATTGAACTGATTTAGCTGGTGCGCTGGCAGACTTCTATAGGAGAGCTGCTTAATGGAAAAAAAGAGCGTAAGGCCACGTGTGCCCGTTACAAAGGGTCACTGAGTTATATGGTATATTGGGTATCTGTCTCATCACATCTTGTGCACTTTGTTGATGTTATCAAAGACCTTTATAGTGGGGTGTAGATGTATGTAGACCTAAAGTATATTGCTGTGTTTGCAAGTGAAGGGAGGTAACCATGCACAACAGAAGACAAATGCTAACTGTGTACCGCTGTGTGTGCTCAGCAAATAGCTAGGATTCCTTAGGGGTTTTAGGAGACGGACACATTCCCCTGTGTTTTTGACAACAGATATTCCTGCACTTATTCCTGCAAATAAGTGGGGTAGCCTGGAGCTAGAAATCTTCCAGCAGAACTTTGCAGCAAAACAAATTGCTAAACCAATGTATCCAGAATATTTGTTCTGGCAATAATACTGATTTGACTAAAGCTCAGTAAATCTACCTTAGATTTCTAAGGAAACTATTCCTAGATTTCCGTTAGTTTTATCCTGATACAGGGAATACACACATTGGTATTTTGAGCAGATGTCTCTGAGGTTTTCGACCACTTGCTCAGTGAAAATAATTTTCTCAGTGATGATGTTAGCGGTGTCTCTGACAAAGTCATTTTCTCTGAGCGGCTATAAATGTGATCCATGAAAATTCTTTTGGTCCAAATTAGGTACTGAATAATGCATATTTATAAATAATGCATATAGATAAGGGAGGAATTAAAAACTCTTTCAGAGGCCTGTCAAAAAGAAAAGAGCCTTTTTCTCCTTAATGTGTTGGAGTGAAGTTGATAGTAACCCTATAACTTGAGATGTAATAGGGTCACAATGACAGGATATAACTAGAAACAAGGAGTAAAAATGAAACAAAACTGCCAACAGAAGCTCTGATTTCTAAATTTGCAGGCATCGTCTCATTTGACATGCACACAAAGCAGCCAGTTTTAAATGGTGATGATGTTATTTGTTGTGCAGAGCTATAATACTTTCTGCTCATGCCTCTTTGGTAGTTTCTCTTTTTTATTCTATGGTGTTTCTGAGATTGAAGAAGAAGTGTAGCGACATCCTAAATATTGCAGCATAATGAAATAATATTATGATTTGAAAGTTGAAACTCATGTGGTTTTGAATTCGGAAATCCTGGTGACTCAGAATTGTGGTTTGAGACGTTGTCTTATATGCTATACTGGGTTATTATGAGAGCCTCTGTTTTTCTTTAATATTATATTTCAGTGATTAAGAGATTCCTTCACTTGATACATTAAAGAAGGGGTAAAATTAAATTATCTTAACTTACTGAATTTAGGGATGTGCCTATCATGATGCCAGTGTTCCAGGTTTTCTAGCTTTCTTTTTCATTGACTATAAAGTTGATATTGAAGAATTTTTCAAATGTTGACGGCCAAATGTTTGCTTGTGTGAGACTTCTTACTGTGGAGCCCCATTCTGAGAGGCTGATTTTTGTGACAAGCTGATATTGGGGAAACTCACTTTTGACAGGCGCTTCAGACATTACAAACCGATCGAGTTTTCTTCAGTCTCCTACTAATCTTCCAAAGCTGCATCTAGACTTTTCTGCTGGGGCATACTATGCATGCCTTGAGGTTCTGGTCCATGCATCGCTACAGATCTTGCCTGACCTGTGTATTTGGGTTTCCTTTCTGTGGAAAATGGGAAATGATGGTGTGTGTTCAGGTTTTGTCTTGATAGGGAACTGGCTGGGGCATGGAGCCAAATGCAAAGCAGGGAAACATTCTCAAGTTCCCTGATCCAATATAGCCTGAGACCTCACCTAATGAGAGCTAGTATTTATCCCATATACATGTATACACATCTCTGACGTGAGGTCATTAATGAGCAGCAGTGGATTATACTGTCTGGCATTTCCATTTGTTTTTGCATTGTTAGAAATCCTGAGATAGTCGTTCCTTTAAATTACCCAAAATTCTCTGATGTTTTTCATATTTAAGCAACTAAGATAGGTGATTATAGCTTTTGAAATATCAAGTAACTTATCTGAAATTAAATTAAAGCTGCTTTCCTAGCTGCTAAATCATGTGGAGCGTCTAACTCATGCATGCTTTCTTTTAAAATGTTGCTCATTTTATTAAAAAATTATGCTGTAAATAGGCTGAATGGAGACAGTAGATTAAATTTTCTTGTAAAGTCATCGCAGAGGCCAGAATCCCCTGCCTGTGTAGAAGATAGTATCCTTACTGTTATTGCAGACATTATAAAAGAGCATAGGTTTTGATAGCACTAATAGCTCTGCTGCCTGTCCTCTCTTGCTGGGGATCAAAAGGTCACCTGAGCTCTGTGAGCCTCTTAGACCAGGGTGGCAAAGCTGTGCTAGTTTTTGTGGCCCACTATACATTATGGTTTACAAGACAGTATGGTTTACGAAGAAATGTCATGCCAAGGATCACATGTGGCCCTCTTGACCTCTCAACTCGAATGGGTAAGCTCCCTTTAAAGCTGGATTATTTGGAACAGACTCTAGCATGAATCTAGAATGAACGTTTAATTGCTCTTCCTCTGCTGTGAGATGCATAAACTCTGCCACACTTCCTATAGGAGTGTACATTACGTAACAAAATATTATTTTGATACTTCCATGGAAAAGGCCATGACTTTTTATTGTTGACCACAGCTTTTTACTGTTGGGTTTCTCAATGGGTGAAATACTGGCTGCTTTGAAGCTAGTGGAAGTTCTCTATTTAACCTCAGTGAATTTTATGCATGGTAGAATTTATTGCTAATGAAACAATTTTGTCAAATTTATCAGTCAGTTGGAATTAAAACATGAGAATTGTAAGTAGTGTTAATTTAGTTTACATGGTATAGAACATGAAAAGGCAACAAGGGGAACATAATTCTGCTAAGTCCCAAGTAGCCAAAGAGGACAGCAGACAGTTCATCTGATTCTGCATACCCAAGGTGACAAGTTATGCCAGAGGTGTCATCCCACCATACCGTCCGTACATTCTCTTGACTAATTTACAGCTATAAATTTATACTCTGAAGTCTTCATCTTACAATATCACTATGATCTGGATATAATACTGGAGACCCCTACTTTTCTTGCTCCTTGCTAGGTATCTGTCAGCCAACATATACTGATCTGCATGGCAAGTCCCTGTTTCTAATGGATTACCTTAGCAAAGCAGTTCAAGTGCTTCAATTAAACCAATAATTCAGGTGCCTCTTGTTCTCACTTGACAAGCAGAGCTTGAGCTGAGTTTTGGTGGACAATGGAAACTGATATTCTGTGAAGAATCCCCATCCAGTATCTGCCTAATCTAGTTTATACCCAAACATGACGTGCCTTTTCTGTTGCTATCTCCCCCTGAGCAACTCAATTAAGTCTTTCATACCTAATCCTGCTTAAAATACAGAAACTAAGCTGTGTGGCACCTGAGAGCCCGCAGGTGTTTTGGAAGAATCTCTCACTCCTGCCATGTGGGTGGAGCACCGCACAAAAAATGCAGTTGTAGCCATCTTTTGAACATTTGGCTGGCAGGGTGGGGAATGCCTGTTTCAGGTGGTGGCTAGACTATACAGCTGGGAAATGCGGGACCTGTGCTCTGGAGTCCTGCCTTTGCCAGGAGGGTATCCCATCTGTAGATCCTCTCTCCGGGATAACCTGGCTGTGGGTCTACATGGAAAGTCATGTGGGCAGGCAGGGAAAGCCAGCACTGCCTCTGCAGCTGAATGGCCAGGGTGACTTTTTTGGAAGTAGGACAGTCAGTCCTTGCTTAGGACTATTTCCTTGGGGGCAGAAGAGGGAGGTGAGGCTGTCATGACAGGGTAATTGTGCGGCTCTCCCGCCTTTGTTATCTGGCCTCCATTATTCAAAAAGAAGTTGGCCACTGTGCATGGCATTGTATAGGCTGTAAGGATAAACCTTGAGCCCTGGATAAGACTGGTACTACAGAAATACTCTTACGGTCATCACTTTTGCTTGGTTACGTATGGGTGGCTCCTTACTCAAAACGGCTCCTTGTTGGCTCAGCCTCTGAGGCACCCTGTAGCCTTGTGTGCCAGGGAGCCTTTCAGGCCAGCGGCAGGCTAGGTGCTAACTTTGGACTTTCAATTCATCACTGCAGATGAAGTCCCTGAAAGGTTAGGAGTCCACAGCACCTAACTGGTAGGTGTGAGAGCCAGTTTACTGGGTTATGTTCTCTCTTGAAGCCACTCCGTAGCATCCTCATGGATGCTGGTTACGGGAGAGCCAGCCTGTTTGGGCTCACTCCATTTGAACGTCTGTTTCCAGCAGCCGAGGGCATAAGAGCAGGACCGAATAAACTAATACTATATTTTTCAGCAATGGATGTGTGCAACAGGGTGGGCAAATATCATGTCTCCAAACCAGTCTTAACAAAGTTCCAGCAGAACTACCTTAAAAATACTGCCGACAGTATCTTAAATGTAAATATTTCATTTAAAAAATAAGTGCATCATGGTTCCTTTTATTTCTGTTTTAAGTGATGGTTAGGTACACAGGATTAATTTGTTTGACTAATTTTCCTGTTACAATGGCATAATCTAATCCAGGTAAAGATACACAACTGTTCAAAGCTTTTAACATTTGCTTTCAATGTTAACTCTCCAGCTGTGGTTAGAAAAATAATTCTTCCAGAAATCTGATCTGCATTGCTTCCTTTTGTAGTGCTTTTGGCTTCTTTCAGCTCTCTTCCAAACCTGCAGTAATGGCGTTCCTCTGTTATTCATATTTGCTTTCACAAATCCTAGCTAAAAAATGCAAGAAAGAAAGAAAGCTGTCTTCTAAATCAGCAGTGGCTTGAACTGAATGGAGCAAAAATACCATTCTTTCTGCTACATTCTTCTGTGAAGTGCTTTCGTTTAGCTCTTGTTAATTAAGAAGATCAAACTTCTGAAATTGTACTCATGTTGAAAATGTAGTTCTCTTTCACTAAATATTATTAGGAATAACCTCCAGGAATAAGAAAAAAATAAAATTAAGTGGCATGGTTTACTTTGTTTAACACAGGACGATGGTAGTTCTAGTATTTTGCTTGATATCATTCTGTAAAGGAACTATTTTTCAGTCAAAATCACTTTTATACTATCTTAAGGCAAATAACCAGTAACAGTAATAACCTACTCTTGCACATTATTTCAAAACAAGTTTAAACAGGATAGAACAGTGCATTAAATGCATCACAGCTGTTCTATATACTCTTGAGTTTCAATTTACTTCTTTTACAGTAAAAACAGCTTTTTATAAATGGATGTTTCATGCTTTCCATTCTAATGTATGACACAGTGAGATTCACATTTCCCTTAAATAACGGTTTTGCCACTGTGAATCCTTATCACAGCTGTTGAACAGTGACTCCAGAGCAGATAATTTCAGCAAAGACAATATAAAATCCATGACAGCTTCATATTCAAATTGAATCCTTGTTCGGAGGCTCCTAAAATAGAGACTTTCAAGTTTTTCATCATGAAATACAGTACTTCGGTGTTCTAAATTCTGGTTACATCTACAAGTGATAAATGTCAACCCACATGGGCTTCGGGAAGAAGACGCCTTAGAATGATGTTACTGTGTGTAACTGCTGCTTAAGAGAGAAAAATAAAGTCCAAGCTGCAAGCTGCAAGGCTTGCTAATTTGCTCTAAAATAAATAAACCCAGTGAACTTAGGAAAAGATGACATAAATTTGTTTCAAGAAAATGTGGATGACAAGATGTCTTATGTTTAACTTGTACTGCATAGTCTCTCTCTATTAGAGATACTGGTTTGTTGTCCTCACCCTCATTTTTTTTTTGTTGCCACAGGGTAATACATTAAAAAATGTCCTTAGAGGTCTCTTTGGAACACTCTTGATTTAAATTCTTTCTTCCCTTTCCTTACTTCTTGTTTAATTTTAATATTTTAATTAGAAAAAAAATAAACTCCTTTAGTAAAGCTCTGGAATAGGTCCAAATCAAAAGCTTAAGAATAGCACGGTTAAGACTTCTACAGCTTTCAGAAATTTTAATTAGGCAGGGCAAAAATGCTTTCAGGTTAATGTTTTTATGCTTATTGTTGGTTTTATTTTGTCTGTTTCTTATTATGGTTTTGTAAAAATAGAAAAACCCAACCTGGATTTCGTTGTGGTTTTTTTTTTTGAAAATGCGAAAATTTGAAAGCCAGCAAAACATTTAGAAAACATGCCTTCTGTTCATTGTCAGAAGGTTTCCTTTGCCCCCTTTGAAATTATTTTTTCTGATAGATTGTAAGGATGGAAATTGTATATGTATGTATAAAATGTGAAAATAATGTGCATAATAAAGGTCTGATTTTGTTACATTTACTTGCATATTGAGGTGTACACTTTCTCCCAAGTTTTGTTCTGCTCATGCCAGATGGAACTTTTGAAGGGTGGGATATTATTCAATATAATCAGGCATTTGAGACTCAATGAAAAATAATTTAAAAGCCTTAAACCAGAAATAGTCTCAACTTTCTAGAAAAAAATTTTGCCACAGATTTATACTCACTAAGTTATAAGCTTGGAGGTATATCTTACTGACATTATCTTCTTATAACTATACTTTCTCCATGCCTTCCATTTTTTTTTTTTTATTCTAAAGCACAGAAGGTCCTGTCATTTCAGGCATTACATTACATTTAGAAAGAAATTTCTTTTTTTTTCCTAATGTCTCCTTATGCGGGTATATTACTAAGGGGAAGCATCTGGCTATGAAAACCATAGAAAAGAGATGTAGGCTGTAATCCTACAAAGACTGTGTGCATGAAGACAATAGGACTACTGATGAATAAGAAGTTAATGTACATTTAATATCTTGCAGTAATAACTTTAAAGGAAAATATGTGCATGGAAGGCATGCTATTGTAGCAGCTAATATAATAAGAAATTGTTTGTCATTGCTTATGAAGCCCTCTGTTGTACAATAATCTGTGCTTCGGCAGGAAGGAGAATGTGTGCACCAGTATGCACTCCAGAAGAGGAGAAAGATCACATAAAATCCCATATTTTGCAATGTCTATAATGCGTAGGTTGCTTGCTCTTTTTTGCCTATTTCAGAAATTGAAGTAGCTTATTTTCTGTTCTAGGATATGTGCCAATCTAACACTTCAAGTGACTGGGTATTTCTTACGTGTCCCAAGGCTAAGTGCTGGAGATGAAGGTTATGAAAGAAGTAATAGAGTAATATCTTGATGCCTTTGAAACTGAAAGAGCAGGGTTTTGCACAAGATTTTAAAAGGCTTACAGTACTTACTGCTATTACGATTAATATCTCAGTTGTATCTAAAATAATATCCCAGATCAAAGTACCATTGTTAGAGGCCATTCAAATTTATAGGGTGAGGGAGCCTGAGAAGAGTTGAGACAAGATGAAAACAGAAGTGAAGTCATGTGGATAAGGATATTCTGGCAAGTAGCTGAGGAATATAGCAGAGAAGAAGTAGTTCACATATAAACTTTTTAAACTAGAAATGTACTTTAAAAGTTATTTTGCAAGAATGTGCACTTGTAACCAAAAGTGATGTTTTAGAGAGTTGCTTTAAAAGTTCTAATATTTTCAAATAATTATGTTAAAAATGTGTATTTGTTTTTTCTACCAGGATATTCTGGCAAGTAGCTGAGGAATATAGCAGAGAAGAAGTAGTTCACATATAAACTTTTTAAACTAGAAATGTACTTTAAAAGTTATTTTGCAAGAATGTGCACTTGTAACCAAAAGTGATGTTTTAGAGAGTTGCTTTAAAAGTTCTAATATTTTCAAATAATTATGTTAAAAATGTGTATTTGTTTTTTCTACCAGTAGCTGTATTTTGATAAATCAAGCTTTGACAAATATTGCGAAAACTTTGGAAAGATAACTGAAAAAAAAAATCTGTTTTGAAAAAAAGAAAAAACTTTGTAGTTCATGATAACTTTTCACTGGTCACTCGATGTTTGACTTAGTTCAGGCTTTGGATCTACTCAGCTCAAATGCCTGAAAGACAGATCTAGATCTGACAGATAGAGGTGTAACTGTGAGAATTTTTTCCTTGAAACATACAGGAAAGCATATAAAAATATGTAAAGAAGTACACTGGGTTAGAAGTGCATAATAAATCCACTAGTCCTACACTTCCTTATGCTATCACAAGTATGAAGTAAGCCAACAGAGTTAAATTATTAGAGACTCCTAGAGCAGTAGAAGAGTTTTGTCTGGTTTTTGTTTTTATCATTTTTTCTGTTGCAAATCCTAAAATGTTTGGTCTGGGACTTAATTTCCATGCTGTCCACATGTAACAAAAAAGGCCTTCCAGAATAACCATCCCTCTCTGGTATTTCATTTGACAGGAGGGAAAGAAAAGACCCTCTATACAATGCTGAGCTTAAAAATAAACTTTTCATGTTTGCAAATAAGTGAAAGCACAATGGAATCCTGTGTTTCACTCTTGTGTGTGTATTCATCATGGATGCTTAATTATGAAGCATAGAACTAAAGCCAAACTGTGTACCCCTGGTTACAGGACCCAGGGGATGACTGGATTCACTGCTTGGTAACTTGTTCCTCTTTCACTGTTCACTGCTTGGTAACTTGTTCCTCAGGGGCCAATTAAAAAGGTAAAGTTAAATAAAAAAATATATAACTCCTCCATGCTACAGATTTTACTCATTGCTGGAAACTGGCATCAAGAGAACCTCAGTAAACTGCCCTTTTTATTACCTGCTTTATATGAAACCTTTAGCAATACCTGTAAATTCCAATTTATATCACCATTTGTTGTCAGAAATACAACTGGAGGAAATTTTTTAATACATAATTCTTGTACTATGCTTGTGAAAGAAGAACAGGTATGGTCTTAGCTGGGAAACTGTCTCTGCACTCCTACAGCCCCTACAAGAAAATATTCCACTTCTTTCTCTGCTGATGTTCATGTAGAGCACCATATGAAGGAATTTCAGATTTTTTTTATGTCAGTGATTTAATCTTAAAGTCATAAGAGCGTGTTTATTTTAGCTCTGCTGGTGATGAATTCTTTCTGCTTTCAGATAAATCACGGTTAAGAGAGTTGTTGAATAATTCATCAATATCATTTTGAACACTTTAGTATATCAGATCTCAGAAAATATACCTAGAAAATGAACAGGAAAAGCATAAAGCACCCATAATGTATTGCAAATGTATGTGCATGAAAAGTATGGGCTTTGTCTCTTTTTTCATTTTTATCTAGTGTTATGCTGGTGTGGTTGCTTGAGTTTAATAGGAGTAGCTCCCAGTTTGCAGTGGTGCAAATGGTAGAAGAAACAGGAATATGATCTACTATGCATGGACGAAATGGAAAACACAGGAGCAGATATACCCACTGCAGTAATGTATTGGCTCATGTTTAAACATAAATGAAAAAAAAAAAAACAAAAACCCCCCAGCCGTTAATAAGCAGCTGCTAACCCTGTTGGAGATTTTATCATATGCATGAGTACTTCTTGCTAATGAGAAAATGCTTCGTTTATCAAAGTAATGTTGGTTTCGTAGGGACGTAATTCCAAGTTTCTTGTGTACTGGGAATGTCAAAGGAAGTAAAGAATGAATTAATTGGTATTAGTATACTTGAACAGATTTAGAAAAAAATGTGAAGAAGTCTGCACTCTAATAAGACTGGAAAAGTCTTTAGCTGAGAAACATATTGTTTGTGGAGGGTTTGCTAATAAATTTGTGGAAAAAAACAATAAATATTCAGGGGGAAAAAAAGGGCAGGATTGTATGGAAAACCCTATCATTTACACTTGTTCTGGTTTAACCCCAGTCGGCAACTAAGCATCACACAGCCGCTCGCTCCCCCTCCCCCTCCGGTGGGATGGGGGAGAGGATTGAAAGAGCAAAAGTAAACACTTGTGGGTTGAGATAAGAACAGTTTAATAATCGAAATAATAGAATAATAACAATAACAACAACAACAACACCAGTCAGTGCCCAAGCAGCGATCGCTGCCCCCCGGCCAGCTTTCCCCCAGTTTATACACTGAGCATGACGTCATATGGTATGGAATATCCCTTTGGCCAATTTGGGTCAGCTGTTCTGGCCGTGCCCCCTCCCAGCTTCTTGTGCACCTCCTCGCCGGCAGAGTATGGGAAGCTGAAAAGTCCTTGACTTAGTATAAACACTGCTTAGCAACGACTAAACCATCAGTGTGTTATCACATTATTCTCACGCTAAATCCAAAACACAGCACTGTACCAGCTACTAGGAAGGAAGTTAACTCTATCCCAGCTGAAACGAGGACAACACTTTCAGTCAATAAAAATAATCTGAACTACTCATTTAAGTACACTCTGTAGGTAACCAGGAAAAACAAGCATTTCCAAAGGGCTATACCTCCTATCTTAAATATAGATATTTAATGTAAGTGATATGAATTACTGTCTGCAAGTTCTCCTGTCTCTCTGGTGGATAGGAGCGTTGCTTCCATGAGGGTCCCACATCCCTGCAGCACACACATAGATTTTTTATTCGTTAACACTAAGTAACCTACTGTGCTACTGTACAAAGCACACAAAAGACAAGTAACAAAGAATGTGAAAGTGATTAATAAATTAATAAACAGATATCAAAATGAAATTCATATTAAATGACCCTTCAACAGTCTGAGTTTGCAAATATTAGGTGGTGTTGGTTGTTGCACATAAGACACCCATTAGAAGCTTTTTTATTTTTCCAACAGAACAAAGCAGCTTTATATGAATAGTGTTTCCCTTTAAGGTCTTATAAATGTGATGTTCTGAAACATCTGAACACTCACGAAAATTCCTGAGCTTATAAACTGGGAAGGTCAGGCTGAAAACTTATCCCCAGATACTATGGCAAATCTGGAAACAACAAAGTAAGCAGTTAATTTTTAACTGGTTCAGAGTTTTTTTATTTTTTATTTAACTGTTAATTCAGCTTGTTGGCAGAACTCTATGCTTAAAATTTGGAAAACAAATAGAGATATAAAATCTATTAACTGGTCTTTGTGTTTATAGCAAAATTGAAAATATGTGAAGGATATGTGAATATGTGAAGACCTGAAATAATCTTATGGAGTCAGTAGTTGTTGTAATTCCATAATTCTTTATTACAGCCTGCGGCTGGCATTTTGCTATGTTTGTTATATTCATTCTTGACTTGAAGTCGGTCAACTCTAAAGCTTTTAAAATAAGTGTTGAGTTTGGAAAGGGTCTTTATTAAAAAAAGTCTCATCAAGGTCTTATAGAAGCTTGTGGAATCATGAACTAATGAGAGCTGATCTTTGCAAAAGTCAGACAAGCTTGGGCTAGAAGTACGGGACAATTATTTTCTTTATCAAATCACAATGACTGTTGAGGATACCCATTAAGTTGCATGTAATTGCCAATCAAAATATTTTTATCATGTGTAAAGGAACAATAGTGCTTTTATATGGGCTATAAACACTGAGTAAGGAAACCCCTGCTAAAAGTGGCTCATACTCAGAGCAGTGGAGAAAAAGAGAGGAATGTGACTCACGAGCAGACTGAACAGAACAGTAGTTTGACAAACATCATGGAAACTTGACCATGTTACTTGTTTTATTAGCTACAGTCACCTAAGGATATTAGTATAGAATCATAGAATCATAGAATCATTAAGGTTGGAAAAGACGCCTAAGATCATCGAGTCCAACCGTCAACCCAAAGTCCAACCGTCAACCCAAGTTTTCAGGTAGTGATCAATACCCAAGTATTCAGGTAGTGATCCCAAAGCTATGATCCTGAGACCATTCATTGTTTGCAAGGCTGTTGGAAATGGCCCCCACACAGAATCATATCGAATATTGACATTTATGGCATCTTTATAGTTTCTAATCAAGGCTGTAAAAGTGCCATGTAATCTGTCAGAAATTCTTTAGGCTGATGATTTACAAATTTGAGGATGTGTTAGAAGAGATATTGCTGACTGGCAGTAGGACTGCTGTGCTGTCCTTGGAACGGCGTCATGCACCAAGCGCGTCCCTTGCCCTGTGAGGTGGTAGCACTGATGTAGCGTGCCGGCTCCACATGGTCACTGTGGTTTGGTGTGCCCCGACAGGGGATGAGCTAGAGAGAAAGGCAAAAGGGTGCAGGTGGGAAAAGGGGCAGCATGAGGGGAGAATACGCTGCACTGGCCTTACGCGTTGCACTTCTCCTCCATTGGGACGCTGGTGCTTCCTCCCCCAGCTTCTGCACAGCAGCCAGGCACGCTGGTCTTCTCCAGGAACACAAAACTACACAAAACTACACAGAAAAAGCAGTTACTGTAAGACGCCTTTACCAGAACGTCTTTGTAGAATTTGCTGATGGAGGACAGTCTCTTGTTTCTGCTTCACTGACAGTGTTACCAAACAGCGCCCTTTCTGTTGGAGTAGGATATAGCTATTGGTATCTGAAAAGAGCCAAACATAAATTAACACTTTGCTTCATACTGATTGCCACTTTTAGTTAAAGCGCAGTGTTATCTGGTACGTGAATTCGAAAGAAGCCTTGGTGTGAAATATTTCATTCTTTTTTTGTGCTACTTTTATCTACTTACTGAACTACTGCATAGTATCAAAGGAAATATTATCAGACAAAGAAAGGTTTAAATATAAGAAAAAGGAAACAGAAGTACCTCTTCTTAGGAGTGTTGCCATTCTGTCTGAGCTGATTTAAACATCACTGTCTTGGAAAAAAAGATGTGGAATACTAGAACATTTTTGATAAGTCTTATTGTTTGGTTCCCTATTCGTTGTTTACAGCCGAATTCTCTCTGGAGCATCTCATGCTATCCTACTGTGAATTTAGACCAAACCTGAAATGTTGAAAAAGGCTTTTTTTACCACAAAGACGATTTTATGTGACATATGGAAAAAATTGTACTTCATGTTGTCAAATAACCATATAAGCATAAAAATCTCCTATATGTAGACTTCTATGCATCTCTAGCACATACCTAAAAATGAGTTTCATTGAGGTAACTGATATGGAATACCAAACATTTGCAGAACTCTTATCAATAATATGGGAAAATAGGAATCTAGTGGTACTCATTATATTTTACACATTAGTTAACAACTTTGCTAAAATTACTGCTTTCCTAAAAGCTTTGACATCTAAACGTTGCTTGCTTTAGGATAATAACTTAATTTTACTGTTACATGACAGAATTTCTGCCAGTGGTTTCAGTGATAGGAGAGGCAGCCAACACAAGCTGGAACATGGGAAATCCTGATTATGAGGATACAATTTTTTTTCCTGAGAGTGGTTAGACACTTGAACAGGCTGCCCAGAGAGTCTGTGAAAACTCCATTCTTGGGGATATTCATTGACTGAACGAAGCCTTGAGCAAGCTGGTCAGGTTGGACCTGCTTTGTGCAGGGGTGTTCAAATCCTGTCTGAACATATGGGACTGAAAACCCCAAATGATGGCTGCTAGGAAATACTCGTTGTAAGACGAACTGCCTGAGAAAAAGCTGCTCGTGGCTGCCCTGTCAATACAGGTAAGACCTTGTTAATGACAACAAAATTCAACAAAGGAGATGAATCACTACATGAGCTTTCCTAATGAAGGCAAATCATTAAAGGGGTAAATCTGGTTCCATGATTTTTGGAAAACAAGATCATTTGCTGAGATATCATGACAATGCTGGATACAAGTGATCAATTTTGGCATAATTTTCCTACACATTAGAGTATCCTGTGGGACACCCTAATGTATAACATCCCTGTTGCAGTTGACAGATATTATACAGGATATATGGAGAATGGGAGATCCTTGCACTTTGGGATAGCAGTTGAAAGCTGGGATACCCTAGTGTATATCCCCATCACAGATGGCACTCGATACTTTGGGAGTAACTGAGTCAAGCTCTTGGCAATCTTAATTCAGACCATAATTCAGACCATCGCCAGGCAGTGCTGGCCAGAAAGTGTGCTTTGTTGGAAATGGCTCACTAATACAATGCAAAATAACAAATTCAAAACTTCACAGGATTTCAGGGGCAATTGTAACCTGCCTTCCCAGCAAACGGGCTTTGAAGAATCGCTGCTTTTGCATTACCTGGCAGTGAGAACTGTTGCCAGATAGATCTCAAAACAAAAAAAAAAAAAAAAAAAGTGACCAGCCTTAGTATGCCCACACAGTGGGCCTGTCTTGGAGATGTAGACTGATCCCTCTGGCTTGTGTGGCACCTGGTTGCTGTTCTTGATGAGACATCTCAGTCTGAAGCCAGTGGCTGAAGAAGGCAGACAGTGGCAGGTCCCTGGCCAGTGCTTCCAAGATACCAGTCTCCAAGGGAGAATCCTGAAAGTCATGTTGTTAATTTGGATTCAGCTTCCAGCCCTGCATAAAAGCCTTGAAATCCTGTCTTGGAGACAGATGAGAGTTTTTGAGGCCCCCCCCCCTGCATTATAGATTTGAGACTGGGAACCTGGGCATGCTGAAATTGATTTTGGGAAGCTGGAATAGTCCCACTAGTGCTGTCTTACTGCCAGGAAGCTGCAAATTCTGGCATCTTCAGAGGCTGCTGAGGGAAGCTAGACAATTTAGGCATTTTCAGATTTAACAAGAAAGCCAGTTTCACAGAGCAGCTGTGCAGAATATTAAAGTCTAGATTGCTTCTGAAATATCATGTTTCACTGTTCCTGAAGTGAAAATTTGTATAAAACTCTGACTCACAATAAACCTGATTTTTTTGTTATTTTGTTTTCTTTTGGAGTTGATTCAGATGGAAACAATATTATTATTAATATTATTTTCAAGAAAGAAACTGTTTTCTGATCAGCTCTGTCTCTAGGTAATCTTCAATTTAATTTTCTAAAATCATGCTCTGTCCCAGTTCCTTTGGGCTAGTCCTGAGACATACAAATTACTTTACCAGACTACAAAGATCTAATTTCACTGAAAAAAAAAAAAAAAGGGCTAAATGTGTCTGTCTGAAGGAAGTGTAACAAATTGCTTAAGTCTTCTAAAGTCTCCCCTTTCGGAAGAATCACTGTCCTAAATTGCCTTCAGGATTTTGTTCCTGTTTTACTGAATGAGTGCTTGCCTCAAATATCAAAACATTTTGTTCTGACTGTTGTGCTCAGCTCAGATTTTTCAGAGGTTCGGTAAATGGATCTGGTTTCTTGTCTCCCCTCTCAACAGGGAATGGAAACAAATCCTTGTCACTAAGCATGGCTTTGGCTACGTAAGGCAAGTTTTCATCGGTCCCTGGCCTAGTACAAAAGACATATGACATATAATTTTAGAAGCACCTACATGTTAGAAAAGCGCCAACGTTTGGGTGTAGCACCGGCAATACTCAAAAGAGGTAACGAGAGAAGGTGGAAGCCTGTGGGAAGGATGATAAGCTTTGGAAAAGCAGCAGACTGATGGCTGCTCTTTGCAACAGTTTGAGGATGCTGAAGAGGATGAAAATAATTGAAAGCTAAGCCAAATATTAATTGAAAAATAGTAAGGAACAACGGAATTCATGTCCATTGAGTGCATGTTTTTCTATTGTTTAAGGCCTGCTCTCCATGCCTGAGCCCCAGCCTCACGGCCATGGTGCGTATGCTGCAAAGGTGTGCGCAGGCACTTTGGAGCAGGGGAAAAGGCTTGTCCTGAATGAGCAGCACTGCCTGTATGACTCCATATAATGATTATATGGTTTTAAACATTGTTTCTGCAATTCACGGTTGAACAGCCCGAGTATTTTACCCTCCAGGAAGCCTCCATAAAGGAAAATCTCACAGGCTGCAAGTCCCTGCATTATAGATTTGAGACTGGGAACCTGGGCATGCTGAAATTGATTTTGGGAAGCTGGAATAGTCCCACTAGTGCTGTCTTACTGCCAGGAAGCTGCAAATTCTGGCATCTTCAGAGGCTGCTGAGGGAAGCTAGACAATTTAGGCATTTTCAGATTTAACAAGAAAGCCAGTTTCACAGAGCAGCTGTGCAGAATATTAAAGTCTAGATTGCTTCTGAAATATCATGTTTCACTGTTCCTGAAGTGAAAATTTGTATAAAACTCTGACTCACAATAAACCTGATTTTTTTGTTATTTTGTTTTCTTTTGGAGTTGATTCAGATGGAAACAATATTATTATTAATATTATTTTCAAGAAAGAAACTGTTTTCTGATCAGCTCTGTCTCTAGGTAATCTTCAATTTAATTTTCTAAAATCATGCTCTGTCCCAGTTCCTTTGGGCTAGTCCTGAGACATACAAATTACTTTACCAGACTACAAAGATCTAATTTTTCACTGAAAAAAAAAAAAAGGGCTAAATGTGTCTGTCTGAAGGAAGTGTAACAAATTGCTTAAGTCTTCTAAAGTCTCCCCTTTCGGAAGAATCACTGTCCTAAATTGCCTTCAGGATTTTGTTCCTGTTTTACTGAATGAGTGCTTGCCTCAAATATCAAAACATTTTGTTCTGACTGTTGTGCTCAGCTCAGATTTTTCAGAGGTTCGGTAAATGGATCTGGTTTCTTGTCTCCCCTCTCAACAGGGAATGGAAACAAATCCTTGTCACTAAGCATGGCTTTGGCTACGTAAGGCAAGTTTTCATCGGTCCCTGGCCTAGTACAAAAGACATATGACATATAATTTTAGAAGCACCTACATGTTAGAAAAGCGCCAACGTTTGGGTGTAGCACCGGCAATACTCAAAAGAGGTAACGAGAGAAGGTGGAAGCCTGTGGGAAGGATGATAAGCTTTGGAAAAGCAGCAGACTGATGGCTGCTCTTTGCAACAGTTTGAGGATGCTGAAGAGGATGAAAATAATTGAAAGCTAAGCCAAATATTAATTGAAAAATAGTAAGGAACAACGGAATTCATGTCCATTGAGTGCATGTTTTTCTATTGTTTAAGGCCTGCTCTCCATGCCTGAGCCCCAGCCTCACGGCCATGGTGCGTATGCTGCAAAGGTGTGCGCAGGCACTTTGGAGCAGGGGAAAAGGCTTGTCCTGAATGAGCAGCACTGCCTGTATGACTCCATATAATGATTATATGGTTTTAAACATTGTTTCTGCAATTCACGGTTGAACAGCCCGAGTATTTTACCCTCCAGGAAGCCTCCATAAAGGAAAATCTCACAGGCTGCAAGTGGAGTCTTTCCGAGAGCCTCACTTACAGCAGGAGATCCCAACTTCACAGGCAGTTTAACCTTTCCCCAATATTCAGATAAACTGTAGACACTTTACTCTTCATTGTCGTTGTTCTTTCTTCTTATTTCACTCTGTCAGACTATTTTATTTTCTTCTAATAAGAGCTATTGGCAAGCCACAACAGATTATCAGCCAAAGCCTTAACATCTAGCCTAACTCCTGTCCACGATTTAAAGCTGCATTTCACTTCTTAAGGATGTATTTACTGAATGTCAGACTATCATTCAGATGCTATCTAGAATAAGTGTGAATGGCCGTTCTAATATAAAAGTGAACTAAATGAAACTTAGTAAAAGTGAAAGTGAACTAATTAGCAGCATTGTCTCTGTGTATATGAAGCATGACCATTATCTATTAAGCATATGTTTTCTGAAGATGCTCTAAATTTGAGCTACGTGTGGGATTCTCCACTGTTGCAGAATTGCTGCCTCTTACATCCCAACATGAGGCTCCAAAAGCTGAATTCTACTGAGCAATGCAAAACTGAATTTATGTTTAAGAATATATAACTGCTTTTTTCCATCATCAATGGGTTTTACACTGTTTGTTTTGGTAATACAATCCGCGATGGTCCAGAGGCACAGGAACCACATGAAACAGAAGGCATTACTGAAGTGACCTCTTAGATGAGCAGTACTCTCAAAGAAGCTGTTGGTCTTGGACTCTCCACTGAAGGCAACAAGCTGTAAAAGGGTTTCCTGCTGTATAAGCTGAAGCAAGTTAGAAGTGTGTTAAAGCAATAGGAGTGCTTCTTTTTCAAAATAATTATGGAGCGATTCCATCTCTCTGTTCTTGTTTTGAGTTAGCTGGCAAATGCTGCTTGAAATATCCCAGTATTTCCACTGCATGCAGCTGCTGTCAGGTAGGTCAGCTACTGAATGAACAGGAGAAAAAAATCCTGCCTGCACTATTTAACTTGAAGCGTTGGGACAAAGTCAACAGCATGGCTTTAATTTTTTGTTATTTTTCCTGTCTCTCTTTGTAGCTTCCACATGGCATAGTCTCTGCTTTGCTTTATGCTGGAATGCACAGGAGTGTTTATTGTTTTGTTGGCCAGGTCTGAGTTAGGATTAACAAAGGGTAACACTAGACTATCAGAAAAATGGCTAGAAATACTTTGCAGAAGTGTAGATTTCATTTCTTCAGCAAAATTTAAAAATTCTGCCAGATGTTGTTAATTTTGAAATGAAAGGTTTCTAGACCCAATCTTTTTCTTTCTGCTCATAGAAGGGTTTCTAGCCATTGTTTAGACTCTGAATCTGTATTTTTTTCTCTTTTGACAACATCTGTGAAGATTTGGGTTCTGCTTGGTATGTGTTAACTTCTGATTGACATAGTGTTGTTCTTTGTGTGAAGAAATAACCATCTATTTGCCCTAAAAGCAACATCTATAATTTATGTACTTACAACAAATTGTTTGGGTTAATTTTCCCAATTTTTTAATTGAATACAAAGTTAATAGCAACTTCTTTTAGCAGGTGACTATTAAAATTCAGCCTGAGGTCAGCTATTAGTTCACAGGTCCCTGTAATGTCACAGCTAGTCACAGCACTAGAAATACGCCTGTTTTTTCAAAGCTGTGCAGATGGTGGTGTCGGCCAGCTCAGTGACCTTTATGAAATTTAGCCTTATGACAGGCTTCACTTCTCTTCTTGATCCCCAAGTGGTCCATTTGCACCTTTCTACAATCTTCTTTTCCATTTCTCCACCCTGTGGTAGCTGAATGCGGATAGATTTCTTTCATAGCACCACTGAAAAAAAAAAAGTAAGCATCCTATTTAAAACAGAATTGCAACTCTGCCTTATACTGACAAAGGCAAGGAAATTTGAAGCAGGGGCTACCTTGTTCCTTGCTAGTGTACAGGTGCTGATGTGGCATGCCAGAAACAGTCAGCTTCTGTGTGAAGGTGATGCTTTCAGGTTGGAAGAGTATCCTTCAGAGACTGCAATATAGCATCAGTGGTAACTCCAGAGACACAATCACCAAAAAAAAAAAAAATCAAACAGCAAAAGGAAAATCAAATTCACTGAAACAGTTTCTTTCTAATCCAAAGTGCATATATACACTAAATGTTTTCAGATGAATGGCTGAGTTGGCACTCAGCTCACATCACCCAGATCTTGTGCTTTTCTAGCAATAATCCTTATGTAATTACACGTTTGACATGTGAAAACTGCCAATGTGGTTTGACACTGCCTAACAATGTGTAATCTTTCATGCTACAATCTGTAATTTTCTTAGCTGTATGAGAGACTATATGCTGTCAGCTCTCTGCAGTCTGGGTTCATTGGAACTGACAGGCTGCATATTTGTTAGCTTATTTTTGCTTACTCAACATGGAACTGTATATTGAATTCAGACTCTGATTACGTGAACTTGAGAGGCAATTTCTACAGTTAGAATACTGTTAATTCACTCTTGCTGTTGTAAATCTTCAGAATAGATGGACTGGATTACTGTTGCATATGGAAGATAGCCTACTGGTCTCTGATTTTCCATCAAAAGCAGATTACCATTTCCAGTTTTAGATATCTGTTCTTCAGATGATTTCCTTATAAGTAATGAAGAAATGTCGTAAGCATTACAAAATAAAGGGAGCTTTGAACTGGAGACAATCTCAGAATGTCTGACTCTCAGTCTTAATCAAAGAATTACATATGGGGGCGTCCAGACTCAGAATCCACTTTGCTATGATTTGTACACAGAATTATGAATGAGAGTGAGAGAACAGGCATTTGAGATATGACTTCAGTTTTCTTTAATCTTTTCCTCATGAATAGAAATGTAATCATCTGGCTAAAATAGCAGCACAGACTCCAGAATGGTAGGAGGGGAAAATATTTAAGAACATACAACATAGTGTGATAGGTCCATTATGGAAATTGTTTTCAAAGGTTTGCAGACAGCTCTTGTGTTTAGAAGACAAAAAAGCGGTGCCTTAAGATCAAATGGGTGCACCGAACACGTTAAGAGTCATTTGATAAAAGATAATAGTTAGCATACCTTACTGCTTGCTACTTACTTCTTCCCATGGGGAGTCATTACAGCTCCCATCTTTTTGTACAAAACGTATTCTTGTGTTTTAACTTTTTTGGGGGGTAAGTTCTTCTATAAACAGAAGAGACTATGTGACATTCCCAGCTTCATATCTGTTCTGAACCATCATAATAATTAGATGAATACTCTGAATGTATGTCTTTTGGGCTGCACACCCTAATTACAGGACAGTTTGTTTTGCTAATGACTTCTAAAGCCTTTTGCATACTGTCCTCTTCTGCTAGTTTTTTTGTTTCTACTCCCATGAGTATCTGTGAAACACTCTTTTTATGTACTTTATTTTTCAGTATCCCGAGGATTGCATAGGTAATTCAGCTGCTTGTTTCATGAGGCTGACAAATAACGGTGAATAATCTGTGTCTAGGTAGCAAGTAGGTGGTACAGACATTGTTTGATGTATGCATGTAATTGTACAAATTGAAAAGTTCTCTGCTAATCCACCCATGTTCAAAAATGGTTTTCACATAAAAACTAAGCCTCTTTAGAGATATTAATATGTTGTAATGAGTAAAAGACTGGTTGGAAAAGTGTCAAATCATTTGCGAAGGCTTCCTGGAAATAAGAATTTAAGTGAAGAAGAAAACTAAATTAAGAAAATTGTTAGAGCTCCGAGTTCCACAGAGGTTCAACGTTGTCCATTTTTTTAACTTTACTTTCTTCCTTCTATTTAATTTCCTACTACACACGTCGTCGTTCTTTCTCTTCTTATATTCCATTGTTTTCAGAAGGTTAAAAGAAAAGGGAAATAAGTACTTCAGTTTCATATAACATTTAAGCTATTCCTTTGGGAATACATTTCAGGATGGGATCTGAGTTCTTGGATTTTTTTTCCTATGCATTGTTTTTACTTTACTACTTTGTGTTTTCTGTATGCTTTACATTTTATATGAGCACTGAAATCTTCCTCTAATCGTATATTACGAATTTTTCCACCAATTAGTTGTATGAATGAACTATTGCACTTTCATTCCAAGTTTATTGAAATTAAGGGAATTATTCTGGATCAGTCCTGGATGCAGTGACTACAGTGAGAACTCCCTCATGAACAAATATTCACAGGCTAACTCTCAAACATTTCCTTATATTGAAGCAAGGTTAATGTAGAAATTAATACTGTAGCACAGACAAGGCCACTTGGGTTGTGCTATTAGTTGTATCAGATACTTAAGCTTCCTCCCAAGCCCTTCAATCTGGAGGAATGACAATTTGGTACTGACATCAAATTATAGTACTAAATTACTTTATTGTCATGTCTCCACTGAGATGCCATCATCCTTCTTACAGTCCTGGCATCTCTGTGTTTGAAAAGCAGTGGTTCAATAAAAATAATTAGAGAGGTGGAGGATGATTGAGTGACATCTATACTCTGTGTACCCACACGCACACGTCATTTCCTGGCTCTTGGAGCGGCGGAGGAAAATGTAATGTTCGAACAGCGTGTCGCTATGGCTGGCTGGTGCTTTGCCAAAGACGGATCTAGTTGCATGGATTTCAAACACACTGCCACTTTTGGGTTGGAAATAAAGCCCTAAAAATCAATAATTGGGCTTCGATATTAAGTTGTGTACAGTAATTTCGTTGTGGTTTTATTAGATCATTAAAATTCCCGCTGTGGGACAGTATCACAAAGAACTGATTCATGTACCAAGTTTAAAGTCGAATATATGCCTAAGAGTTTAGAGAAAGGGATTTGAAAGAGGTGAAGGAGCTATATAGAGGTTTTAGTGTTTAACAGAGTTTTCTAATGAGAAAAGAGTAACAAGAAACTAAAGTCTTATAAAGCAGATATTGTAAGATTTGAAGTTTCAGATTACCTTCATTTGCTTTGTAAATTGCTAAGGAAACAAGCTCCTGGGAAGCTTTCGCTAATATGCCCCTCGTCAGCCTGTGTCTCTTTCCTCCCATCCATGCTGTACATACAGAACTGAACAATTAATGACATTGAGAATTCTTAAGCTTATTTCATTTAAATTTGAACCACCATTTGATTAAAACATCTGTGATTGTGTTTGTTTTAAATGTTGTCGTACGTCTGCCACCTTTACTCATGCTGAGTAACGTCTGCCTGCACTTTGTGAGTTTTTGAACAAGTGAATCTTTGTGGTGCTCTCTCATCAGCAGTTCGGATTCTGCTCTCATTTTTGTTTGTGTGCAATCTACTGAGTGACTTTCCTCTATAGACATGGGATTTGGAATCATCCCGGTGTTTGATATTATACTGGATTTGTATCACTGTGCTCGGAAATCAGAATTTGAGCCTCAGTCAGGAAATGAAACTCTTAACCAGAAGTTGTTCCCACAGACCACAGTTCTTTCAGAATAATAATCATATTGGTCAAAGATGTGCAGAAGTAAGTTGTGTCGTTGGTATAGCTGGGTTGGCAGAAGTCCCTAATGTACTCACAGCTATGCCAGCAGCACAGTAGGTTTTTATTGTGTGAGAGAAGGGGAAGATTTATTTATATTGCTACAAATTGGAGCTTTGCCTTATAACGTGTCAAAATGCAGTTGTATATTGTGTCTGAAAGGAATAGTCCTATAGCGATAAAGCACTTTAAAACAAAAAGAAGCCTTAAAGAACACGTTACTACCAATCACTGCCAGATGAAATAGATGGTGTATCAGGGCTTTTATAGTGTGATAGCAATGATAACACCCGACACGGAACATGAGGACCAAGTAGAAGGAAGCAGTGTGAATAACACTGGTTTTGGTTTACGTTCATCTGTCAAAAGAGTTAGTAAAAAATGAAAGAAATTAACTCTAAATTCTGAGAATTATTTGAAAATTGGCAAAAGATACTGTGAAGAATATTTGTGAGCAGTTTCACAGTCCTGATGTATTTCATCGCAAACATTTAACACTTCACAGAGTTGACTTAAAAATAACATAAAATTACTAATTTTCCACTAAATTTCCCTCGGTGTTCTTCCTGTTACTTCTTTTGTGCTCATGACCAAAAGATACAGAAAGGCCAACAAATCCTGGTGATAGCGAAGTACAAATTTGTGGCATGAAGTATGTGACTACAGTGCGACAGATGGGGGGGAGTCCTGAACCCCAGAACAACATAGGTACCGTTGCTTTGATGAAAATCATGATACGATGAAATTGTTGTTCACTTTCTGTGCGGTCACATATCTCAATGTTTCTGTATATTATGAACTTCCTATAATAATTGTGCATACAGGAAACTAAATAATTGAAGACAAATACGCAAATAGCTGTGGAAGCACTATCAGCACATTCCAGATACAGTCTTTGATATTCATAATTTGTTTTCAACATCTTTCTCTTTGCTAGAAAAATCCACAGGGCTTGCTTTTGTCTGTGCCAGATGCCTCTCAGACGAGAGGAGGTAGTTGCCAAATTGCTCACCATGCAGTAGAAATGGCAACTGAAAGTGATTATACCCAACATATGGTCCAAAAGCAGACATCTGCTAACAAAGATTAGGGATACTGTGGCAGATTCTCACTTGTTCTAATGAGCCAAATAATCTTGAACATAAGTCCATTAGAACAAATGAGAGTAGCCTTCAATGGATTTTGCATCAGACCTGCCTCCTCCTGCCTCTCCCCATACACTCCTATGCTTTGCCAGCTTGGGCATGCAGTAGGTGTATTTGCCAGAAATATTTCATAAAACCATTTTAATTAGTTACAAAGTAGTAAGAATAACACTTCAGTGAAAAGGCGAACCTAATGGTTTTAGTGGAATGCAGTAAGACCTTAAGATGGGCACCCGGAGATTGTAAGTAGTATACAGGGAGGACAAAGGAAGCCCATTGTTTCTCGTGTCTGGAGATTGCATATGTTCTTTGTCCCTGTTCAGTTTCGTCATTGGAGAGGCAGCACTCTGCCACATACATTAGCAATGTGGTCCTCTTAATTGTTAAGGGAGAAGTGAAGCTTACTTGCAGTTACAGACTTAAGTATTCAGAGCCATGGGTTCTAGGTGGAAAGAGCTCAGAGTTAAGTACCTACATAACAGATGTCTATCTCAGCCTATCACAAGGTGCCAAAGTTATTAAACGCTGGGGAACCAGGCACCAAAGTTGCAATCATAGTGGCACGCAATACTGCATCGCCTCATGGGGCAGGGATGGCAGAACAGGGGTGCTGGTGGATGGAGTCGCTTGAAGTGGCACAAGGGAAGGGTAGGAGCTGGTCACTGAGGAGCTCTCTACGGACAGGTAGATCTGAGAGTGAATGCCAGGGAAAGGGAAGTGGCTTTGAAAGCTGTATGTGCGCTTTGGGGGCCACAAGTTTTACGCTAAGGGCAAGAGTAATAGTAGCTGGAGATGGGGAGGCAAGAGGTGCTGGCAGAGGGGAAAGTAAAAAAGGAAAAAAACGAACTTGTGAGGTGAGAGTGGTGCTAGTGATGAAGCAAGGTAGTATTGATTGTATTGATCACACTGAACGAAGCTGGTAAAAGGGGGTAAAATTGGGGCAAGGAAGTTTGGTAGGTAGGCTGGTTAATAGTACTTGCTGAGCAGTGCAAATGCTGCTGTAGCATAATCTCACTTTGAAACAGATCTACTTTTGAGACCCTCAGCAAAATCAGGAAGAAACTCAAGGCAGAGAGAAGCTGCGCAGCTGTGGTATTATCAGTCCTTTGGAGAAGGAAGGATATGAAGAAAGGCCTATCTTCTACACTCTTCATTTTCAAGTAGAAGATTACATTTCCACCAGATCATTTTGATGTTAAGATACTTCATGCTTTTTTCACGTACTTAAAAAGAACAAATCAATTGGTTAAGGAAGCCTATGCACCATGCTGAGGCATGAGGGGTGGTATTAAAATGCCAAGGGTTTGTGAGAATGTGTGTGATATGTATACAAATCCACGAGGTGTATGTATATTAATCTATATTGTGCTACATATGCAGACTAAATGTGTATATCTATCTATATGTAGACATAAGTGTAGATATAGATATGGATGTGTGTGTATCCACCTTTAATTGAAATATATACAGCCTTATTAGGCTTCCTTCTGTTTTAGGGAGAATATTCTGAAGGGTCCCCAGGTGAACGGCAGAGTTCAGGTCCTCTCCAGCTTTATGAGAAAGGAACCTCCATTATGTAAGCCGTTTTTGCTGAGTCTCTGGAGTGTTACTTGATACATTTTCAATATAGTTTGTAAAGTATGATGGAAGTGTTCCAGTAAAGAGGTGCAACATTAAATATAAGATTATTAACATCATTCCTTTCGGCTAGGCAGGTAGAAGGTGTACGTACTTTCTAACTTTTCAGGCATTTAAAATAACCTATCTATAAAGTTTTAAATTTAGGTAATTTAAAGTTATGACTTAACTTAAGAGCGGTAGGGGTAAGTCCCTGATTAGTATGATGGAAGTGTTCCAGTAAAGAGGTGCAACATTAAATATAAGATTATTAACATCATTCCTTTCGGCTAGGCAGGTAGAAGGTGTACGTACTTTCTAACTTTTCAGGCATTTAAAATAACCTATCTATAAAGTTTTAAATTTAGGTAATTTAAAGTTATGACTTAACTTAAGAGCGGTAGGGGTAAGTCCCTGATTATTTATCATTTTTCTACTTAATTCTTTTTGATCTCATAACTTAAGAAGGAGGCTAAGGATCATAAACTTTGTTCAAATTAAAATGCTTTAATTAGCTGATGTTTAAATGAATTGGGAATCTATGAGAAGAAGTTGCTTAACCCATCTACTATCTAACAAAAAATCACAGATGCCTGAGCAAGGGTTAAAATTTTGCTGGTTGACTTATGGAAGATATACAGATTGCCTTGTAGCTGCAAAAACCAATGTGAAAGATGATTGTTTAGATATTAACATTTCAGAAGTTGACATGTCATGTTTTGTCTTCTGATTGAAGATTATTGTCCTGCCATCTGGTCTGGAGATGACATTTTGTTATTCCCCTCATGTAAAGTGGTAGCACAATGGAACTCAGACTTCTCTGGAGTCAGAATCACCTATCCTAATTTCAGGTTGCCAAGTACCTGGGCGTATGCCAGCTTACGGATCTTTTTTTCAAAGATTTCAAACACATGTTTCAAGTGAAACAATGAAAGTGGACACTTCTGCTTGGCAAACACTGAAACAGTTTGTACTCATGCTTGGCCCCCTATAGAAAATTAGAAGTTAATTTTCCTTGGTATGCTTGTTCAGATGCCTGCTGGGTTCTGATTGGATACTCAAGCCAGGGGTTAAACTGAGGTGAGAGTCTTTAATCCACAGTTTGCCTGCAGTTGTGTGTTCTGGTGGATTGTATAAAGGAGCATCTTCAAGATATTTCAGTGTGCAAAACCTCTTTGCATTGTTTTCTTATTTCTGGTCAAGCTTAAAAACAAACATCACAGTGCAATGTTTTGGGCACCCTTTAATATGTTAAATAAGAAAAGCTGAGGCATCGAAGGAAGCTGAGCGGGTAAGAGCCGTCCTCAATATACCTACAGAATTAGGGCTGGGGTTTGGTAGTTTCATTTAGGTGAACATAGTGTCTATATTCTGCTGAAAGTCCCCTCTTGTCTTCTTCATCCGTCTGTGAGGTTGACTTTTGTTTCTATTATTCTTTTATGAAGGAAAATAACTTTGTAAACAAAGAAAAAACTAACCATATATGCAGTATCATATGTAATGTATCTGTATCATCTCCCTGCAAGTGTATGAATTGCGATGGTAGGTGGTGACAAACAAGGGAATTACACATCTTTTGGGTAGTTACTCATTTGTTGTTGCAACTGACTTATTTTCGAATCATTTGAAGACACATTTCTACATGTAAATTGTTCTCCTAAGATGTATTCATGAGTCAATGTCTTAAATTAGGCCTTAATGGAAAAATGGATGAAGCATTAGATAATTCTTTCCTCCCCTAGTCATGCAAATAAAGTTAATAAGTGCTGTCTTTCAGCCTTTCTTTTTCTGTTTACTTCAAGCTGCTAATTAGTTGCAGCGATCAGAATTGTATTCTTTTGACTGTAATAAATGGAATTCCAATAAGGAAGACTGAAGCTATCCTAAAAATAAACTGTGCTCTAGTAACTTTCAACCAGTGTATAGAGTTGCCAAGCTGTTTGCAAAGGGATGCTTGCAGCACTTCAGTTGTTTTGTGTCATTCTACGGCTGACATCGGGAAATAGTGTAGCTTTGGTACCGCAATTGTAAAAGGTGAGACAGAAGAGTTACCTGGGTAGAGCCTGTGCAATAAATAGGAGGCTTTTAAAAGTACATTGTGATGAAGAATACTTATAACTGCATAAAGTGTTAAAAAAAAAAATCTTTTAAATGCGTTACAAAGCAAACTATGTGTGTGAGTAAAAAGCTATAGCTTTATCACTTCAGAAATCTTGTGTCATTTAGATTGCCGAACCATGTGGTCAAATATTATATTTAGATGCTCCATTTTTTAAGACAGAAAATGACTGATTTGGGAATCCTGCTCTGCTCTCCTGCTGAGCTTGAGTACAGAGGAAACGCACTCTCCACCAAAACAGTTAATGGCGTAGTTACTCCACAAAGTTTGCAGAAGCTGGTGAACCACAAACTTGGAATAATTACTGTTGACATGTTCAAGGACATATCTTACTTTTCTGTCTTAGTAAGGCTTGATTTCTACTGCACTTTTGCAATGTGTTTAAAGCAATTGGTAATAACAGTGTGGCTCTACTAAGAGTGTCAACAGTGGAGTCCTCAGCATACATTTATTTTAGAGATTGGTATGCTATGACAATATTATGGATACCTATATCAAAGTATTCGTGGTAAAAAAGCCACAGAAGTGATTTAATAGATTTATATCTAGTAAGAGTTCTATAAGAAATCGTATAGCTAGTTATTTCTAGCAAAATTGTTTCACTTGGTTTCTCCAAATTTCCATTTTCCCTACAGGTCTCGTTCATTCAGAGCATTTCTTCTTCTCACTGGTAGTGATATTGTGACCTACTTTGTATAATTATCACAACCATGGCAAAAGTTGAGTGAGTTTGCTCGGTCAGTTCAACCTTTTATAATCTTTTTTCGGATTCTAATTAATGTCAACATGCATCTGGAAAGAAATGTGGTGTAACCAAGCTTTGACTTATTGACACCTGTGAGGAGATCTAGAAATAGGTCACATATGAGCTCTTATCAGGTATGTAGTCCTTTAATTGACTTTTGTCCATGAATTTCAGCTGACTGCTTTTAGCATTTGGCAGTTTAATGTTATCAATGAGGTACATGTCTGAGTGTTATGCTTTATAACTCTAAGATATGAAAGGCTACTTTCAAACCATTGGTTTACTGAGCCTAAGATGTGGCATTCCTAAAGCTGAGACAAGATTGATCAGATGGAACTTCTGCAGAGTATGACTGATTCTTCCCATTTTGTGGTGCCTCCTTTCCTTCTGACTTCTGAGATGAATCACACCCTGCACCTTGGAATGGCCATGAACCGAGCAGTCACACAGCTGGGGTAACTGCATACACAGCCACTCTGCTGGACTTTCAACACGCAGAGGGATGCTAATCTAACTATACTGGATAGTTTATGTCGAATATTTGGAAATTGTATTTTGCAGTCCTAAAACTACATTTAAGTTCAAGAGGATTTATAAAAAAAATATACTGAATATGTGTCGTGGTTTAACCCCAGCCGGCAACTAAGCACCACACAGCCACTCATTCAATCCCCCCCGGTGGGATGGGGGAGAGAATCAGAAGACGTAAAACTTGTGGGTTGAGATAAAGACAATTTAATAGGACAGAAAAGGAAGGGAAAATAATAACTATGGTAAAAGAATATACAAAACGAGTGATGCACGATGCAATTGCTCACCACCCACCGACCGATGCCCAGCCAGTCCCCGAGCAGCGGCCCCCCCGGCCAGCTTTCCCCAGTTTATGTGCTGAGCATGACGTCACATGGTATGGAATATCCCTTTGGCCAGTTTGGGTCAGCTGTCCTGGCTGTGCCCCCTCCCAGCTTCTTGTGCACCTCCAGCCTTCTCAGTCCGTAGAGCATGGGAAGCTGAAAAGTCCTTGACTAGTGTAAGCACTACTTGGCAACAACTAAAACATCGGTGTGTAATCAACATTATTCTCATCCTAAATCCAAAACACAGCACTGTACCAGCTACTAGGAAGAAAATTAACTCTATCCCAGCCGAAACCAGGACAATATGTTATACCAATTATAGGAAATCTGCAATTATTGGGGATTTAGAAATACTCAGTGTGGTATTATAACTCCCAAGTTCTAACATTCCTGCTATGGATCATCTTTTATATCATTTCCCAGCAAGCGGGTTTATTTGCAGATCAACAAATATTGAAGACAATGTGATGTATTGCATAAACTGAAAAGTCCAAGGCAAAAAATGTAGTCCTTACAATGACTCTGCGTATCTTGAAGTCATTGCATGTGCACAATTTCCTGCATGCATTATAGTTCCTTAAACTAGCACTCTAAAATATATATTGCTAGTTGTGACATGTGTTTTCAAATATGTTTGATATTTGCTATGGAAAATGCTAAGAGTTCAACAAGCCTCCATTGACACTGCAGATGCAAGTACAATAGACCTTGGTAGATAATAAAGGGCTTGGGCTGAGCCAGACCATGACGGTGACAGACATTAGAACTGTGCTGACACACTTTGGTTGCTGCAATGATCAATGTGATTTAATTTGCCAGTAGCTCTAGATCCTTCCTCTTACCTCCACTGCTCTGGTACAGCTGTTGGAGCATCGAGCAACAGACTGAATTGAAGATCTGCTCCAGCCACAAAACTGCCTTTGTGTTTTTGTGACTAAAATGACACTCAGGTAACTAGGGACATTTGCAAACCCTGTAAGGCTTAAATCTCACCTCCATTTAAGTTTGGGCAACTTAAGCACCAAGAGAATGAAGGATAGCATTTTCAAGTCACATACGTGGCTTACAGTCACTTTGGCACTCTCGAAAAGTGGTGCTCAGCTGTGTTGGAGACAAATGACTGTAGCGTATCTACAATAAAGTCCTAACTTCACTGACACTGCTGGAAACTTTTCTGCTGGGTGAAGTGATTCAGCAATTACATTTACCAAAGGGATATGAGGAATGAGTGGCACAGGTCAAATCATCTGCTAATTTCTAAATCACATTTCGAAACTTTAAACCTATATACAGTATAAATTCACTGCTGGTATTTATCTTTAGGAGATACTCTGGAAGGTATATATGAGCTTGCATTCCTGCCTGTACCAGCCTAGCATTCACACCGTGCTTCTCCAGATTCAATTCCACAGGGTGGTGGCTGTAGCTTGACTCAAAAAATCCCTCTCTGCCTTAGCAAATGTACCCATTTCAGCTACTCATTTGCTAGTCAGTTCACTGTACGCTAATAATGCATGGGAATTAGTAGCTGAAATATGGTCAGTCTTCCAACCTGTAAATTCCTGTTTTTGTGTTTTCTGCTCCTTTTCCATACTTTCTCTCACCTCTGGTAGTGGCAGGCTCTGCTAGCTGTTTAACCCTTTATTGCACCATAGGCTACTGGTGGATCCTGCTGTGTCTGGCCAACCGTTGCCTCCTCTTCTAACAAGGCAGTTTTCAGCTCCTGGTATACAGGTAGGCAAGCGGGAAGGGTTGGGGTGAATATCTGGAAGAAATGCTGCAAGCAGAGCGAGGGCAGGGGGAAGCAGAAGGACTGTTCACTTTTGCAACACAATTTCCAGCCAACTCATCGGACTGCTCATGGGCTTGAAATACAACCAAAGACCTCAAGCAATTATGTAGAAAAACAAGGTACACAAAACAGGCATGCAGAAACAGCCCCGCTCCATAGCCTAACAGGCACATTTTGATGAATTTATTGCCATTACTCCAACCACTGAACCTGACACCCTAGGGAAATGTACTGCTATGAGTGACTCTTCTTTCCCAGAAATTAAGGAGAGGAAGGCCTCAAGTGAGTCCAAAGAGGCAACTGAGGTTGTGACATTTATGCTTACGCATAAAAACTGTTGAAACATCTATTCTGTGAGTTATAATTTAAGGACATACCTATAAAAATAGAACAGTGACTTTGTCTACCTGTGAGCTACATGGCCATCATGAATGGACCAAAACCTGCCAGCACTAAAAATCAAAGACAAGGCTCTTTTTAGGAACGCTAATTGTATGACTTTGGGCATGGAAAGGACTATTAATAAAGGGAAGTCTCTTGCTTCTTTGCTCTTCCATTTCATTTTGTTTCTTGTCTTCTGTTTCTTTAGGTTCTCTTCACAGAGACCCTTTCAAATGCTTTCTGCAGAGAATCTCCTAATGGAAAAAATGAAACCATTTTGGTTTGGTGCTTTCTTTCCTGTCACTGCTGTCACGGAGGGAGGAAAGAGGCAGGAGAGAAGGGACTGCCTGTTGGTTAGTCAACTGACACTTATTTTAGCAGCTTATCAGTGGTTGTCTGGGTCCTTTGGTGAAATCCTTCTTACTGTTAAATCTGTCATGTTAGTTGATAGAGAAAACTTTACTGGTCCACCTACGTTTTTGCTAATCTCCTTGCTGATCCTTCCATTCGCAGACATGTCATGGTTGACAAGCTCTTACAGTCCTCCAGTCACATCAATAATAGTGACCACCACCTCTCTTTTCCACTCTGGGACCTTCAAAAGCTGTATCGTTAATGGGTTATCCAGCTTGACAGGTATTATGGAACACCAGCTGGCAAAAGAGGGTCTGATATGCGTTTTGAATTGGCCACATAAAAAAGGCTTGTGCTTTAAAAAAAAAGTGAGAGATATGGGGATGACGACATGTCTTTATCATGTGATTAAGCTTCCTACTCATTTTTGATGCAGAGTTGGACTAGGCAGTTATGGCTGCATGTGAAAAGCTGGCATACCAAAATGATAAAGGTTACAAACTGTGGCCTTGTCATGAAGAAAAGAAGTAGAGAGGATTTGATTTCTTGCACCAAAAAAAAAATATATATATATGTACTGAACTTCCCACTGGTTATCAACAGAGGAGCCTGAAGATATAGCTACTGTGCACAGCAGGAACAGAAGAACAAAATCTCCAGCAGAAGCAGAATGGAAGAACAGACGCACACCAGCAGTGCTTCAGGCAAACTCTGAGATCGAGGAAGTGCTGCAGGCATGGAAACACCACGATGCACAGAACTTCCAGATACTAAAAGCTCAGGAAATTTTTGGAAAAGAAGCAGTCTAAGAACTGCTGCCTTTCAAGGACGGTGTTAACAGGTTGCAGCATCGATCAGTTGTCGGTGCCATCTCACTGCTCTGATCTGACTTCTAACTTGGCCCTTGCCAATGTTGTGTGTAGGATCAGGCAATGAGGATGTTAGCTTGTGCAGGATGAAGTATAGCTTTGGGAAGTTTCAGGCACAGTTTCATTGCCTCTTGCAACAGAGGTCCCTTTCCAAATGTGTCATGACAAATCCTACCATACCGTTTCTCCATTCTGTTACTGTAACTCGCTGACCAGTCAAGTCATGGATTTCTTAGGGCAGCTCAGGGAACCATGTCAGCCAGGGAGGCCATCCTTTTGGTTTGTCTTGTCACACGCACAAGAAAAATAGAAAAAAAATGGAAAAAATGGGAGGAATCCCAGGTGGCAAATGCTATTGTTGTTGAGGTAGCCTGTTTGAAAGCTTCATTTGGGGTTTGGTTTTTAGTTCTTTAAAGTTGCATTGTAGCTTGCAGTCTGATTTTCCAGGTATCAACTTGGACAAAAAATTGTTAAAGGTGCGTTTTTATTAGCAGTCAGGGAGTCTGCACCACCATGAAGTTTTCTGCTGTTCCCTTTGTAGATTTACTAAAATTCTGTGTTTAATCACTTGATTCATTACAACTGAGTGAACACCCAGACCTGTACCTAGACATTTTATTGAAGCATAAGAAAACCAAAAGCAACCTGTGGAAGCCAATAAAATGACACCTGTTTGCTAACTCCAAACTAGCAAGAAAAGAGAGTTAAAATTAAATATTAATTTGTTAAGTAAATGCTTACCCAGTTCAATCTACAAAAGCAATAAGGTCCAATATGGCTGACAGGAATTAGCAGTCCTCTCACCATAGAAATAATAATTAAAAAAGCGTCATTCTAAAACTCTGTACTACGGTACTATTATAACACAACCCAGAGTATTTAACAATCTTGGGCGGGGGAAAGCTCTTCTGTATTAGTACTTGATTACTCATCAGATTCTCAGGTGTTTATTTATTTGTGACTTCTGTCTCTAACTGCTTAGAAGGGCACTTAAAATTTTTGCAATATGACTAATAGGTCATTATATGTGCAGGATTTATAAAACTGCTCACTTTTAGCATGCAGGTGTTATGGGAGGTGCTGCAATCCAGCTACACATTGTTGGCAATGTTGGCATCCAGATGATGGTAATGGTGTCAGTGTCTTTCTTCTAACTTTCTGAGTGTGCACACCTCTACCATTCTGCAGCCACCAGGGATGTAACCAGAGGTTTTGTCTGATTCCATGTTGTCTGCATTCATCTTCATGAACTGTGGCAGAGAAAGGCTTGAAGAAATCCAGTATAAAATGGTGGCGTTGGGAAAGGGGTTAACTATTTTCTGCCCGTATCTCCTGGTACCTTTAGTTAACAACACTGGCAATGGTTACTCCTTTTATATCCTTCATTTTCAAAGCAGTACAAATATCCTCAAGTTCTTGCCAATCTGCAGTTTGTCTGTGTGCTTGAGACATATGAGAAAATCGCTATCTTCCTGACATGCGATGTCTGTCGCTCAGCCTCCCTCAGCTTGGAGTCAGTATGTCTGCTGATATTAAGCAAATGAATTCAGCCACTTTATCCTCATCTTCTGCTGCATTCCCTTTGGTGGAAATAGGCTAAAAAGCTCAAACATTGGTAACTGTTGGCAACTTTTCTTTTATGTCCCATGTCTGAATCAGATTCCCTGCTGTGTTTAGTAAGTTTTGTCTCATGGTTTCTCTTCCATATGTGGATAAAGAAGGGAAAATATTATGAAACCATGGATACAATCTATCTATCTATATTTATCCTTTAAAAAAAAAAAAGAATGCAACATATATTAGTGCATAAATGGCACAATGAACTTGTCTATATCATGCCTAGTAGGCACAGCATAGGGAATGTTATGATGAGATTCCTCTCTATAAACCAATTTAATTCATCTCCTTCCTGAAAGAATCAATACTGTGTCTGAAAGTAAAGTTTCGTCTTTGTAACTTTTTTTAGTATGTTACATCATACTTTAGATTGCTGACAGTCATTTTCTTATTTGGGAGCTCTTGTGACATGGACAGAAAGTACAGAGACAAGTAACTTCACTGTACTAAAACACTGAGGTTTGATAACATTTGTGTCAAAATTGAATTCAGTAAGGAAGATGGAGTGCTGCAACCCTTTTCAGATAACTGAAGTGAGTCATTCTTTCGTATTATTTTAAAATGTTTAATTCCCTTTTTCCTCAAGTTTGTGTAATAGTAGAAAAGTACTATAATATAAGAAAGGAATTTTTCCTGAGTGAACAAAGTTTGCTAGCATTATTTGGGAAAGATGTGCTTCCATATTTCTCTCAAAATAATATACTACTGGTATCGCTGTCTCATATTAGAGATATTTCAAATTTACTTACTTGGCAAAAAGTATGCTTATAGAGTCTGCTTAAAAACAGAGAGTAATGAGTTATATCAAATATATGTACACTACCCCAAACAGGCCTATTTCAAGAGCTGCTGAAAATCTTTAAAGTTATGTTTTAATGAAAGGCATTTTACATGAAAGGCATCATGTTAAATTAATGGGGGAAAAAAGCATGTAGACTAAAGAAAACAATATCTTGACTCGAATGTCTACCAAAGACATCAGTGACTTCTATTAACAATGTAAATCCTACATCCATCTTTGCATGTTCAGAGGAACAGCAGCAATTATCAGGAACTGAGGGTCCCCAGTAAATGTAGAAGCAGAAGTGTTTTAGAAGAGGCCCTGCTGTTACCACCGTTTTTGCTTTTTAATGCCTTCTTATTTCGATTCTCTTCAAATGCTTACTTCGGAGTCGGCAACTGAAACAATGTGCTAAACCAGAGCACAGCAGGTTTCTTGGTTTCTTGGCTGTAGCTATGGAGCTTACCTATGAAGGGGCCAAAAGGACTGCACTCAACTAGTACGGCTGAAAGCAGGCTTAAAGGCTTAAAGGCGAATGAGTACACATACTCTTGAAATGCAGTTCTGCGAGTATGAAAATACGTGTCAGAGCGTAACCTAGAGTCAAAGGACCTGCCGTGTTTCCATTTGGTCTGAATCTCTTAATCCGACATCCAGTTTGCTGATGCATACAGGAATGTGAGTGAGTTCAGGGTACGGGAGGGATGAGGCAGAGGAGCTGTGTTCGGATAGGCTGGGCAGTAGTTCAGCTTATATTTTGTTGCACCTTACCGACACTTACTTCAGTTACATTGATTACGATTCTCTTAAACTGATTATGCTGGTATAAAATTGGTAATACCCTAATATTCATGTACTATTTATACCAGTTTATGTATCTCTACTCATAGTGTCTCTGACCCTCGTGATCTCAAAAGTTCTCCCCAGCTGAATTGATTTTCTCTGAATTTTGTGGTGGTGGAATATTTTTCTAAGTACAGTGTTGGCAACACTAAGAAAAAAATTAAAGGTTTTGATAGCTTTTTACTTTGGAGTCTTATATGTGTAACACAGCTGCACTTCATTCTTTTTCATCACCTGTTTGGGAAAGGCATTTCTATTTATTTTTTGTTAAAAACCAGTGGTTTGACTTTGGAGTAGGAAAGCAACATTTACTATGGAAAATATTTTCTGGTGGGAATGATGCCTATAAAGTTTTCATAATGTTTCCATTGCCTGAAGATCTAGTACAATACCATGTTCAAGCAAAACTTTCTATGTTATTCCATGTTAAGATGCCCAAACACTAAAAAAAACCCCACCTCCAAAACTCCCCACTGGGAAGGAAGAAACGGCATTGCATAAGAAAATTAGATTCATATACAAACTTCCTTAAAAAGGTCAGGGAGTTCAGATCTACATTTGGTTTAGTTGGATACCGGCTAAAACATAGCAGCTGATGATACTTGAAAAGACCACCTGAATCAATGAGTAAACTAGAACTATGCTGCCAATCAGTTTGACTAGAAAAAAATGACTTAACGTGAGTCAGAGCAGAATATACTTGGCTTTCTTTGCACAGTGGCCCAGATTTCTGTATTATTTGCACTGTGAGAAAAAAGGTTTTTTTTTAAACCCAAAGTACAACATCTCCCCCCTGGAAACTGTAAGAGCAATGCTGTTGAAAAGCATATCTGTTGTACCATTTGCTCTCAGTAGCTTCTGGTTTCCGTCTTTTGCTTCAGGATATCAAGAAAATACGTTGTGATCATAGATGCAGATTTACTGGTGGGAACCAAGGGCTTTTGTCTTTCTTTTAGTATTTTCTGTTATGTCCTCTGCCTTTTTTATGACTGGAGACATTGTTAGGTACCCAAAAAGAATTTGACCATTTGTTCAAGAGATCTAAGTAATGAAGAAATTTGCATATTGGCTGCTCAGCACATGTGCAAAGAATCAGCTTTGTCCAGACTTATTTTGTTAAACATGCGAGCTGGCTACCTATGACATTCAGTAGTCACCCGTGCCTGCAGTTTTTCTAATTCATGTACCTTGCTTGGCTGCCTGGGATTTTCCGGCTGGAAATACATGCAAGATGTGGTCCAGGCTCCTATGTCCCTTGACAAAGCAGTGCAGCCTCCATTCTCCTTCCCTCTGCCACTCAGACTGAGACCCCACTTGCCCTGGTCATTGGCACAGACTGACTATCAGCAGGAGGTAAGAATGATCCTCTCAGTTTTTCCAGGCTGTCTGTATCCCAAATGCACACCTCCTCCTCCACCACCACCATCTTATAGCATATGCTCTTTTTCTTCCTCAGTGTTTCTTGATGTGGTAACCCCCATAAGGGCTCCCTGTTTGGAACGATCTTTTGGACACATGGAAACCCAAGAGTGTTAAGGACTGGTTTTAAAATTGGCAAAAAAATCAAAGGCGTATCCGCAAATGCCCCGGACCTGCACTTTGTCCCATGAGCTATAAAAATAAGTACCTAAGTCACAAGGAAATATACAGGAAAATCAGTTTTCTTCCCTAGACTCTTGGTTGATGCTGTCCATTTTGATGCCTCCAAACCATAACAGGACTACAGGAAATGACTGTATGTAAATATTATTTAGTTTCTATAGGAATAGATTGTGTGACTCAGCAAGGAGCAGTAGATCAAAAATTCAGCCTTGCTGCAGCTCTTTTGTGCCACTCTCATGATCTCCAGAGGTTGGAAGAGTTCACTGAAGCAAATGTAATTTAGTGTAGTGGGTCTCTTCCAACTTTGTCAAGGACTTAATCTCTGGTTGGCCTAGGGCAGAGGGGAATGCCCCAAAAGTGTAAAGCCAAGTTAAGATGCAGTGTAACCAATATCTTACCCTCTCTATATGAAATTCATTTTTGTGGAGCAATATTCAACTGCTAAAGAGTATAATCAGAATGATATATTGTACTGAAGTGCTCTTACAGGGCTCTGTGTAGCAATAGGATTCAGACTGTGACAAGAAATTTACTCTGTATATTGTCCCTGAATACTTAAACAGTTTCCTTACATTACATTTTAGCAGCCAGGTTGTTCAACTTAAAAACCGGTAAAGGAGCTTAAGGGGCTGTTTCCATGGTTTACAAAAACACATCCTATAAATAGATTTTCCTACTGCCAAAGCCTATGTCAATTAATTCTTCCAATTAAGCGTCAATAACACATACTCCATGAGAATTTGCATTTATGCATTATGCATGGGAATTACACAGAGTAATTTCATGGACTATAATAGTCCTCAGCCTACCCTGGGATCAAAGTTGTGTCCTTTTTCTTCCCCTGTGTTTATTGGCAGCTTTTGATTCCATCAATCACACTGAGGCAATGTCCACTTTGAAGAGGCACTGCTGGGTTACCATGAGTATTATTTTGGCATGTTTGGAGTAGTCTCAGACAGAGCTCTCTGAGAGTTATTCTGGACGATCTTTTTTTCTTCTCGTAGCTCTTCAGGGTTCCATCTTCAGATCTTATTAGTCTTTTGTTGTTTTTTAAATGCTGGTATCTAGGTTACAGTAGCCTTTTAAAATATTAGGTGTACCATGCAGATGACAAGACTTCCTTTCTGAGCTGTCCCTTCCAAACTTGATTTGGTTCCTGCAGTTTCTGAGCTGCCCTGAAAACTTGTTTCGGAATTTGGGCCAAAAACTGCACAATATTTTGCTTTAGTGTGTTTTCTGACAAAACATAAGCTTTGTGTGTGGAACCCACTATCATGCTGGACTAGTTCTTTCTTCGCAGTCCCTTTGAGGATAATTTTTCCATTTTCTGTCACTACAGATTGCACTCTTGGAGGCACTTTTAAACCAGTAATGTCTTTGATGTTTTTCTTTCACCATGCCAGGAACATTCCCAGAGTGACACTGATGCTCTCCCAGGCTGTCCAAATGTGTATTCATGGCAGGCTTCCGCTAAGCTGCTGTAACACTCTCCCGCTCTGTTTGCTAGCTTGCCAGATGTGAATAAGCTCCAGTTAATTGAAAATACCAGATTTTGAATAGGTTGCAGTTAATTCAAAATGCTATGGCCAGATTGTATGTGTGGCTAAACATTATGTTGCTAAATTTTAACCATTGCATCACTCTTCTGTGAAAATCAAATGACAGAAACATTTCTCAGATGTTTTGAACTTTTTCTCTCGGGCTTCCAGTGCCCTTAAAGAAAAATATTCAGTGGATCTTTCCAAAGCAAGCTGAATGCATCTGACATAACTGGAGGTCAGGTAGAGTAAATGGACTAGTTGTTTTTAAATGACAGCTGAAAATGAGGTTCTAACACCCTGAATAGTTTTCTGTCACCGCTGTGGAGTTGCATACCTACGGATGGGAGGAATTAATTTTCTGTCTGTCACTATAAGAGCTTCTTTTCTTTTGCTTGTGCCCTCCAGCATGTTTAGCTGGAATTTAGACTTTTTGCTCAACAGAACTTTTGTGGTTATGACAAAAACAACTTAGAAAAAAGATTTAGTTTTGTTGCCATTGCTTGTATGTCATATACTTCACCGTATTTCTATTCCATCCATTTTGAAGTTGAGTGAGGTTGTTTGTGAAAACCAGGTATGAATATTTGTTGCACATTCTCCCGGGAGTCCTAGTCCCCTGACCAACCCCATTACTCAGGGTTGTTTTTGTCAGAACAATAAAAAGAGAGAAAACTTCAGGTCAGCACTAAGGAGCAAAAATGAATTTCCCGTTCATCTTAAGCTACAGCTGCTGGATGCGGCAACTGTGTAATTCAGAAATGGCATTTTTGCCCCTCAAAATACCAGGAAACATAACATGTTTGTTATGAAAATTGATCTTTTTCTGCATCTAGGTATTAATTATGGATCCTTTCCTATGCCAATCTCTTTGGGACCTGCCTGCACTGGTCCTTTCCTCTCCTGAAAGAGATTTGGTGGGATGGCAGTACTGGCTTTTTGATCTGTTGTAGGGAACCGGGCAGTAGGGATGTCTTCACTATTTATGTTTCATTCTGTTTCTTCCTAACGGCTCCCTTGTCTATCCAACCATCAGTCCACTAGCATAACTCTTAAGCAGTGCATTCATACTAGCTAGCCAATGTTTAAAAGGGAGAGGCAGAGATGATAACAGGAAAGCAACAAGACAGTTTTTGAGTAAGAAACCTGAAGAGCATTCAAACAAGAGCTCACAGGTTTATAAAATCAGAAGTCTCCCATGTCAGTGCTGATGTAGAAGGAAAATTATCCAAGCACTATGCCTTATAAAACTGCAAATACTGGACTCTTCTGGATCTTCAATAAAAGCTTTCTGTGTCTAGGATTTTGAATAGTCATGCTACGTTGGGATCTCTGCATGTGCTAAAGTTACAGCATTTTCTGCCCTCCACGATGCCACTTGAATTAATGACACAGCTATAAATATTCAGGAAAGGATGTTGTGAAGAATTTGGAAAAGATTGTGCCTTTTAGTATAACTGGATGAATCTATTAATATCATATGATTCAGGCAGAAAACCTGAGTTATCTATCCGACAGCAAGGAGGGTTCAGGCAGGAGGGTGCATGCTAAGGCCATACTTGTAGCTGTAAACGGCAGGTGGAATGGCTGAAACTATTAGACCAACCAGGCTGACATCAGTCCTAGAGCGAAGGATGAAAATCAGAATGCTGATATGGGATTTAATTATTGAAAATTTAAAAGATGGGAATATGAGTCAACCAGCTTTTTGGTATGTGGGTCTGGTTTCACTCCTCTGATGAGATAAGTTTGGTTGATTAAAGCAATTGTTTACATACCACAGAAACTGCCTTTCGTAAAGCACTGAACTGCATGTTATTGTGATTAGAAGTCAATGCTATCTGATATTGATTAAGTGCAAATTAAATGGATTTAGGCACTTGGTAGCTGGTATATATCAAAGTGGTGTCATGGATGATTTATCATTGAATAGAAGTATTTCAAACAGGATTTTGCAGAGATCAGTTACAGGTCAGCGCTATTAAATACTGTTTTATAAATTACTGGAAAAGTAAATATAAAAGCAGTGTAAATAACATTTATGGATGATATAAAATGTGTCAAAATATTGAGAATAGAGCAGCCAAGCTAAGCAATATGGATTTCTTAAACTGGTGGGGTGCAAGCAAAAGCTGACTTCAGACGTCAGGGTAGCGAGTCTAACAGGAGAAGCTGCATAGGCTGGGGATGCAGCACTGCTCCTGTGCCACACGGTCCTTGGCATGCTAGTTTGCCTGAGCAGAATGACACGCTGTCACTGCTTCTGGGACCTGAGTCAGTATCCCTCCCTGGCTGGTGCTACATACTACGTCGGGTCTCTCAAGTTACACAGTTCTCCTATGAGTGTGGTTACAGACCAGTGGAAGTGGGTGCCACGAGCAAGGCGGAGGTTAGCTGTTTGTTTCAGAACCATTTCTATTAGCAGAGTATGAAATTTATATTTTGAGGTCTTAAATTAGGTCTTCACTGTTAGTTGTCATTTATTTACCAGCACTAACCCTCAAGAAAAGCAGGAGAACACAAGGGTTCATATCATGTAAAATTCATTATGGGAAGCTAAGTCCACAGAGGTTACAGTAGTTGCACAAACTGAGTGGGATAAAAAGGAACTTTGAGCTGAAGGTTGATACTCTATTTTCCGGGAGCGGTATGAGCTAAGAATGTAGTATTATAAAATGAAAATATTTGGGATTGTCGGGGTCTATAACAGCGTTAATATAATTTTGTATGTGTATCTACATAATTATATGTGTATGTCTATCTGCCTGTTCTCTCTGTCACACAACTGGTATCAAATTTTACAAAGAACAGAAGGAATTTCAGAGACTTCAGGCCAATTACTGGCTTGTGCAGTCATTTACATTAGGGTAAGGCCACACAGCCACTGGAAGGAGGGCCCCAGGTCTTGTTCCCACTACATCTTTTGTGTTGGCACCATCGTATGTACTGTTCCATGGTGAGGGCAGGGCAAGGAACGGTTCTTTCTAAAGCAAATCCAACCAGAAAAGGTATCTTTCAGCTCAATAGCTTCCTTGACTCGTCTCGTTGCGAGGCCATTTGGGCCTTAGTTCTGGTGCCAGGTAAGCACAAGGGAGGCACTGCCTCTTTGCGGCAGTGCTGCAGACTTGCATTGAATCGGGGCCTTGAACAACCTCCCTAGGTACTCAAATTCGGTTTTGCAGTTCTCCTTGTCATTGTCATGATTCACTGCTGCTCACTTTGCTTACATGTGGGATTTCCAAGCCTGTGGGTTACTTACTCACCCGATCCTTTTGGCACACCTGTTCCTCTTGAGGTTGGCAGTTTTATTCCCCCAGTGGATGGTAGCTTCCAAGGGACCAAAGCTGTCCCAGAGGTTAAGGATGGCATAAAAGCTTTGTGGATAAAAATTGAGTGGTTTCTTCATCAGTTTTATGGCATCGTTGAAATATTCCAGCATAATACAAAGAGAGATTGAACCAGAAATGGATCATCTGTTTTTCTTTCAGGCTAGTCATACACTTTTGTGTTCTCCTTGTCACGTCTGACATATCGCTCAGTCAAAAGGACAAGAGTGAAAAATGGATGGTTTGGTTCCCCAAAGCCAATGTAGTCCAAGTGAATTACTATAGGGTACACAGTGGTACACAGCATGAAGATTTCAGATAAAAATTCCCCAAAACATGTGAAACAAATACCAACTTACTTTAAATATACATTTCAAGAAATGGTCACGAGGAAAGCCTGACTAGCCCTACAGCTGACCTCTCCTTATGTACAGGAAGGTTTGAAATTCACATTTGCTGAAAGATTTAATCCAGCATTACTAACATCCATTCGTGGTGCTGCATATCAGAGGGCTGTCTAATGAACAACTTGTAACAATGCCCTGAACAAGTAGCGAAGAAAATATTGAGGCAGGCAAAACCAGAGTGATGTTTACAAGCCCAAAAGCTGGCAGCAATGAGGCTCTGAAAATGCCAGTGAGAACCATACACTCCAAGTGAAAAGAGGCACCTGGTCTGCTGGGAGATAGATGTTGCAAGGCCAGGGACATTCCTGTTAGCATCTCTAAGATTCATTAGAGGTACATAAAGAAAGTCAGTTCTCCTGGAAAACGAAACAAAACATTTAACAGCAATATAGTCATTTTGCTTGCCAAACTGTTGCATTACACATTCCCTTTTCCCTTTTGGTATAAAATATTGATCCACCTGAAGCACTTCAGAAAACCTTGAATAATTGCCCTACGGAGACATAAGGGAGGCAAATGTCAGGCACAGAGCTCATTTTTAATGCATGGGGCCAGTGTGGATGACCTGGCTCCCCCCGCTGTGAGAACCGATAAGGGGAAGGGCAGTAGCTCTGGAAGACGAGCAGGATTTCCATGGATCATCCAGTTCCTCCCCGAGCTGCTACCTGGCGCCTCACCCACAGCCTTTGGAGGCTCGGTTATCTTCTGCTGCCCCACCACCTGTAACCGCACTGACATCCTCCCGAAGAAGCCGAGCATCGTGCTGGCATGACTGACAGGGGCACAGCTTTCCAGGGCAGCCAGGGGTGTGGAAAATAAACAGATCTGAGGGATATCATTACTGCTGCTACAGGCAGTGGAAAATAAACACAGCTGAGCCCAGAGAAAGGTCCTTTCTTCAGCCACTTGCAACATTGAATGGGGTAGGGCAAATTTAAATCTAATAATCTGGTTGTAGCGTTTCTCCTTCCTGGTGTAAATAGGTGAGTTAAGCAGAAAATGAAGCGAGGAAAAGAGAAGAAGGCTGAGAAAAAATGAGGAAAGAGCAGGTTGATTGCAGTGGGAAGCAAGAGTAAATATGTGCCTTCTCCTGGTCTTCCCAGGTGTGCTTTCCACCAAGGTGTAAATTACAGTAACAGATGTGTAGTCTGTGAAGTAATTTTGGGGAGAAATTAAAGTACTCACAACTGGACAGTTAGGAAGTACTACTATTAACAGGTTTAAAGACCTCTAACTGGCTCTACCTGATGGGCAACCGGGGGAGCAGGCTGGGGCACTGGCTGAGTCGGTGGCAGGATTTTAGCTCTCGGCACACTGGGAAGCTTTCACACCCACAGCTCCCACTGCAAGAGCTGCTCATCTGCCCCGCGGATGCCGGGCACTGGCTGAAGGGAGCTGGCGATGGCTGGCACTTAGCTGGTGACATGGGTTGTCTCAGCTATCTTGTTAGTGCTTCAGTGGCTTTGACCAAGTTGCTCTTTATTTCTACAGCGACCTAACTGGTTCTGTACGTGTATCCCGTAGCCGCCAGTGACTCTGTTCACAGGTAGCGCGTGACTGGTTTATGCACTGTGGTCTGAAACGGTGTCTGCTCTATTTTCTGAGATTTCATTACTGGACTTGAAGGTGGCAGGGCAGTCGGCAAGGAGCTGCAGTGAAGGTGGACCAGCACTCTGATGATGGAAACAACTTCTCTCAGTTGCATCTAAATGATAGTGGTCTATTACTCTGCTGCCTAATGCACAGCGTGCTGAAATGACTCTTGCATTTCATGATAAAATGCAGTGTTTCTCCTCCTGTGTCTTGAGGTAGGCAGCTTTTTCTAGTGCTCGTATATGACTTCCACACCTCTCGTCACTCTACAAGCATTATTGGTGCTCTTGTTTACGCAAAGAGATTTTTCCAGCATTCAGCCTATAGTGAACCTCTCAGGAATTGCATTATATTTTTTATCATCTAGCCCTGCAGTCTTTCCATAAAATCCAACCACAGCATGGAGATGTGTAGTACATTTTAAACGCTATAAAGCCTTCCATATGTAAAACAAATTAAGCTCTAATATTGCGTCCCAGGCTATTGTACTGGTGGGGGACCAGGATTCTGCTGTTGCACTCTGTGGGAACATTGCTGCCTTTTGGAAGGGACATGTAGAGTGATGCATTATATACCTAATATATGTTTGAAGCTGTGACCTGTGAAGTACCAGGGCAATAAAAAAGGTGATATTTCAAAGGATAGGCTGGCAACAGCATGTATTGAAGTCAAAATGATGACAGCTCGTCACTTTGAGCTGTCTCAGCAAGAATAACTAGCTAGCCTGGGTGCAGATGCGAGGACATTATGACATTATCAGGCTCAACATGGATTGCAGAACCCACCAAAAAAGCCTGGTAACTGGGCAGTTCAGCTTGCTCTTGCTTGATGCACACCTTGCACACCTGAGCTGGCTTGGTTAAAGGTAGACATCCCCAGGAGAGCACATCTGCTTCATTTGTACCTAATGTGTGATCCCACAGGACTAAAACTGGACTACCTCAAACACCAACCATGAGAATGAAATCCTAGTCCTGAGATTGCAGTAGCTGATGCCAAGGACTAGTTCAGCTCTCGGCCCGCTCTAATGAGATCTGTGACTATTGGTCTGTAATTCTAAAATACAGAAATGATGCTTCTGCACTTGCACATCACTCAAAACACTCTGTCCTGTTTCTGCTGTGGACAGGTTTCACTTGCACGTTAGTGACTGAGTGATTCCTACAGATTTTTTCCTGGCTGAATATGTCCTGTCAGGAAACGGCTTCATAAGTGTTCACACACTTTCTGAGAGCAAAAGGTTTGTTAGAAACAGCTGATGCTTCCCTTCTCTTCTTCCACCACCCGATAAGTTGCTTCATTACTGTCATATAACTGCTCCAACTATTTTCTTATTTTTGGAAGAAAATGTAAAGAAAATTTGCCCCTGTCTTCCCCCTTCTATTTTATGCAAAAAAGATTTTGGAATAGATTTTCAAGGATACAAATAGCGTGCAAGCCTGTCTCCCTCTTTTACTTTTTATGTTATATTTTCAATCTTGCTCTTAGTGAGTTATCCACTCACATCCTTACACATTAGGCTGTGCATTTAATAGCACAATTTGTACTAAAAGGAACATAAATTTAGGAAATGCAAGTCCTTTATTTGTAATCAAAAGGCAATAGGTGCTTTTTCACTGGTCTGACGTTGTTAAATTATGAAATATTTTCTTTCCATCTTTCTCTTCCAATCAATTAGCTTTTTTAAACAGAAGCCAAAAAGACACACATGGACCCGGTGTTTAGTCTGAGACTGTGAAAGCTACATCTCTTCCTCGTTCACAGTAGAGTGCAATCTTTATTATTGTAAAAAAATTCCAAGTAATGTTACAATATTCTTTTTTCTTGTTTTTCTTTTATGCAAATTTCTGTGTGATAAACTTAAAAGAGGCATTACAAAATCTTGAGTCTTTTTGCAAAGAACTCAATGCAGCTTAAAGAATTTAGTAATGATGCTTTATTTGTGCATGCATATTTGAATATAACTCCAGTGTAAGACAGAAATAATCTGATGCGCAGATGACCTTTCCTTTTCAATATGAAAATGGGAAACAGCACTTCAGTGCACTTCTACCATCATGTAAAAACACAGTGAATGGTATTTTGTTTCTTGTAATCTTTGGGAAATCCTACCTGTAGTTAGGATAGCCTGGTTATGAATTTGGTAGAGAACTCAAATCTAGAATTTTCATAATTTACACCTTATCCAGCACAGTACCGGTTATTCTGTAGGCTTTTCAAATCTGACAACACCAAAGGCTGGGTCTGAGGTTCCCACATCAAACCCTCAGAGAAATGTAGGTGTCTGATCATGTAAGAGATACATACTCACAAGCAAGGCCATGCTGTGGAAGATCCTCGCTGAGCTTAGCCATATAATGCCAGCTCCCGCAGAGTCCCATGGCCCATCCAGCACAGCGCTGCTGCTCCAGCTGCCCTGCTCTGTGCTGGACACCCCAAGGGGCAGCAAATTTGTGCTGCTGCTTGCCAACAGATTCCTCTTCAGAGGACTGTGAGATGGGCGCAACATGGATACAGACTTGACAGGTCTGTATTCCCTACCCAGCAGCTGACTTTTTCATTTGATAGAAGAGTCTGTCTGGTGTCTAGTAAACACTTTCCAACAAAATTTTTATTTCAGTGGAAATTTTTTGTTTCTGAGAAATATACACATTTCCATTTCCAATGAAGGAAAAAAAAAATTCCCCAGCTAGCTCTAGTTGCTACCAGCCCCGAGCCTGAGCGTCCCTTACAATCCCATCATGTCGGACAAAAATCCATTATACCCTACAACCAGATCAGATTTCTGTAGTTGCCATGTCTCACAGATGGGCTTCACATTATGTCCACTTGGTCCATGGGGTAAGGCTTATTGCAGATACACCAGGAAATGAATGTCCCACCATAAAAGGACTAAGCAGAGAAGACCCCATTTTCTCAGAGAAGCGGCTGGAAAGCCAGTGAATCCCCACAGTGGGGATATCCGCACTGCTCATCCTGGGCAGGTGTTCCTGGCACAAACAAACCTGCCGCTACAACTGGCAGGCGGCTGTAATGACTCTCGGCAGAGAAACCAGGTGGTGAATGGCCATGGGGTCTGCAACCCCCCCCTTGCCCCTTAGCAGCCAGGCTGGCGTGCTGTGCTGTAGCTGATGAGTTTGGCACTTTCACTGACTACAGAAAAATAAAAAAGTTTCTGTTCCTGTCTGTTTTTCAAGTATCTCTTGCTATTTGCCTTTTAGGACCTGTAGTCCGGTCCAGGGAACTGCTTTGTATTTTAAAAGTATGAAGGGAATAACACGGCAAACTCAGCAAAATGCTCTTTCGCATTTTCAGTGTCCTCTGTGCTTTGCTGGATCCGTCAGTCTCTCCAGCAGGAAACATAGCTGTAACTCAGGAAGGGTTTCAATTATCTTCTTGTTTGCTGGAAATAAAAAGAAACCTCAAGCTGACATGTTTCTGAAGAAGAATCCCAAGGGAAACATACTTCATACCACAGAAACCAGAAAGAAGGGGGGGGGGGGGGGGGGGGCGGATAGCG
>NW_008796187.1:2796954-2838394 GCF_000699145.1 Aptenodytes forsteri | reverse complement strand
GGGGAAGACGACTTCCTAACTAGCTCCAAAGCCTTCACTGACCAAAGAAAAGGGGAGCAAAACGTGAGTAGCTTTGTTATCTATTTACTAGTGTCTTATGTCACCCATGTCTTAAAACCTTAGTATTGTACATGCTGGGGCACAGTACTGTCATGCTAATGAGCTGTCCTGTCATATCTTCAGGGGCCCGAGAAGGAAAAAAAATCAGAAACAGAGTTTGTAAATATATGTACAACCTACTGCAGGAACACATGGACTTCGGGGAATTGTGCACTGTGGATGATTATAAAGAGGTCACAGTTTACCACCTGAACAGTCTCCTCTGGGTTTTAACAGGGGAAGTATATCTCACTAGCTGTCATCGTTACATGAGTAACTACAGAACAGTATATAACACTTTTCTTTTTCCTGCATGTTAGAACCACCATCCTCTGAAAGCAGAGGAAGTTCTGCCTTCTCCCAGCCTTCCTGAAGGCATTGCCCAGGGATAAACCTTGAGCCTAAACAGTCCTTGAGCCTAACAGTCTGTTACTTCCATACTTTGGGAGCAAATGTGACAAGATGGGTTGAACCAAGCAACCACTTAATATGCACATAACCCTCTGTAAATAAGATGAATATTGGAAAGAGTTTTCAGGGTGTTCCAAATAACTTCAAAAAGAAGCCATCGTACAGTCTGTTGCTCTAGCGCAGACTTTCCCCGTTGCTGCTGTTATTCATATGGTGTAGACAGCAAAAAAGTGCCCCCCCCCCCCCAATCATTTTTCATTTTTAGAGGTGTTTTTTCGGGCTGTGCAGGAAGCCACAATGTATGATGTATGTGCCACCTGAACGCCGCAGAGGTGAAGCGAATGTCAGCAGTATCACCTCCTTTCCAAACAGTTCAGTAACCTGTCAACAAACAAACAGCTGAGGTCACCCCAGCTACCAGCACTCCAGCCTGGAGCTAAAGCGTGTTTGATTGTTCCTGTTGCTGGCAAAACAGAAATATGTTGCAGATATCTAAAAAGATAAGGGTAAGGAGCTGTCTTTCGGTCTTGTATCAATAAGCAGCTTAAGCCTATACACATATCCCCACCCACCTACGCTTACCCTTCCTTCTGTAGGCACAAACATTTTGAAGGGATCAGTTCCTAGGAGGTGGCCTCATGTTACTTCCCAGCAGCATTATCTGTTGTTAAATCTGTATAACCTAAATAACCATTTAGGTTATTGTACTGAGGTTGCTCAGGAGGAAGCAGTGCATTGGATCAGCTAGATACTGCACGTCTTTCAGAGCTGGTAACTGGGGGGGTATACTGGGAAAAGACTTGAAGAGGAGAAAGGATGTTGGGAATTCCTTCTTAGAAATGTGGGAGATGTTACAGACCAGGGAGCACAGTGAGATCTGGTACAAAATTTTCTTGTGGTCTGAATGAGGAGCGAAGCATCATTTTTTGAATAATCCTGATACAAGGTCACATTTTCAAATGTTGCTGAGTGACTCTCCTGCTGATTTTTACTGCTGAGAAATCTGCTGTGAATTTTCTCGGACATAGCCATTACATATAGTTGCTCAAGTAAAGAAGCGGAAGGTGGTTGGTGTGATTGAAGATTTAAGGGAAATGTCATGCACGGAGTGGATTTATCTGAACTGGAACTTCATTTGACATAACTGTTAATATTGCAAACCTTAAGAAATAATTATAAGTAGTAGCGCTCGATAAACGCAAACAGCTAAAGCTTTGCCTCCCCGTCTGCTCTAAAATACCGTGTTTCCAATATTGCAGTATCATGAGACATTGCATTCGGGCTGTTGATTCACTAGGAATGCACATCATTTCTTCATTATTGACTGACCTCAAATGGTAGAGTTTCATATATAAATCTTCCATTATAGGTACTGATCTAGCATGCTTCTGCTTAGCCCGTGACAGATGATGAGGTTATAGCATCCTCTATTACTATCCTTCCTATTTCAGGCTTCCAGCAGAGTGTAAATGAAGAATGAAGGCATCTTTTTTTCCCTTTTTTAAAGTGCAAGTCACCTTCAAGCACCTGCCTTCCGAATGGGAGGAGACAGGTCTTTTGCATATCTCTTAGTATTAAAGAAGGGCAAGTTTTACCCATTTTCATTTTGTCTGAAGTTGTCGTTGAAGTCTGTTTAACTACTTCAACAGCAGGAGTAACTATTTTATGCAAAATGAAATCTGTATTTAAAAGTTTTTATGTAAATTCTGATGCTTCATTTTGGAGTACGTTTCAAGTAATAAAATTTCCTGTTAGCTTTTTTTAATCAATTTTGGTGCCAAAGCATGCAGAAAGCTTATATTCTGCCATAGAAAACTGAAAGAAATAGGGCTTTTTTCAGGGAATGAAAGTTCCCTTCACTTCTTGGCCTTGCTCACACAGATTTCTAAGCATTTTAAGTTATTCTGGCAACTTCAGGCTATAAAAAACACATACCCCTTTAAAATTCTCCCGTTTTCCCCAACCTATGAGCTCCCAAAATAAACAAAATTGGGTTTTTTTCTCCTGTAAATGCTGTAATTCTAACACTGTTTTAAACTCAAAACTCCCTTGTTGAAAAGAAAATGGAACTACCTTCAGTTTTTAGATACAGCTGGTAGTATTTCCCAATTCATGAAAATATCTGCTGCAGCGTTTTCCATAAGGGGTTGAACAATCTTGTCCACTTCTTCCTTCAATTACACCCTCAATAATACTGGGAGAGAGAGTAATGAGAGGTGTTTAAGCAATAGAGGAAAAAGGGAAGAAATAAAAGTAGATGTTGTTGCCAGAATAATGGAACCCCAAGGACAGTGACTACATTTTCCTACCTATAGATCAGCTTACAGGCAGAAGAGTTTTCTTAATGGTTAGATTTAATTAAAATTCTTTTTCTGTATATGCCATTAACTGAGTGTTTATTTTCACCTCTGTGATTAACATGGATTATGCCAACATGTTTGTGTAATATTCTGTAGACTTTTTACCTGAGAACTTTTTTTATCATTTGAGCAGTTCTAATTCTTTTTAGAATTAACCAAAGTGTGGAGCAGAATTACAATCACAGATCTGTTGGTTTTCCACTTCTTAGAGAAGAGTGCAGTGCAGTTTTCTTATAAAAGAAAGAGAAAAAGAAAAAGGAAGAGAAGAAGAAAAAGGAAGAGAAAAAGAAAGAGAAAAAAATAAAAAGAGAAAAATGAAAAAGAAAAGAAAAAGAAAAGAAAAAGAAAAGAAAAAGAAAAGAAAAAGAAAAGAAAAAGAAAAAAAAAGAAAAAGAAAAAGAAAAAGAAAAAGAAAAAGAAATTTTCTAGCTTTCTGCTTGTCTCTGCTCAAATGAGTTAGAGGGGTCATAGCACTCCTGTAAAATTAAAAAAGAAATTGGAAAAAGCTAAAAAATAAGATAACCAGCCAACCTCTCTCCATCAAATATTTACAAATATGAATATACTTAGCCAAAATAACCAAGCAGCCAAACTGTCTTCATTGCCCGTAGTGGCATCTCCTGCTGGCTCCAGGGATCCTGACGGTGGAGATCACTGGTTACTGGTTACAGAACACAGGTTATTTGATGATTTGGTTCTATTTCTCCAGTGGCAGATGTGCTACTTTCCTATTGTCTGACCATTTCACTCTTAATTCATGATCCAGCCAAGGGTATGGAGGATTTTGTTCTCTGCTGAATGACATCAGCATATCTTAATGATTAAAACAAATTAATTTCTTGCAGTAGTTGCTAAGACAATGCCCAATTCTACAGAAAATTAAATATCTGAAGGTGGGAATCAGCTGGTAAAGTGTCTGAGCCAGCAATCAATGTTCACTTTGCAGTCCCTGGAGAAAAATAGGCACTTTACAGGGCATAATTCCTGAAGCAGATGCCTAAAATAGCTCAGCTGAACTGAGCCCTGGAAGTGCTGATTTCTCTCCATCGAATACAGAAGCAGTCTACAGTGCTTAGCTCAGAGGTGGAGGCAGCCGTATCATGGACGTCTAGAATCTGCAAAGATGTTTCCTATCTCAGGTGTCTGATTTACAGAAGACGCTGCGGTAGGGTAAGGTGGCCTCTGTGTGTACAGCGCTGATAATTCTTCTGCTACTTGCAACACAAGTAGTTGAGAGCTGACTTGGCAAGTGAGTTTAAGCTTAGTTCCTCCCCACCCCAGCATATTATACCAGGTGTTAAATACTGCTTGAGAGAGCTTGGCAGGGCAATGGGTTTTCCTTTGCCTTGGGTTTGTGACTGGCTGTGCAGATCCCATGTGGGAGGGCCACAAGAGCAGCAGTTGGAGCAAGGGAGAGCAGAATCATGGTGGAGTGGCCGGGCATGATAAAGTCTCTCCCTTTTCTTTCCTGTGGATCTCCTGAAGCTGCCATTTAACGACATTTAAAAGCTACACCAGAAGAGTGTTTATGGGTAAATGTAACAAAATCCTTGCAAAGAAGGCTCCAGTTTCAGGCGGTTCAAATACCACTCAGCAGCAACCCTTGGGTAACAGGGGCCAATGGAACAATGGGGGAGACATATTTCCTTTAAAGTAGATGAAAATATGCCTGTGTTATCTCCCATCTGTTGGTCTTAAGCTAGAATCCTTCAGATACTATTAAAATAATTTTCAGACAGTTAGGGAGGGGAACCATTTGAATATTTCTGGTCACTCTGTGTGATATGAAGTAAGTTAAAATAAACTGAATTCAGAGAGGCTATTTGCATAGTTAGGGAATCTTAAAATGACTAAGACTTTGCAGGACTGCATCCTTCCTACTACCGCAAGCCAAATACTGTAAAGGGATTTTTATATGTAAAGTCCTAAACAAAGACTCAGAAGTATAGGCTGACAGAAGTTACCCACTCCAGCTTCTTACATATTTTACAGGTTTATCTGCTGCACTATTTTGAGTATATTATCTAATCTCCCTTTAAGTATTTCCTCTTCTGATATCTCAGGGGTTTCTCTTGGCAGACTGTTCCATTGATGAATAACTCTTATTTGGAGGTTTGTCCTCACATCTAATCTAAATTTGTTATGTTTTAGGTGAACATTCTCCATGGTCAGCCATGGTCAAGTCTCTCTCTTTCATCTTGTTTCTCTCAAAAACTCCTTAAAAGTTCCATATTTTGTTTAAACTAGATGTCCTTTCCATCTTGTTCCTTATATTGTGCAGCTTTCTTAATGTTCTTCATCTTTGCTGCTTTCTCATCTTCACATTGTGAAGGTCAAAGGATATCCTAAGTGAGGTCTCAGCTGTCATGTGAATACGTGATTTATTACCTCCCTACTCTTAAGTACAGTTCTTTGAATATGTATTCTTTATATACCAGTAGTATTTCTGATTTTCATTTGTATAGTCACAAAGTCTAAAAATGCATTATAACTAGTTGTTTTCCATAAGTTTTGGAACAAAAATAATTCACTGTGTAATGTAAGTAGTGACTGGGACAGATCGCTTTTTATTAAAAACATTTGGTTTTGCAATATATACACATTCCTCCTTATGTGCTGTAGAATGATTTCTTTCCCCTCCCTGATCTGGGAACCCTGTGACAAAAGTTGCTGTTGACCAGTCCTTCAGCTTTTCTACATAACAAGGACCTGTAAAGAAAAACTCCCACATTTTCCTTTAAATACTCAGAACTCCCAGAATGTAAAATTTTGCCTGCCTTTCCCTAAGTTGTAGTGTCTTTATGCACACAGTTAGGCTCAAAGAGTGTTTCTGCCTGAATACGGACAATGTAAAACTAAGTATCAAACTAGTCGATATGTTCTACCAATAAATAATGTCATTTCAGTCAAAATAAACTGCTTACTATCCGTTTTAATCAATATTTTCTTAGTCACGTAACTTATTTTCACACACTCTTTGGTCAGCAGTCATACCTCCTAGTTTAAGGAACCTAACTGAAGTGTCTAGGCCAGGTGTGTAGTCACCCCTCTATGATCAGTTAAGAGAGGTGCGCCTCTCTCAGGTGATCCACTTATCTAGAGTATGAGAAACCGTGGTGTTTCTCTTCCAGAAACTGCAGAAGAGCTTACTGTGACTGGGCTCCAATTTTCAGTACTTCACCACCTTAATAATCAGGTAAAGTGAATTCCTTGGGAAGAAATGCAGTTGCCAAGCTGTGAGTCCTCCAGAACTGCTAGGGAAAGTGTGTCAACAAGCTATGAGTTTTACGCTGCCCTCACAGCAAACAAGGCAACACACAGTCCTGCACTGCCTTTCCTAACCACACATGCTCTGGACCACCTCTCTGGACTCCTTTAGGATTTTCCAGCTCAAACGCTTTCTTCCATCTTCTGCAGTATTACATGGGATGCAATATAAAAATTCAACTAACAAGAACTGTTTCATTTACAGCATCATCCTTCTCCTCCATGTAGCTCAAGATCATGTTACTGATTTAACTAAGCTGATAGTCATGTCAGTTCAAATACTAATGAACATTTCTGATAGCCCTATCATTAGCACAGTATGCTTAATATGGAATGTGGTGCAGTTAATGACGTCTTGGAAGGACTTTAAAACAAAGCTTCAAACACAGCTGGTCAGCATTAAGCACCACAGTGCTTACAATCCCCAATGTTGATGTTGACATGAAGACAGTTTCTGCTGTCTGGAGTCCTATGGCATTAAGAACTAAGTGTTTTCCAAATGCCCTTCTTAGTATAGGTATTCTGAGTGTTTTTCCCCTGGACCCTAAGAAGTTTCCACCGTTCTGAAAGCCTATTTAATTGTCTGCTTTATTTTCCGAATGCCATTTTAATCCATCTCTAATCTTCATTAATAACAACATTATAATTACTTCATTAACTTTTCCAGATAAAGCATTTAAACTCTTCAGGAGCAAATAGCTTTTTGCTGGATCTTGTACTAATTGCTTCATCTAATACCACAACCTTGAGTTTTAAATGTATTTAATGAAAACATAAAGCTCGTTTAGTGTAAGCATGTTACTGAAACCTGAAGAACACGTGGTGCAAGGGTAAAGATAGTAACTTGTTGTATTACACAGCTTTTAATGATGCATTTTGAAACACTGATGAGGAAGAAAGCTCAACTCATTTCCCAAGGGTAAAAATAATACCCTTAGACATTAGCCTTTAACTTGTTTTGACATCTTTGTTCCTGTGTAAAGGTTAAGTAATATGGTCAAATTGTATAAGTAATGCTTTATTAGCAAGTAACTTGCATTAAGATTGTAAAATTGAACACCAGATCAGGAAATAATAAAAAGTAAAGGTTGTATCATAAAGTCAACTGATCCATACAGCTAGTGTTCCCCAGATAAGGTACATGCTTAGCTGCCTACAGTATGTGCAATTGTGAGTTACTGCTTCTGAATACCTTAAACTTTTAGTTTCTTCTTTTTTTCATATTTTCATTTACGGCCTGAATGTTGAATGAATGTAGGTTCTTACATTAATTTTTACTTTGCATTTGTTGGAAGAAAAGAACAGCATATCAAACCCCTGTGCCTTCTTTTAGCTGAGCATAAAAGCTACATGCTGTGTCTACATAGCTCTCGGTCCCAAGTTTGTTGCTAGTATACCTGCTAACATGGAAATCTTGTGGTTTTGCCTGAAGGGCCTGTGTATATATAGTTATAGTCAGGGGACGGGTATCTGAGAGACAACAACTTCAGCTGCTTCTCAGATGTGTAATTGCCATTTAGTGCATTTCAAGGTGAAGTGAAATGACTTCAGTGGGCCACCGCGGAAGGCAATGTGGCACGACAGTTTTAGACTTTTCCATGAAATGAGATGGAAGCATTTACACAGGCCACTCTGAGGTATCTTCTGGAAGGCAAAAGCTGATAGCTGATGAGCAGTAAAGAGCCATGTCCGAAACGACTTCTCTGCTGTGAGTCTCTGGACTGGACAGTAAAGTTGCTCAGCATGTGCCCATATATCAGGAATGACAGGATTACTCCTAGCATTTCACACCTGCTATATTTTCTTGTGGTGGGTTGACCCCAGCCAGCAGCTAAGTACCCACACAGCTGCTTACCCACTTTCTCACTCCCACCCCAGTGAGACAGGGGAAGAAAATACGAAGAACAAAAGTGAGAAAACTCTTGGGTCAAGATAAAGACAGTTTAATAGGTGAGGGTGCGGGGAAGCACAGCAAAGTAACAGTCACCACCCTCCAAGGCAGACCAATGCCCAGCCAGTCTCCAGACGATGGTCACCTTGGAAGCCAATGACCTTCTTCTTACTCTCGCTTGGTTTTTATTGCAGAGCATGACATTACGTGGTATGGAATAGCCCTTTGGCCAATTTGGGTCAGCTGTCCTGGCAGTGTCCCCTCCCAGTCTCTTGCCCACTCCCAGCCTACTCACTGGAGTGGGGCAGAGTGGAAAAAAAAGGCAACTTTGCACACTGAGATGGTTCAAGCACTGTTCAGTAAGAGCTAAACATTAGCATGTTATCAACACAGTTTTAGCCACAAAGCCAAAACACAGCACCATACTGGCTGCTATAAAGTTAACTCCGTCCCAGCCAGACCCAGTCAGCTGGGTTTCTCCAGCAGTCAGCTTGCTCAGAGAAAGCTGTACTCTACACCAGGCCATTTTGTTCGTAGCTTTTTCAGGTGTTAAACCAAAAGTCTGAGCGTTAATGCGTACCTGTGCAGACTGCAACAGTATCTTACAATGCAAAGTTAGCATTCTGTGTGTAGAAATTATTTCAATGGCAGTGCAGAAATAACACTTGTGGACTTGGAAACAGTAATATATTCAGGGTTTTAGGTTTTTAAGCTAACAGATCTTTTGACATGGAAAGAGAGATGCAATGTGCCATTGCACATCTTTGAGGAGACTTGTAAGTTAACAAAGGCTGTTAGAACTGAATATACCTTATTTGTAAGGTACTCGCTGCTGCCATTCTAGCCAAGCACGTCACTTGATTTGAGGACTGGGTAATGTAGCTGAGAACAAAGAATGAACTATTGAATGAATGATCCTGTTGCACCCCACAAGAACAGAGCATGCATTGTTGGATGCTCGGTGATGCACATCTCTAAGGGAAACTAAAGATGTAAAGATGCAGATACCAAGATGAGGTATGAAATCTTGTCCATATCAAAGTGAAAGGAAGTGTTGCCATTGCACGGAAGGAATTAGAACTTCGAGAATGCATTAACAGCTTAATTCTGGAAACTGTGGGGCAACAGTGCTGTGCAATGAAACTTGAGAGTTCTCTGTTGCTTTAAACTTACCTGGCTAAATTTAGCCAGTTTATTGAGTTGCTCAAGTGTGGACAATTTCAGCCTACAAAGAACTTCAGGAGCAAACCTTGTTACTGAGTAAGAATTCAGTAAAAGGAGACTGAATCTGCTGTGTTCCACCCTGAGCTTTTGATAGCGAAAAAAATGTCCAGGCAGATATTTAGACACTTGTAGCAGGATTAGGGACTGGCATTATTTGTTTAATATATAGGAAATATATATTATGGAAATGTATGTATAGAAAATATATTTCTTGGTGTACTGCACTTATCTATTCCATTCAATGAAAATTCACCATGGAAATTCACACTAGGTTTCCATTTCTGGTACAGCAATGTAAATAGTGACAGGACTGTGTATTTAAAAAATGGGCAGAAATGGGAGAAGGAAAATCCATCAGTCTTTTAATAAGAGAAAATATTTCCTATAAACTGTCTTTTGAGGTGAAGAAAATATGGCTAGTAAGGCATGCAGCTGGAAATAAAGAGAAACACAGTGGCACGCTGATCAGTCACGGAGGTTCTGCCTGGGACTGTGGTTCTTGGCTCTGCTGGACAAAGGTCATTGGGCTTACAAATAGTTACTATCTAAACGGCAGGAACTAAACTAACCTCAATAAACCGTTTGTATGAATCGTGCACAGGAAACAAGCTAATGACACACTGAATGAGAGTGTCTATTTAATGCTGAGCTTTTGTTGGAAACAACTTGGAGCACTGTAACAAAGAAAATAACACACTGTCATAACTTGCATTCACTTCTAATGAACCTTTTAATTCCTAAGATTAAAAAGAACATATTTTAGAGGTTTGCTCAGAGCTTTTTCTATATACCCCGACTCTGAATGCAAGTTCAAATCTACTAGACCTGTTCCTGGAGAACAGGAGAGAATGGTTACAGGGTAATTAATGTTATCTTGGCATTACTTGCAGATAACGCATGTGTGACAGCAAAGTAAATGGAAATAATAAGTCTAGGTTACTCTCAGCTCCAAGAATTAACTGGATTGCTTCAGGATTATATAGGTTTTTAAAAAAAATAATGAATTTCACAGAAATAAAAAAGATCTGACTATGATGTCTATTACCATAATTAACTGCTGTTAACACTTTAGCAGAGGCATGCAGTGAAAGTATAGATAAATTTCATTCTGATTTATTTTTTGGGAAAAAATTATTATTTTACTACAAGTGTTTTTTAAGCAAAGGGATTCTCTCTTACATAGGTAGCATGTGTAGGACTTGAGGAAACTTTTCGTGTTTGTGTCAGCGATCTAATGAAATCACATTTTGGGGGTCAGCAACTAAAGCGTGAGATTTCATTCCTGGCTGTATGACCCTAAATCCCATGACTGATTCACAATATGATGTTTGGGTCAAGGGATGGAAGTAAAGGGGATATGCCAGGTGCAAAATATGACAGTTAGTTGAGTTTTCAGCATGAAACTAGGGGAAATAAAGCACATATACAGGCACTGAAGAAGTGGTAGGAAAATCCTTAATTGAGGGAGTGGTTTTGGATAAATGAATGTGATGTTTACTGTGGGCTCTGGGTTGGCTAACAGAAAAAGTACTAGCCTAAGGACAGAAGGTCAGCCATACTTGAAGTAATGTCTATTTTAGCCCAATAGCCCTTTTAAACTTCCTTTGTTGTTGCAGTTTTGGGAATCTGATGGATTTTAATTGGCTTGCTTCATGTGAAAAAACTGATGCTCATTCAGGAACTGCTCAGAAGCTCCTGGTGGTAAGGGAATACACGGCTGTGTAGTCCAGTGCAAATGCTTTGTCACAGGAGCATGAACTTGGCAAGGCCAAAATACTCTTCTTATTCAGTGAAGCCACAAGTGAGTTATGTGTCCTGGAAGAGTCCCATGAAGACCGTTACGCCATGCCCCTGGCCGCATATTCCTGATTCCCTATATATCGTACAGAGAGACTATTTAAGATATATTTATTGAGTGTCTTACAACTTTTATTGGTATTGTTTTTCATTTTTCTCAACTTCTAAGCCAAGCTCCTGCAGTATCATGAGGTTGAATGTTTATGCCTCAGGGGAAGAGGAAAATTATGACTAAAGAAGTATTGAAACCATTAGGAATGGCCATTAGGAATAGCTTTTCTGTGGAGTATATTATTTGATGATCTTGAAGTCATGTGTTACATGGGGATAAGAAAAGCTGTAGTCCACTGGATAGTGATAATTCCCAGCTTTTGGGTGGTACTCTGTTGTTTCTAACCCTCCATAAGTCACCAGGAAGCCAAACCTGTGTCTCTTTTCTGTTTTGAGTTACAGGCAATACATCTGGGGGAAAGAATGAAAAAAAATTATATGTTTTAGAGTTCAGTGTACTTTTTTTTAAAACATCAACCTCTCATCATTTGATCAAATCTTTTAACTTTTCTCATTTTCACTCATTTTTTATTTTAGTTTCCCGCATCATTTGTTTTGTTCCTCCTTTTTTCCTTTCCTTATGGTTTTTGCTGTCTCTCCCCCCCGGCATATTGACAGTGTTTTAGCTTGTAGAAGGGCCATAATGAACAGGTGAATCTTGTCTGAATAGAACAAAGGGAAACATATTGCATGATTTTTCCTGTAATTAATTAATTGCCCATTGTGGTTCTTCAAGACACGTAAGTCGTGTTTGCAGAAGGGGTTTAGCGAGTAGCAAGCAGGCAAGAGGATTAAAAAATATGAAATACATGTGTCACTGCTCCGCAGAGTACAGTATATGCTCATTCTAGGTACTCCCTCTATCTCTGTATCTCTCTCTTTAGATAGGGGCATGTCTGTTAATATATTGCAATCACACCTCTCTGACAGACAGATCTATCACCAGAAGCTTAACTATTACATTGTATAGAAAAGGAACAGGAACAAGCTTTTCTTATACTGCTTTTCCCATTGATATCAGTATTTCAGTCCTCATTTCCTAACATTTTCACGTAACATTTGATATATGGTAGTCTTTACATGAAAACTCTGATAGGGTTAGAATTATTTTAACGCTATCAGAATGTGCATGGACATACCCTTGTCATCTTGTGTACTTTTCTTCGAGTAAAATGTAGGATGAGGAGGGTGTTTTGTAAAAATTTCAGGTGTTTAATGTAATGCTAACGTGGTACTCAGTATTGTTATAGCTTTAAGTAATGGAATAGCTTCGTAGGTGCTAAACTGCTGTAAGGAGAGCGTGCTCCCCTCTGAAGACACTTCACAGCGCTGTGCTAGCAAACTTCAGGCACTCAGACCCATTTGGTATCTGTGGAGTTAACCAAGTCAAGCTTACTGCCAGTTAGCCTCTTCCACCAGGAATGCAATTTGTGTTTACCTATATAAGGAAACCTGTTAGGCTTAAAGGGGCTCGGCGGGGCTGCGGGCTGCCTGCGAGAGGGGCGAGGAGCGAGCCCACACCCAGGCGGGCGGGAGTGCGCGGGGGCTGGACGGAGCGCAGCCCCCCGCCAGCGGCACCGGCAGCGCCGGCGCAGCGCAGCGCCCGCCCGGGAAGGACCGTCCCGTGTCCGTGTGTCCCGTCCCCCCCTTCTTCAGCTTCAGGAGAAAAAGAAGAAAAACTGTCGGGGGGGAAAAATGGAGAAGCAGGTATGTCAGGCGGATCCTCGCAGCTGGAGGGTGGCAGCGTTAGAGCGCGGGGAGACTCGGGGCGAGACTTGCTCTTGCAACTGCGGTTCCCTCCTAAAATGGCTTGCGTGTTTTATAAGGGCTGCAAAGCAAGAGCGTGCTTCTTGTGTGCAGCAGCATCTCTGCGAACAATTACTTTAACGTATCTGACATTCCACGTGCTTCTAATTCGGATGCACCTTCTTTTTACTGGAGAGATTCTCAAACTTTCTTATCTCGCTCTGATGGAACACAGATGTGAGCTGAGGCTGGAAATAAGGCTGAGATGCTTTGGTTAGCTGGCTGAAGCTCTGCAAATGCACAATGTTATGAGCCTAGCGTGTCTGGGAAAAGAAGTTCTTGATTTTTATTTATTTATTTATTTTTTACCTTAAAATGTACATTTTGTAAAAGGTGCGCTCCTTTAGCGTTCCCAGGGTTTCCGTGTACTTTATTTTGATGTGTATGAATGCAGCTCAGTCAGCATAGCTGGAATGCGTGTGCTGGAAGACAGGGAGTTCCCACAGTAATAAAGATTTTTCAGTGAGTTAAAAAGTAAGTTGCAGGTACTGTTCTAGGAAATGGAAGCAAAACTTGTTCTTCTACAATAGGGATTGCCCCAGTTCAAAACAAGGATATGTGTTTCTTAGGAAGTATTTGCATATTCTGATAACCTTTACAACAGGCGCTGGGTAAAATCCTCACAGAGAGAGAGAGACTCTTCCTTGAAGATTTTGGTCAGGACATAATGAAAAATAAAGTTGAAAACTTATTTCAAACAGCTCTCTGGTTGGAAGAATACTGCTGTGCAGACCTTCAGGACAGTTACTGTTAACTATCAGCATGTTAATTGTGGAAGTTCATTCAAGTTTTATGCAGTTACGGTATAAAAGACAGGGGTGGAAAAATACTTTCAGTGGATTTCTCTGAGTACCTTCTAAGAAAAAAAAAGTGCAGAGAACAAGTCAGAAACAGGTGGAGTTCATTTTCAGAATGACTTTGCTTTTCTGATCTTAGCAACTGACAGACATATGATTGCTTTTCACTAATTTTCATGGTTAATCATATTTATGTGTGCACGTGAATGCACTAGCTATGGAAGCTGTAGCTACATCTTTCCTAGGAGTCAAAGTGGGAAAGTAAAATACATTCCTATGCCTAAGTGTTTAGAAGCTTACAATGAAGATGATTGTTACTCAAAAACCCTCTTCCTTCTAAATATTTCTAACTTTTATAAATGAATGTCTACTTGAAATTAGTAATATGGTATTACCTGGTTAAAATACATTCAGAATAAGGAACTGTCTGAATTAAAATTCACTTGTGCTGATACAGATTCTCATTCGTTTATATGCATGAGACTTCTGAACTCCTGATTTTGAATGTTTAGTCAGGTATTAATGGGAATGACACAGAATAGCCATAGTAGTTTCAATAGAGAATTTTATGGGAGCATCAACATTGCAAAGAAAGTAGATAGCAAGTTCCTAAACACTGTTTCAGTGCTGAAGCTAGTGGGTTCATTGTCATGAAACATCTTTGGTCTTGGTGGAAGTCACCACAGCGAAGAAAGTAGGGCTGGTGGACCAGAACCGTAAGTTTCACTTGTCTTGCTTCTCATCCTGGTGGTTTTGCGGATAACCTTTATTACTGTGAATTGAGTGGGAGCACAGAGGGAAGACTTTTAGCAGAGGTGTTAGTAATCAAAGTGTGAATTTAAAGGGCAGGAGAAGACTCCAGGGAAACTTGCTTTTAAATCACCTTTTTCTCAAGTCTCTCCAGTAAATTGCATTGCCTCTATCAGTTTAGTGTCCAGCTGTGCTGCAATCATGAATGGTCTTTTGATTTCCCAGTGCAAAGTGAGGTAGAAACCTGGTTCAAAGCCTGCACAGTATATTCTGGGTTGACATGAGCTTCCTCTGCCCCAGGATCTGAGCAGCCATCTGCGTGGCCATGCTAGTGCCGGGCTGGTCCTGGCTGCAGCCCGCCCCTAGGCGAGCTTTGTGGCTGTGACTCTTCCAGGGAGACAAGGCGTGCTGTGGGGTCTCATGCATTTCAGCCACAGTATGTGTCTTGCGCCCTCCTCTGCCACCCACAGCATGTGTAATGGTGCGGCTGCAGAGCCTGCAGCATCACAGTGGGCCCTGCCTAAAACCAGTGCCTGCCCTGGGTTTTTTACCTCTGCTTGGTGCTGTGTCTGTGGTGTTGCATGAGTTTCCATTGGCCTGGATGCACAAAAAGCAAATTCTTTTCAGACCAGGATATATGGCTGGAAGATATGTCCCAGGGAAATTTTATCCTTGTTTACAGTGAGAAAAGAATTGCAAAGTAGACGAAGCAATTTAAAGTACGGGGTAGACCTTGTGTATTATCTCGAATCACAAGAAAATCCAGTAGCTATGGCTGGGTTATACAACGGCCCTTCTTCTGCCTGAGCTCCTGCAAATCAGCCTCCTACCCTAGGCACTGGTCTCCAATCTGTGTCAGTAGGTGACGTGTTTCATTCACTGATTAAAGAATAAAGAGCTAACATTCATTCTGACCCTGTTTAAAGATTAATTTTTCATTCATTCAAGGATTCTTTTATATCAGTTGTAATGACAGCTGTGTTCAGGGTGCAGTAATGGTATTGTGTTGGATTGTATATTTTGGAAATGAACACGCTGAACCCAGGCAAAGGCACTGAGCGCAGCAAGTCTGTGCATACACCTATGGTACCAGCTTCAGTTGTGTAACTGAGGCAAGACTGAAGTGAAACAGAAATACTTGAATTTGAGAGTCTGAAGTTTAACGCATGATTGAATTGGAATTTTTGTTTGTATGCCAGAGATGAGAAGCACCAAAGTATTTACAGGTATGACAAAAGCCTTGATTAATTGAACCAAAATTATCTTTTGCCTCCCTGTTGTATTACTGATGGGTTAATTCATGAGAACCATTGCTCATTTGTCACTTTTAAGTCAGAGTGCTGATGTATTTAGCATCTAGATTTATAAAATTTTAGTTTAGAAATGAAAGAACATACTAAATGTCTTCAATGTTTTTCACACTTAGTAACCTGCTCATCCTACAAACAAAGTTTGGGGTGTTTTTGTGTTTTTGCTTGACTTACAACCATCACCTCATACTTACTTGCATTTTCTGATTTGCATATAATTTGAAGCTGAGTGCTCTTACACATTGGCAAGAGGCACATAATGTTTTTTTCTGGTATCTTTTCACTTATTCAATAAAAAAGAAGACTAGGCTTTCAAAGGTGTAACTGGAGAGCTTGAAATAATAAAAGAACATGCTGTACTAGCTGCGTGCTCCCTTTAGGGTTTTGTTAAAGGCTTTACCATTCCATTATGCTATCATTTTGTAGTGTAAGCATTTTATATGGCATGTGTGATTTCTTTGCCCTTAAGTGACCTTGGTAAATTCCTTATTTCCCCTGAAGCACATGCCTAATTGAAAATTGCCATCTGCAGTTGCAGAGCTCTAAGCAAGAACTCCAAGAATAACGTAAGAGGGAGATGGGTGTCCAGAGAGTGGGGCAAGAGCACTTCTTCTGTAGCATTCACTGTATTGCATGAGGTTAAATCTCTGCTTTGAAGACGAATGATAAGGAGTTTTAGGAAAGGCATCTTAATCTGTCTGCCCGGTTCATCTGCCTAATGCTGCTATCCAGAGATCATGCAATCCACAAAAAGTGTGTGTTGCTTGATTATTTTTTATTTTCTTATTTTTTTTTTAACTTGTGTCCCCCTCTTGTTCCACCCTTGGATAAACGTATCTGAAGTTTAAAGTTAAAAATACCATTCCAAATCTGAGCTGTGCTTTCTAGTCCAGCTGCTGTCCTCATACCACAGTGCCACACTTGGCTCTGCTGCGCCACTGGGTTTGAGGATATAGTTATGATGATCGCAGTCTGCAACCACAACCTAAAAATGAGACATTGTGTTCCCTGCTAGAAGCCTCTAGCCTAGCATTGCATTACAGCTCCTGTGAGCATATGTGCTTGAGTCATGCAAATGAAGGAGACAAAAAGCTGGACAGTGTAAAGCTGAGGAATGGCTTAAGAAGATGCTTTCTCAGGTGAGAGGACATTAAACTGTGCCCTGGATTAGAAAAAGAAGTCTGCGAAATCTGTATATTTATTCACTAATGTGTAATGTAATTGTTTAGGACAGGAAAAATGCAAGTATTTTGATTAAAAAGGGTTGACAAACCTAAAGCATGAAAAGTCTGTGATGAAGATGTGAAACTACAGTTTTATCATGCCGGCTTGTATGTTTATTCAGTCTGAAAAGTTCAGAAAACTACTGGGTTGAAAATTAAGCCCCCAGAATTCTCTAGTCCTGTGTTATCTCGCAAGTTGTCTTATTTATGAAAGCTTATCCTTTGAATTTATTTGTTTCTGTGTTAATTCCAAGTTATATTTCAAAACTATTTATCAGAGTTAAAGTTTTGGAATACACACTACTTTGGGACTCATACAGCAAGGTATTGAAAATATGCAACATGTGTTAGGATCTGAGTTTACCAGCTGCTTGGAATATATTTCCCTGCTGTTTTGGTGTTTGGGTTTTTTCTTTCATTAAAAATATTAATATTAAATCTAGTTTTTGATGGTGTAGCAAGTAATTAAGGGAATGCGTAAACACTTCTTGGCAAATTTTGTGTGGTTCCGTGTTTTAATTTTTTTCGTGTTAAATGTATTATATGTTCAGCAAGATATTTAAGAACATACTTGAGGCTGAAAGTCTGTACGTAAGCAGATGCATGTTTCCCAACGTATCTATATCTGGGATTGTAACACATGTTCCATTTCATATGCGCCTAAATTCTCTGCTGAATTTTTTTAGTAAAAAGTTACTATTCTCATGTGATTGTGTGTGCAGAGGCTGGAACAACTGGTATTTGCTTTTAGGTAAATCAGTTAACATTCATAGGACTTTCCTTGAACAAACTGACATCTTCCTTTTACAGGTTTTTGTAAGACTCCTTTGAGGGGTGGATGTTAAGTTGTACTTTCTTTTTTTCTTCGGTAGTTTCACTCAATGGTGGTTTTGATATTGGTCCTCCGGATGTCAGATTTAGGGAGATGGCATTAAAAAAAGCAGTTGCTTTTGTTAGGTGTCATTATGCTAAGTTCAGCTTCATTTAGGATTTTGTGATGTTCACATTCGGTGGTATGAAGGAAATGCCATTTTTGACACCTCGTGCATAGTTCCAGTCATTCCAACAGGCTGAGAGCACTCTTGTTGGTAATGCACTGGATTACAGAGCGCTCAGGGTGTCAGCGTGGGAGTGTCACGACTTGTCCGCCGTGCTCCTTCAGTGATGCATGTGCTCCTGCTGCTGAGTTTCTAACACTTCTGTTTTGTAGCTGCCTAGCCTAGAAAATTCCATATAAAACCTCAGATCAGGCCTCTGGAGGTGGATTTTTTGGGGCACATTTAATTCCACCATGTATGAAACAACGGTAGTGTTCCTGCAATGTTAATTCTGTAAAATGAGCAGTTGTTTTACTACACCTTTCATATCTTTGTTGTCTCCTTGACAAGAAATTCCACCCCATTTTAGCTGAGGAGTTTAGGCATTAGCAGTTAATTACAAATTCTTACCTTAAGTATGGCAATGTACCCCAGGGTGGTTTGGGATATCCTATTGGTTGTGGGTTCAAAGTTACGCAGCTGGGCTTAACACTCCAGTGGGCAGTTCTGGCTACGCTGCGTTTTGCCTTTGATACGTTGCCATACCACCGCCATTAGTGCAGTGCTTAGACTGCAAACATCTGTTTGCTTTTATTGCACATGTGTTGCTTAAGATGTTCTGCTTTTACACGATGTAAATCACTGGACTCCACTGGCATGTATGATTCATTTACCAAATAAACCTTAAATTGTGTCAGTAAAATGTATGGGATGACATATATGACATACAGAAGAGAAAACTGACAAATTCATGTCTGGAGTCGCCAATATTTCATATTTTAGTGGGGTTTTTCGACTGTTTGAAGGGAGTCATGTAAATGTCAGTACAGAAGAAAAGATTGCAGTGAAACTGGCATGCATCCATATATCAGACATGGGAACAGAGAAATGTACTTGATGTTAGAAAACAAAATTATGAAATCTCTATACCCTTCATCCTAGAATCTCGCCATATTCATGGCATGAAATGGAACAAACATTTATAAGAAAAAACAGACATTTTGATATCACTGTATATAGCCTACAGTGCTCGCTTGAATGGAAAAGTTACCTGAATTTTGAAATAAGTTTAGCTGTTGATCTGAGCACCTTTTCAGCAATACCCTGTGGGTATGTTGATGTTTTGGAGACCTAACATCTTGGTTCTAATGTGTACCATTTCACATTGATGGAATGCACAACAGGATTGTTTTGGTTTAGATTAATGAAAATGAACTCAGTGAAATGACTTACAGTTGTTAGCTTGCATTTTAATTTTGGAGGTTAACCTAATGTGCCTTGAAGGTTTTAGTTCTTATGTTTCTGTTCCATGAAGAGTTCAATTTGAACATTTTGTCTATGTCACATGAGAACTAAAGAAACAAACATGAGGAGAAAATGGAAGATTACTGTTGAGCAGAACCATCAGCTGAACAGGCTTTTACTCATCCACAGACACCTTAAAGTTTTGGGGTATGCAGAATTGTTGTAATATAATAAACGTTAAAATAAAAATCTCCCTCTAGAAAGGGCTTACAGAACTGAAAAGTATAATTGATGGAGTCAGTATCATTTGCCAAGTTTCCAGTACATCACCCAGGCTGAGGGAGCTAGAACTAAATTTGAAAGTAGTTTGACTAGCTGGCAAGCTGGTCTGAAATAAGGAAAATATAAGTGAACCGAAAGAAGCGCAAGTCCCTGCAGTCAGGGAAGAAAATATAATTTATCTATAGAAAATGGGGAATAATTCACACAGCAGGAGAATCTGTGGGCTACTGCAAATTAGAAAATGAACAAGAGTCACTGATGTGACAAAATGTTGAAATGTGAAAGTCACTTTGGTACTCATTACTGAAGATATTGTATACAAGAAGATGAGAGGTAATTATTTTGCCCTGTTCCTCTGTGATAAGCCCCCAGCCTGAATTCTTCATTTGGTTTTATACATGATACTTTAAGAAATATCCAAACAAACTGGAGAAAGACTAATGGAAAGCAAACAAAAAATTCTGACAAGAAAACATTGAATAGATTGCAGGAACTGAGTATGTTTTATTTGAAAACTGGATTCCCAGAATGTCCCATACAAAGACTTTTATGAATGAATATTCTGTCCAGCTGCCTTCTTCACCCAGAGGACCAAGGAGCACCTGAGCTCTCCCTGCTGCCCACTGCTGCCTTCATATGAGAGCGAAGGGTGAAGCTAGAAGCACGTGCCTGGGAACCAGCCAGAGCTGGGGACGGCTGCTACAACTGGGCAACTCATTGGCTTTACTGTCAAAGTGCTACTTGCACAAACTCAGCTTGGTGAATTACTGTCTAAAAAGAATAAACTGTGCTGTAATACACAGACATGGTTATAAATAGGAGAGCAATTAATTGCTCTTCATCTCTGCTGAGGATGGAACAAAAGGCAATTTGTAGCAATGGTGGTTTTTGTTAGATTTTAGGAAGAACTCTAGAGCTACAATTGTATTTAGGCACTGGAATGGGTTATCCAAAGAAGCTGTCAGATCTGTCTTTTGGAGGTTTTTCACAGACTGAACAAATACCTGTTGTGGATGATCTAGGTACAGTTGATCCTCCCTGGGAGCAGGAAAATGACCCCACATAGACCCTCTCAGACCTACATTTCTGTCATTGGTTCCTAAGACTTTGGCTGTGTCCCTAGCATGGAATCTGGAAATGTTTCCCAATTTCAGACCCCAGTGTGTCTCATGGCCATGTCCCAACGCCGTAGCAATGCCTAAGCTGGGCCTGCATCTGCCTTTTATCTCCACCTTATGCCCCCAGTTCCCATACTAGGTGCTAGTAGGTCTGCAGAATGAGACTTTTTGGTGCCTCACAGGTGGCCTTTATCTGCAGAGAAGAACAGGCTCAGCCTCAGACAGGTATTATGTCTACAGTGTACAAGACAGTGGAGTGTACTGCTGCCCTCTTTGCTTGTTCTAATACTATAGACTCATTGCTTTGGAATTCGGGAACTTTGGCTGCTTTACTTTTAGCTTCTACCTGGTTAATAGTCTCAAGAGTTATAGCCAAGACTCCCATTTTAACATTGGCATTTGGTAACAACAAATACAGATTTGACATGAATGAATGCAAAACCTAAAAATCATGACAAAAGTAAGTGGGAAGAGTTACACGTGTAAAATCACTGCCATTTACTCTACAAAATACATACCTTTTCCTCTTAATGTATAGATTATGTGACGTAGTAATAAAAACCAGAACAACGTCATCTCTGTAGATGTAAAGCAAGCAAGAATGTAACTACTGCAAATAAATGTGGGGAAGTTAAAAGCCCCTTGTGTTAGTGCAGGAGAGGAGATTGTTCTCCCAAGTGCTGTATCTAAGTAGAAGGTAGACTGGAGTTACGTGACAAGGTTCTGCTTGGAGAGCAAAGTGTAGTGTTTGGTTTGTTGTGTAAAATGTGTTATTGATGCGCTACGGGCAACAAATTAGTACACCTCCCATGGTTATGTAGCAGTGCTGAGTCATTGATTACCATCGATCAATGCTGTACGCCATAGTGCTATATCCATTAAGCTCACTATGAGAAGACAAGGCATAGCATTTGATCAGTTAGGTCACAAATTAAAGTCAATGATCCAAGAGAAGGAGAATGTAAAAATAGATATTTCCCATAACCTCATTCTCATGACAGCATTTCTGAGGTCAGTTGTTTCGTGAGACTGGGTAGACTGAATTCCTAAATGATGGTTGACTTAACTCATAGTGTCTAGCTCATAAAATGGCAAACACTGAACTGCTGACCTTCCTAAAATTAGAAAATTAGTTCATATTATCAATTTCAAAAGATGGGTGAATATTTTTATTAGCAGAAAACCTTTTTTTACCATCACAAGCATCCACTTGAACCAGTCCATCTATTCACTTGTCTGTGAATAGAGTATTTTGCTCTAATGGGGAGGGTGCAAAGGGGTTGCAACAGGGATATTTGTTAGCAGAACAAACTGCTTTCTACCACACTGTTCAAAGTCATCTCTCGACAGCAGAGGTTGAATATGCTCCCCTCTTCCTTACTGCAGTCAGAGGGCTGATTTTTCAGAACTGTTTTTCAGACCAGTATTTAGCCTACGTGGCGAGATGGCCACTGTGAATTTCACAGCTTTCTGGGTAAGACCATGTGGTGGATGGCTGGGGACTCCATCTTGCAAGAGGGATCCCATAATGCATTCTGCTCATTCCTGTTGGAAAGTTACTGTCTTCCACAGTGGTCTCCGACTTAATCCAATCCTTAGTCTGAGCACACAGGAAGGGAATGTTGTCTCAGGCAACCAATATGTAACTGTTGCAAAATACTTGTTTTGTGATTGCAATCATTACTATGACTTTCAGTTACTGTCTTTTGGTACAGAAGTGTATTACATTTTATATTCACAGGCAAAATCATTATCTGACTCTCATTTCTGAGGTTTAGAAGTTCTGCATCTAAAAATATTTTGCAAAAATTAAATTAAACCAGGCTACTAAAATATTTGTAATTGTAGGCAACTGTATAGCCATATGTCTATTCAAAACCAGCTTTTAACATTTTGCCTAGAGGCAAATCCTCTCTAAAATGCTTGGACCAGCTAAATCTAAAACTAAAACTTGTTTGAAAGATGACATTCTTCTGAGCAAGGTTCAATAATTCTCCTAGATCAGGACCATGTCAGTGGTTTTCCATGGTTTTATATTCTGAAGATAGAAGTCAAAGTAAAAATCTAATGAAATGTGACAAAAATCTCTTGTCCAGTAATGTGCAAATCTGGTACCAATATTCAACAAAAAGCAACCTGTACTTTCTAAAGAGCTGGGGCTCAGTATTTTTCCCCACTGAAGTCATTAAACACTAGATTGAGAAAGATAATGTGTGTTATGAATTAGGTTTTGCTCAAATTCCAGGTGTGTGAAGTGTGATGTTAAGCTTTGACTGCTGTGCCTTTCATAATCGGTACCTCAGAAAAAGACCTACAATACAGGGGATGATGGGCTGCCCTCCTCTGGAATTCGGGGGACACTGTCTTTAGCGCTGGTGGATAGTTTCATCTGCTTGGGACTTTCTTCTAAGGGTAGTTGCTAATAATTATTCTCCCAAGAGCTGAGCAGAGCTCACTGTTTTTTAAGCACAACTAGAGATGTTTTTGGTTTGGTCTACCTTTTATATGACTAGCTTGCCCAGGAAATGCAAGATGTGTGCTGGAGACCTTTCCCTGCCTAAGAAGGTGCTAGTCTGTATTCAATATCTCCCAGAAAGGTAGTGCTATGGCCACGAGGTAGCAAATCTGTGCAGGTGTAAACTTCTTATTCCCTTCTGTAGCGCCTGTGCCACTGGGAGAAAGAATCCAGACTTTGTGGTCTTCTGGTGAGAGCTGTCACCAAAGGAAGGAGGTGCCCTGGCTTGCGGGCCTTACTAACATAATTCTTCATTTGTTTTACATTATGCAGATGTTGACCAAAAGAATCCTAAAGCACTGGATCAAGGACTTTTTCTTCCCACATGGAGGTTGTAAATGCTTGGGAGATGAGACAGAAGGAAAACTAAATCAAAATAGGCTTTTGATAGCCTTAAAAGCTCCATGTGAGGTCAGGCACCTCCATAGGCTTCTGGCACTTGCATTAATTTGGGCCTCCTGAATCATGAATAGGTGGAGACAGCAGCTAGGTACTGAGATTTTTGTACAAGCACTGAATCAGATTTGTGTTTACCTTGGATTTTTAAAAAACAAAGTTCATCCAAATTAATCGCAATCTTTTACCATAACTGTTTGCTATGGCCAGACTCTGAAGAAGTCAGTTTTATCATTTACAGCTGATTAATAAGTCTTGTGTTCAAGCCACTACCTGTTTTTAGTATAAGGTGAACTGGGTCATATCTGTTGAATGCAGTGCTAGGAAGGTGACGTTACACTTTCCCACCCAGGAGAGACTGGTCTCAAGGCTTTTTCTTCCATGCCCATGAAAAACATATGGTCTAATTCACAGGAGGATTCCTTCTGGTGATACATCAGGCACAGCTATGGCTTCCTTTCTCTGAATTATCAGCATTTTCAAAGTAGTAATATTAGTCTACCTGCAGTCCTTATGGAAGAAATGGATAATTTATGAACTATTGGGAGCAGAGAGCCCTGTGTTCATGGGATCACAAGATTTCAAGGCTCTGACGCAGGAATTAATAGATTAGTCCATGGAAAGTGAAGTTGTCCTCATTTTTAAAAGCTGCATGTGCATAATCAAATCTGGCTATGCGTTATCAAAACTCATCAACAGTGACAAATACAGTTCAGAGCTGAGGGCAGTTTTTCTATTGTTTCCAATGTTCACTGTTTAATATCTGCCACTGCTTTCTCACGCTCTCAGATGGGCAGCAGTTGCTTGCTCATGTACTGTTTCCACTGTAGGCTGTGTTGAGTGTTTATGCCCAAAGCATGACTTCTCTGTTCTCAATTATACTGACTTAGTTTGTCTTTTAAGTTTCTGTGAAACTGTAGGGAGAAAGGGGCTCTAAGATACTGTAAAAGAGAAAGCGTCTTCACTTTTATGTCATGCCTTGTTAGAAGCCCACAGTTGGTTTTGGACAAAGGATTCTAGGCAGTTGCCCTCTCTCCAAAGTGACTTACGGCTTTACTCTTAAAGGGAGAGGTCCCAGGTGCAGGAGACTTAAATAACAGGGGATTTAATGTTAAGACCGTCTCTTTTTTTTTAATCATGTTCCCTTTTTTCCGCTAACATAAAGGTATAATCTAACAAACAATTGCAATCATAAATACATTTTCCTTGTGACTTTTTGGGTGTGACAAGTACTGCTGTGTTGAACCCCACTATTCATGCATCTTGCAGAATATAAGATCATTCTTCTGCCTTCCCACAAAAAAGACAAGATATGTCCTTCTGCTTCAGAAGATATCTTCACCACGTATGTTGCTCTAAACTTGAGTTGCTTGATCCTATTGTTTCAGTTTAATAGCTTGCATGTTATAGACTTCCTTTTTCAGTATGGTTTAGCTTTTCCAGTGTTTATCTGCTTCATGTTCAAAATGGTAGCTATAAAGAATACAACTGTCTGAAAAGTTTTCAAAGGCATGAAGAGGAGGAAGTGTTTACAGTGTTTCATCCCAGCATGTATAACAAAGGATGTTGAATGAGTAGTACAGAAGCACTCAAACTGCACTGATCAACATACAGAAATTAATATATGGTGTGTGACAATTTTTTGGAAGAGGTCTGTATCCAATTATAAATTCCTCTCTGGTTTACGAGTAACATTTATGTGGAATAGTCTTCCAAGGGTAGTGGTGAAACACTGTGTACTAAACCATTGGCAAATGAACTGTACAAAATGTTTGAAGGCTCTTCAGAAAGCAGATCTGAGAAGAGCAGCGGTGTGGATGTGATGACATCGTGGAGTTCCCATGTCTCAATTCTGACTTGCATTTTGACGGTTGTGCAAGCCAGAAAGTGCTGTCTCGGAAGCATCAGGATGTGCCAATTTTACAGCTTTCAGAGCATAAGAACCCCTTCCTCCATCCCTGTTATTAGAGAATTTTCTGACTGAGCAGTTCTTTATTTGGAAATATGTATGCATTGGAGATTCAAGAGAAGTGTGTACAGAGCCTCTGTACAAAGCACAAGAAGTAACAAACTCTCAAAAAGCAAATGTCCCACCAGTTAGATCACCAGTCTGGGTTATGAGGGAGACCCATGTCTACCCCCCTTTTTTTTTCCCCTCGATTTCACGGGGTCTCTGGGTTATGAGGGAGACCCATGTCTACCTCCCCCTTTTTTTTTTCCCCTCGATTTCACGGGGTGGCATTGGAAGCTATTGTGGGCTTCGTAGCTCACACATGAACATCTCAGCAGCTTACTCAGAAATGTAAATAGCCACATTTCACGTTTGCTGAAGCTGCTGTAAGATGTGCAGCCTAGCTCTGCATGTGGTACAGACAAACCTTGGCTTATACCTGTAAGCATGACATTCAATGTTGTATTCTGAGTAGCTTGATTCTATCTCAGTATCAAAGGAAAATGAGGTATTTCTGGTTCATGTTATTTTATTTATTAATTTTTTCATTAGTAGTTTTTGGTGGAAAACATCAGTTGGTCAAAACACTTTTTTGTAGGACTGATTAATTTTGACTACACTTTCATTATAAAAATGCTCTTCAGTCTTAAGAGTAGCCAGTAAAATGGGGGATGTGGAGGAGAAATGTAGAAGCTAGCTTCATAAGTGCAGATGGGTTTGGTTTCGGTTCTCTGATACAGGCTCTGAGTCGTGTCAAGTTGTTGACAGAATGGGATCTTAACCCTGAATCTGTCATGTCTTGGATGGGTGACCTGGATCCTGGCTGCTTTGGGCTGCTCTCAATAGCTCCTAATGTTCCATTTTGTATACTAACAACTTTATTTCTTTTTTTCAGAAGGGCTCAGGGCACACACCTCAGGTGAGTGTCTTAACCGTTTTATGAGAGCCTGAAATGAGTGAGTCTTCCTTTCTGTCGTCTTTTCTGTTTCAGACCACCATAAATTTACTTAGGTATAGGATGAGGCACTTCCGAAGGTAAAACTGTTTTTTGCCTAGTTCTCACTTTAGATTGGCAAAGTAGTTTTTGCCTAGTTCTCACTTTAGATTGGCAAAGTAGTTTATCTCCGTAGTATTTCTTCCTGTGCCTCCTTTCTTTGCAGTAACTTTTAAAAAATCCAGTCTGTTGGAATTACTGCATGATGAAGCAGGCAGGTATAGTCCTGTAAGGAAAATGGTTCTGCTTCTGCAATGACTACTTTATAAGGGAAGTTGAAGGGGCCTTGTTTTATGTCAGAGCGGTGGAGCTGGCAGCTTCTTATACAACGCTGTCTGTTCCTGGAACGAGTTCAAACGGGTTTTAGTGTGGGGGCACTTAACCATGTGAGCTACCAGCTTCACTCTTACAATGCATCATTCAAATGTGACCGGATTAATAACAGGGCACCAACGCTTCTCGTGAGGCCTCTCTTTCGAAGAGGACGGCCATCTTGATTCATCCACAGCTTCATCAGCTTGTGTCCTTGTCCAGGGCCCTGAACGTTTGTCCCCACTGTTGCAGATGTGCTTCTTGCTCAGGCTTTCATCCCCCCTTTCCCAGAAACACAATCACTCTTTGCTGAAAGCCTGTTCATTTGGTAAACTTGAGCTCTGGCTAAGCAAAGTTTGCAGCCTGTTAGAAACAAGGATCCTTGAATCTAACAGCTTTACCTGTTGTTTTTCAACTGTGTGCACTTATGGTCACACTGAGAAAACTAGTATGTCACTCCCCCTGGAATGGAGTGCTGTAGCCTACAGTAAGTGTGCCTGTACCAGCTACGTTAGCTATTTGTGGTGAATTCATCTCACTGGCCAGTTCTACAACATTAAAGGACTTACTCTATCTCAGAATTAAGTGGTGCAAAGAAATTACGCATCTCGCACATACAAAGTTTCAATGTTTAAACAATTAAAAAGGGTTAATGAAAGCGTAGCAGATTTGCATATCGTTTGAAAAAGCACCGAAGCATCATTCCCATGGAAAATGGAGGAAATGGAAGTAGAAGGAATCGAATTTACTGTAGATATTACTTGCTATATTAGGTCATGTGGACCAGAACAGGGATCTAAAGCCCTGAACCTGCAAACACTTACACACTTGCTTAACTTTACTACATAGTGTAGTCCCATGTAAGTTAGTAGGTCTGCTCATGGCAGTAAAACTGAACACGTAAGAAAGTATTCTTAGGACTGAAGCCTCATATTTGATTCTCAATACCTTAGAAAACCAGTGCAGGGTTTTGTAGAATGGCTTAACAGACCGTACTGGTAGCTAGATGATGTTTTCATCTGAATTTTGAACAGATGGCAAGGAGCCTATACCTTGTAAACTGAAAATATCAGTAATACCTCCCTGTAAGTGTAGCAGTGATTGAAGTCTCACTGCAAGGATGCAGAAAGAGTGGAGTGTGAAATATTTTACAGATGCTACCTTTTCCTTTTGCTCTTCCCACAGTTGTTCTGAGATTGGCCCCAAAATGTTTTGACAGTGTTAAAAGCTGTTCCCATCCCTTCACCTATCACAGTTTGCTAACCAGCATTTTCATGCAAGATTTGAAGTGGAATGTTGTAAAGTTATATGCTTTTAGTCTGTAAAACTCTGGACTCTGTCCAGCAGACCGTTTTTACATGGCCTGGATCCTTTTCAGACAAACAGGATCTGTACTAGGGTGCAAAATTTTAGACAACTGATGCATTCTTTAAAATAACTACAAGTTGGCTTGCTGCCTCTTATAGGAGTCTGTTAAGACTCCCCCACTGCTGCCTAGGAATATATTTGTGGAGACAGGAATTGTGAGTGCCAACAAAGTAAAAAATTTAAAGGCAACCTTTTTTCCTCTGGCACTCTGAAAATGTCTTTGTAATTTATTAGCCATCTAAGCAAGATGGGTAAGGGCACTTAACACTTCTGGATCAACATATCAGTAATCTCGGGGAATAAATATTTTATGCTTTATAAAAGGCAAATGTGTCACAAGAGTGTTTTTTTCTTTTCCTCTTTAGTGATAGACTAACTTCCCAAATCCATGATGTCATTCCCAGCAGAAATTTGTTCCTTGATTTGCTGCAAAGTACTTCAAGCCTCTCCCAGAAATGTTCTGCTGTGGGTAGCAACTCCTGTGAGCCCATCTCGGGGAAACTCTACTCCATCTCCTTGCAAGGATTTATTAGTTGCATTATTGCCCTGCTCCTTTACGTTTCTGCCCTGTATTCTTAAGCCCATAACTTCTGGATCTTCATTATTCTCTGTCCCTTTTACCTGATGGGATCACCTCTAACTCCTTCTATTAAGTATCTGTTCCTCACCATAGCTGTGGAGGTAGCAGGCGAATTGTTTTATCTCCACTGTTGGATTCAGCTAGGAGATAATTCATCAAAGGAGAAAAGTATCAGTCCTGGTGGTAGGGTGAGCAAAAGAGGGCTGGATGTGTTCATTTTTCCTTCAAGGTAAATGGGCATGTCTCCCTTAGCTGCTGGTGAGAAGTGGGAAGGTAAATAGGGAAGGGTCTTCTACAGGAGAAGAGAATGATGAGTGATGGCCACTTTTCCCCTGACCAGTTAGCAAGGAAATGTGGCTCTAAATTATCTCCTATTAACATGTCTTTTTAGACTTTAGATGGGAAATTTGGTAGGAGTCCTACAAATATAGCTGCTTCTCCGTGAAGTAGCAGTTTGTCTTAGTGTCCTTAATCCTCCTTGCTAGACAGCAATCCTGGAGACGTTATCAGAGACTGAGTGAATGTCCTCTATTGTGTCAGCAATGTTGAATATGAGTAACTATGGCTAGAAAGTCTGTCACATTTAAACTTAAGCCAATCTTTAATTCCAAACTTGCCTCACAAGTGAATGGTGTGAACACATGCGGATTCTTGTCCTGAGGTTGGCAGGGAAAAGGTTGGAGTCTTTGGTACTGTTAGTGCTACAAGTGCACTGCCCACTAGTGCTGTGAATGGGCTGTGGCAGTTAAAGTCATAAAATTACATCCCAAATGTGCAGGCATACGTTTTATCAAGTTTTCTCATAACTAAGAAAAGTTGTCTCAGACTAAGCCCTCCGAGTTCCTTGTGATGTGCACCATGGCTCTGGAAAGATACGTGAGCTCAGGTTGCCTCCTTGGGGGAATGGTGTAGCCAGGCTGAACTTTTGCAGAGGTGGTTAGGTGCTTTGTCCCCTCTGAATTCATAGAGAAAGCCACACTCCACCCCAAAAAACTAAAAAACGTAACAGCCCAGCCACCTGCCAGTGTTTGTTATGCCTTAGGAGACATTCTTTGTTCCTTTCCTTCTGAATATAACCTGGGTTTGATCACAGTAATTATACCTTTGTGCCGGTCCTGGCTAGGATAGAGTAAATTTTTTTCATAGCAGCTCATATGGTGCCGTGTTTTAGAATTTTGACTGAAATAGAACTGGTAACACACTAATATTCTAGCTTTTGCTGAACAGTGTTTGTACAGCATCAAGGTTGTCTCTGTTTCTCACGCTACCACCCCAGTGAACAGACTGGGGTGGGGGACGCAACTGGGCAGATGACCTAAACTAACCAACGAGATATTCTGTACCATATAACGTCATGCTCAGCAATTAAAGGGAAAAGAAGGGGCTTTAGGGAACTAGCCATCTTTTGCTTGGGAACTGGCTGGGCATCAGTCTACCCACGGGAGGTAGTGAGTGATTGCTTTTGCATCACTTGTTTTGTTTTCTTTCCTCTTCTTCCACTTATCATTTGCTTATTAAACAATTACTTATTTTTCTCTGTTTTATCTTGACCCCCCCAAATTTTCTTGTTTTTATTCTCCCTTTCTTCTTCCCCTGTCCCACTGAGGGTGGTGAGGGGGAGGTGAGCGAGTGACTGTGTGGTGCTGATCTGCCCACACAACCCACACGGGTTAACCCACAACAACCATACTTTGCAGGGTTGAGCTACACATCCTCAGAAAATTCTGGCAACATCGTTGTTTTGGTGCATCTCAATCTTCCCTGATTTGCACTCTTAAAAAAAAAAAAAAGTGTGTGAATGTGAATATACAGGTTTGTGTGTGCATCAGTGAAAGAGAAAAGGAAAACAACTGCTGAAGTAGAGCCCAACTGAACAATCTTTTAGTATTAGCAGTTCTTTCCCATTCATAAGCATTTTGATGACTATCCCCAACAAAGGGAAAAACACCTGTAGAGGCTTATTTTAAAGTGAAAATGAGACTCTTACTTTATTTATTGAGCTAACTTTGGACTCTTTAAAGTCCAAAGCTGGCTCACACCCCACTGGCTCACAAGTGGGCCATTTTCAATATATTTATTTCCATATTTTTCCTTCCTCCCTTTCTAATTGTTATCTATTTTTGAAAAGTAGATAGATCTTGGTTATGTCTATATTCTTTAAGTGAGATCAATCAATTTGAGAGAGCTAAATGTAACAGTTTTTATGGATGAGAACTCGATAAGCAGATTCAGGAGGAATATTTGTTGCTTGGTAGGCATATTTGGTTTTAGCCTTTTTACAGTGGAACCATAAGATAGACAGCAAGGAGAGAGAGTCTGAAAGTGTTTTCTTTGGAGCTGCAATATTAGTCATCTTGTGAGCACTCGTTCTGAGCACTCTCAAGTCAATGGTATATTTTAAAGCCTGAAGACCAAACTTGAGGATTCTTTTCATGGTTTATAGAGTTGTAGAGGAAAAATACGCTTTGAATTGTGTTTGAATAAGATCTTAGAATAATTAAATAGGGGTGTGACTTGGCCCTCAGTTCCACTGAGTATAAAGAGAAGCCGTGCATGTACAATGAAATACAGAATTTGACTCTTTACAGATTCTACTTAATGAAGGCAACAAATGAAATTTCTGGGTGGGTTTTTTTTTGGCCTTTTCCAAGCTCTGCATAATAATCATTACAGGAGGTGCTTTAAGTTTCCACAGGCTGTGAAGATGACTATCAAAAAATAAAATGTGACTGAATCAATATGAAAATCCTTTATTAATCAACTTGACAAATTTGATTGCTTTGTTATTAAAATAACCCCCCCAAACTGCAGAAAGTGCTGGGTTTAGTTTAAATATTAAAGAGAAACGTAATAAGTGGTAAAAAAGAACTTCTGGCAAAAAGTAAAATCAGTATCTCTTTTTTTTAATTTTTTTTTTTCCTGAGAATTACCCACCATATTAAGCAAGCAAAATGTAGGAATGTTTCTTGCAGTGTTTCAGCAGGAAATATGTAGCTTTGGTTGTATAAAATGACAGTGCTCAGGAAGGTACATGTATTGAATTACTCCATTAATAGAAAGGAGATGGCAGTACAGTAGTTTTCTCCCAGGCACTGAGTTTCACAGGTGCTGTAATCGTGGTGGGCTACAATGATAGTACTGTAAATGCAAAAATAACAATTTGCAATTAGATGCATTTTTGTGTGAAATGTGATAAATCAAGGGGTGGAAATTGTCAGGTGTCAGTTCCCTAATGGCAAGAATGTTTATCTAAAATACAAAAACCTCACAGCTGAAATCACTATTTCCTCATGTTTTCACTCAGTTCACAAGAGAAATATTAAAACACAGTTCCTAGAAGGAAGCTTTTTGGTTTCTTTTTGCATTCATTAGAAAGCATTTGTTATGTAGGCGTATTTTTTGGCAATTTCCATACCTTTATCTGCATGCTTTCTAAAAACGGTCTGTTTGTCATGGGGGATGGCACTACATTGGTGCTGCCTGTCATTTACCCCCTGATTCAGGAGGGGTAGAGTTGGTAGATAATTAAGGGAGCTCTTGCGAAGAATTCTGCGCACCCGTTGCTCTTGGTCAGTGAGAAGTGTTTCTTCCTCTAAGAGAGGACACTAGCATTCACTGCAGCATACTAGCTAGGTATCACCGAATTTCCTTTGGTAATGCTAGAAAATGTGTGGTTGAAAAACATGTAACTGAGAAAATGTAACTCTGCAGTGATACAAAGTTACCTTACCCATGACCTAATACTGGAAATCATGGCTTTCCTGGGAATTGCATTTTCTTTGTGGATTTAAATATTGCAGTTCTTGGGTTGTTTGCTGAAGGGAGAGGTGTTGTTTGTTTTCAAATATGGAAGTGAAATTACCAAATGATGCACGTACAGAAATGTGTGAAAGACCTGATCCAGCTTCCCTGGAGAAGTGAGGTCTGGCCTTAAGGAGGTGCCCTAGGAGCACCGGAGAAGTGGAAGAGGAGAGCTGCAGCCATGCTGTGATGAGGCAGCTTCGCTTGTCACCTGGCTCTGAGACCATTCCTGTGCCCACGCTGACGGTGCTGGCTGTGACATGACCCCTCAGCTCTGGGGCTGAAGTTACCCGTCCTCTCTTCGGGTGCATGTAGGGTCAAAGTCCAAACGGTGCAAGCACAGAGTGTGTAGGAGCCTGTCTGCTTAGCACCTTTTCTGGGCTGATCGAAATCTTTCAAGGTGCAACTCCTCCCCAGCTTTCTATGCAGTATTTATTCAGTGGGATGTCAGCTGAACGTGACCACTGGGGTAACAAGAGAGTCCATAAGTACAGACGATGCACACTAATTAGTAACAGTAATATTTTATGTTTTGCAGCATTAACACTCTTTAGAGATTGCCACATTTTTGTCACATATGGGCTAAAAAGATCATTTTTTTGTCTTTGTTTGTTTCTCCTTGTTTTAACTTGGTTCCCACTGAAAAGTGAACAATCAGACTGCTGTGGAAATTCTCCCTATCAAAACACCAGGCAGGGCCTCTCTCATATTCTTTTTCTCTTTGTGAAAGTGTGTGAGTCATCCACCTACACACATTAATTTTTTTATCCTGGTGAATGCTCTGTGGATTCAGGTTTGAAATACAGGGTACATTCAAAGCTTGGGGTTATGTTTTCTGTTCCTCGTGGCCCACCCAGGGAGCCTGGGCCATGGAGGACAAGGCGATGCAGCTCCCCAGAGGCTGCGTGAAGCCAGGAGCAGGGAAGCAGAGTTCGGGTCCAGGTCTCACTAAATACAGTGCTCCTGGGTTATTCGCCCCCAGGATCTGTGAGGTGTGGGACCAACCCCGTGCTCCCTACTCCACCTTGTAGGGCAGTTCAGAGGAGTGAGACGCCAGGGACAAGCAGTTTGCTTCCCTGAGTGATAGTCCCAGAGACCTGGCTGGAGGAGTGGTTGACCTCAGGCCAAGATTTACCTGTATGTTCCTGTTGCCTGAAAGTGGTTTGGTTTACTGGAATGCAATAAAAATGCTAGTGCTTGAACATAAAATGTAGGTGAAGAAGCACGGTTAATGTGTGAAGTGTTAACCAGAGTCAGGCAACAAATGGCTGTGGTGGGTGCAGGAGCCTCCTGCCAGCCCCTGCAATGGAAATAAGGTTCCATTCAGCGTGGCTCTGAGTGACAGCCAGGACACAGAAGGAAAACAAACAGTAACTATTATCTTCCTGCTGAAGCAGCTCCAAAGTGACTATAAACACTGATTGTTTAGAGACCATCAATTAAACTAAGAAGTATTTAGAGCAGGTGCAGAAGAGATAATGAATGAAGAGAGAACGTTATAGTTTTGTATGTTTGAAACAGTTTGGCTCTTTGATGTTGTGTTTACTGGGAAAAGTATTGAATTGATAGTTGGAGCCTGTGATTCATTTATGAACAGTTTTTAGTTTATTAAACACGCTGCAAACATCAAGAGGGAAGGTCTAAATGATGGGAACTTCAATGCCAGAGGATGTTTTGGTTTATGACTGCAGTACTATTGAAAGAACATTTGAACTTATGGCTAGAAGTTTATGGACTTTCTTGTTAACCTCTGATTTATTAAAGTATAGTTATGCAACCTTTTGTATCCTTAACTCCCTAGTGGTGTCTAGAGGCATTGCTGAGAATGGGGCTTTCTCATGTTAGTCACTTTGTATGGATGTGGTTCCTGGGAACTTGAAAAGCCGTTTCAGACAAAGGGTAAGAGAAAAGGAAACATTCGTTATCTTCACTTTACAGAGGAGAATCTGAGAAATAGAGGAGCAAGGGACAGGGATTTTAGAAAGAGGCACGCTGCTTCTACCAAAAGAAAATTTAATTGGCTTTTCATAAAAGAATTCTGCAGATGAAACAGGAAGCTGAACCCTCACCTCCCAGTAGTAATTGAGGATAAATGTGGATCAGTGTAGCTTTTTCATCTCTAATCTTGGCAAAGTCCTATATTTCCCTTCCTAAAATAGGTAACAGTATGAATTTATCTTTTTGTTTGTTTTTAACAACTCTCGCCCTTTGTTCTTCCAAGATTTAATTGTTAGTATTCTGCACTTTCACGCTGTCCACACTTTGTTCTCTCACTGAAATTTGAAGCAGCTTATAATTGGTTTCTTAGCTTCTTCGGTTTTCTGTTCTGGAAAGACAGCTTCACTATTCAGGGCTAAAGGCGGTAGAAGAAAACACTTTGGGTGTTAATCAGAAGCGCAGCCCTGGTTTACTGAATAGCCTAGGGAAAACCACTCGATCCTTTTGGCCAGCTTAGTCATTAAACTGATAAATAGAAACATGTCTTCACTGACCACGAGATCCTCCATCCAAGCCGACCATCCCCTTTGTAAATATATTACCATGTTAAAACTAGCTACTGCTAACAGAGGTGAAGCGACCCTATAAGCAAGGAGTTTGTGAGCCACCATGGCATGCCGAGAGCACACCTGCATTACACGAGGAAGACACTGATATCAGCAAGTGCTCTGCACCCCTGGGGCGGTGCAAGGCAGAGGAGCGGTTGTGCCTTTGAGGCAGCATGCAGCACGGGTGTGCCAGGGCACTGTGGTGCAAGGTAACGCCAATGCATGGGTGCCTTCCAGCACCTCCTCCCCATCCCATACAACCCTGCATGATGGCTAGGCTGCGCGGGGGAGAGGTCTGGCGGAGATGTTGTATGGTACATCCTATTTCATACATCTCATCGTGTGAAAGCTCCCTCCAATAAGTCCAGCCAATCTGCCCAGAGGGGCTAGAAGATGGCATCGTTCCTTAGGGGAGAGAGGAGGTGGAGGTGAGACAAGGAGGCTAATGCCGAGAAGCTTGAGGTCACCGTGTTTTTTATTTCTTATCCCTCCATTGACGATCTCCCTGCAAAATCCCAGCAAGATACTATCGAGTCCAAATTACTAGAAGGTTTTAAAAGAAAAGAAATCAACTGCTGATACCAGTGATGAAGCAAATGTTCCCAGTGATTTCATCCCATGTCTCAGTGGGAAGAAAATAAATCCTTCGTAGAGGCAGCGAGGTTACCTCAGAGCCCCTGTGTTGACCAAGTGGAAAGGATGACACAAAGATGAGTCTTAAGGTAAACAGAAGCTGAAGCCTCATGGACTGGTTAAATTACTTAAACATCACCTTATCTGTAACACAAACAGGCATGCATAAAGACACATGGGAACATACAGTTCTTTACCATGGCTGAACATATGCCTTTATTAATGTAAAAAAGACAGAGTTCTATTTCAGTCAAGCATAATGTAGTTTGCTGTTAAATTCACAGTTACACTGAACATGTATTTGTACATTTGGTTTTAGTTTATCTCAAACTGCCTTGCCATTTGTTTTTAGTTGATCTCAAACTGCCTTGCCATTTTTAGGCCTTAAATATTTATAAAATCTATAGAACTCCCCCGCCTTTTTTTTAAGCAACCAAATGATTGTGATGCTTATCTAGTATATTTTTATAAAACACTTTTTTTTACATAAAAATAACTCAACTCTCTCTCTGCTAAATCCTGCTAATGAAGAACCCTGTAAACAACAAATTTGTTTTCCTGTATATATTAAGGGAAGAGAGAAACAGCAGTGAAACATTTAGGTTTGTACTTTCAGTGTGTGATTTCACACCTCTTGTTTATAACACAAGTAAAACAATGTTTTATGTATACTGGTAGTTGCTTTGAGTTTGCTTTTGAATGTAAATATGAATTTAATTAGCCCTTGAATAAAATGTAGGGCATAAATAAACTATCACTGCACACCAAGGTTCCCTTTTGAAATAAAAAGGGATTTCTTCTTAAAATTTCTAGAAGGATGTGCTAGCCTAGATGTGGATTACAAATTAGCCAGATGTTAATATAACTATATATATATATCTTGCCATATGAATTTGCAAAATACTCTGCTAACTACCATAAGGACATTATTCACTTTTAAAATTCAAGCATTAATTATTTTGCTTTCCAAAGTGCCAAATTATTTTTCACCATGCAGATGTACTTTAAGTCCTCAAACACTAAAACAATTAGGGAATTGAAGCTAAGATTAAAATTGTCTCAAAATTAGTTTCCTGGCATGATTTTAATTAAATTATAGAAACTTCCATTTTAAATAATTATTTCCAATTAAATATGATTCTTCCATTGAGAAGTTTATTGCTCATGCTTTTTTGTGTGTCTCATGCAACAGTTCAGCGTTCTTTTAATTTGCATAATTAACTTAGATTTGTATTGCCTTCTCAAGATATTTTTCTAAGCCTTAAGGATTTTGGAATACAAATACCATTTTAATTTGTTTAATCTATTAAAAATGTTGCTCTCTTTCTTTTTTTTTTTTTTTCCCCTCCCTGCCCTTCTCTCTTTTTTTTTTTTAATCTTTAAAAAATTTTCCCCCTTTCTTTTTTTTTTTTTTTCCCCTCCCTGCCCTTCTCTCTTTCTTTTTATTTTTTAACCAACTGCAGTTAAAAATAACTGTTTAACTGTGGTGGTCTCCCCCAGCCCTCCCCCAAAAATAATGACATTGTCTCGTTTGGACTCAAAAAGTCATCATGTAAGGACTTTTCATTACCATTTCATCCCCAGAACTTATGTTTATAGAAGAAAATACTTTTTTCCCTGATGTAGCATTGCGGTGCGTGGTGGAGCCTGTGAGATCCCCAAGCGGAGGCAGCCTGTGGTGGGGCGTCATGTGCTACCACCGCCTCGCAGGAGGGTTGATTTTGCGGTGGAGGGGAGCAACCCTGAAGCTTAATTTTCTTCCTTTACCTTTCTGTAGGTCATGATACATGTCCTTTTGGGATTGAGTCACCAACTTGTGGTGGTGTGCTTTCGTTTGGTACCCAGCCATCATGCACCCTGGAAGAGGAGAACGCAGCCTCTGCCACCTGGTTTTGCTCAATAACTCACGCGGCCTGATTATTTCCAAAATGCCTGAACTTAGAGGATAGGCTCTTCTTGGCGGGAATCATCTTCTGTCTGGTTGAAAAATTCCTGGTGTGCTTGTGGCTTGACATAGATTCTATGTGGACTTTTCGTTTTCTCACTATTTGGATGCTCAAATGACACAAGGTGGTTCCTCCATTAGATGGCACTGCTTGTTTCAGCAGTGCCTTCAGTCACTCCTGCTGTGTTAAATTGAAAGTAATTAACTTTTAGGAGGTGTGTTTGTTATAAAAAGCAGTCTCTCCATGTGGGCGTTAGTTCTTTGTTCTTAACAGACTGAGGAAAACTGTCTTTCTTGCTCTTGCCCCCTCCCCCCCCGTTTGAATAGCAGTACTGGAAATGCAGAGCAGTAGAAAGTCCATGGAGGGTGCGGGTGAGAACAAAAACTGTATACACCTCTGAACTCCCACTCTGAAATCAAAAGGAGTTTTACCTTCATATAGGTGATTTAATTTGGGTCCCTGTGATGTGAGAAACCAAACATCTGGACAAAGTTTATTCATTATTAATGGCCATGTTACAGGAAAAAAAACCCAAACGAAACCAACCCTTCTTTCCTTAAATTTGGAAGCACACAAAATTGTAGAGCTGGCCGTGGCTCCCAGACCTATGAAAGAGGTGTGGATAAATACCTGGTTTCTTTGTGACTGAGTGGGAACCAAGCTATTACATTGACGCAGCTGCTATTCGGCCCGTCTGTGTCGTTAAAAGAGAGATCAAGAGAAGTGGTCTTTCTTTAGCTTGGACTGAAATTCACCTCTGAACAAGAGGCCAGCAGGAGGTCCCTGGGTATGACTGGAAAGGTCTCGGGCATGATTTTGGCCTGGCAAACCAGCACTGTCTTCCCTGTTCCCAGGCATGGTTTGGGCACTAGGATGAGCCAGGGATAACCCCTTACAGGGGTTATGCCTGTGGCCACCCTGTTACGGAGAGCAGGAGAATTTAACAGCGTGAATGTGAGTTATTCCATGCCTGTTGGCCTCGGTGCCGGAGAACAGTCCCAGGCTCTTTTAATTGACTCATATAATTGTAGGCACCGTGTCCCAACAAAACGTTAAGCAAACAGGGGAATTTACCCTTTCTGGATTTTTCAGCCCTAGCGAGGCAATGAATAGCAGCGGCGTACCTGGTGAATATTTTATTATACATGTTTTTGAAAGTACCACTGGTCTTGGCTGCACCTACAGTGCTTGTGTTATAAGAGGCTGTAAAAGCTAGCTTAGTCAAGAAAAATAACAGCAAATGGGATTGGGGCTCAATATCATATTTAACTGAGATGATAATACGACCCTACAGGCTGGACGTGGGTGAGGGAGACGTGGGTCACCTCCTGGCTGCATTATTGACTCTCAAGGTGACTTTGAGCCAAATGCTTCATCTTCAGTTTTCAGAAGTGAGTAACGAGTTTTCCTGCTAGCTGGACACACTTCTTCATGGTGTCACAATTCAGTCCCTAAAACGGTGGCGTTGCGTACACCTAAGCCTGTAACTTTTTCAGGTTTGAATCTATAACATGGAAAGATAACAATGGCATTTTTTCCCATCCTTTTTCTGTCTGCTCTAATGTACTGTAAATTTCTTGTAACCAGAACTGCTTCTTACTTTGTGTACCTGGCAGATAGTAATGATCCGAACATCATTTCCCAATCACACTTGCATCACATTTTGGCTGACAGAGTATATTTCTGATCCTTAAAATAGTATTATGTTATTTATATTAACTATATAATATATTTTTATAACCTATGCATATAAACCAACATACAAATAATGAAAAAAGTTTGAATCTGTAAAACAGACTTCATAGGCAAAGAAAAAAACAAATGTATATTTTAATAATACACTTTACACAACAATAAACTGTTAACAACTCAGCTTTTATAAAGGATTAGAAAGGAATTCAAGCAGATGTGGAAAATTACAGGTTGAAAGGAAAAAAACCCTATAAAAATACAGACTCCTTATTGTTTAATTTCTACTGAATTTCCAAAACTTGAGTTAAGGCTCAATTTACATTTTCATTACAAGCAATTTTTTAAGATCTTATTAAATAACTTCAGGCTGTAAGTTAGCAAGTAAGCTATATGCAGATATGATTTTAATTTTGTAAATCTACTTTAAATGAGAAACTTCTAGCCAGTAAAATCCTCCGTAAAACAATGACTGCGATAACCTTTAAACAGCTTGAGGATTAAAATTTTTGTTGGGTTTTGCCATTAGTAAAGGGGATTTTTCTATAATTTTGACTAGAATTCGAGTGTGGCTGTGCACTTTGGCTACCCGTAGTGACTGCCAGACATCGCGTGTGCGTGAGAACCCTGTGCGGTACCCGGAGTGTAAAAGGCAGATGGGTGGCAGTAAGCTCCTCAGTAGCTTGGAGGTGCTAGCTGGTTACTTGCAACGCTAAATGCCTATTTTTGTGAAGCTTCAAAATAGCGTGTCTATTTTTGTTTTACCTGCAGAAATAATAAGTATCACACTAGGGTATTTAAAATCATAATGACCTGTTGCATTGTCTTGCTTAGGTGGAAAGGTAGGTCAGCCAGAGAATTGGTCTAGTCTTCCGTAGCTCTCGGTGATAAAACCGTATTGCCTATTATGGGTCTGGATGTAATGCCAGTTGGTCTAGTTAAAATGATCTTTGCAAATATAGTTTCTCACACTTCCATGTTTGGAGCCTGATCTTACATTCCTTGTCTACCCTGTCTTAAATTAAATTAATTAAAAAAACCAAGTATGCAAAGAATAGAAAACTGAACCTTTTGAGAGCAGTGGTTCTCTAATAGCAACAAAATGCATTCTGTATTCTTTTTTACATATAATGTGTCCCTGTTCCTGGAAAAATGAAACCTGAGAGATTCTGATGCTAGACTTCATCTATAAGGTAGCAGTTATGTGCTTAACTACATTTAATTGGAAAACATAGTATCCATAGAACAACATCAGTTTTCTCAAGTTAATTTAACATAGACTTGCTGGCCTCATTATCACTCAAAGTGTCCTTCCTAAATCCTCATGTGGAATAGGAACTCCTGTTCACAGCAGAAAACCAAAATTAGGAAATATAACAAAGCAGTGAAAGAAAAGGAGGTTATGTCCATACAATGTAAGACAGGCTAAGAAGTAGCTTGGCACAATTTAATGGACTTCTGTCTGGATTTGCCTCCCTTTTCTTGATCTGTGATAGGGAAGAAGCTCAGCACAGTATAAAACCAACAGAAGTCTTCCCCTACATGCTTTACTTTCTATAGCTTTTCTCATACAAACTTAGTCTGAAATGCATTATGCAATTCAAATATACAGGCAGATGCCAGTGGCTGCTAAAATCAGTAGAAAACAGTACTATAGAAACATTATTTGGTTAAAACAATTGGAGAAATGAATCACAGAAGCAAAGACAAATTTAAAAATTTGCATAAGGAAGAAAAAAGAAAGGAGAAACATGATTGAAAGGTGAGTCCTTAAACCAAACCTTCATTCCAGAGTCCTTGAAGATTACCGTTGAGTTCAGAAGGAATCTGATTTTGTTCATGTGTCCTGGTTTCGGCAGGGATAGAGTTAATTTCCTTCCTAGTAGCTGGTACAGTGCTGGGTTTTGGATTTAGGATGAGAAAAAGTTGATAACGCACCGATGTTTTAGTTGTTGCTAGGTAATGCTTTCACTAGCCAAGGACTTTTCAGCTTCCCATGCTCTACCGACTGAGAAGGCTGGAGGTGCACAAGAAGCTGGGA
>NW_008796187.1:2765219-2796718 GCF_000699145.1 Aptenodytes forsteri | reverse complement strand
GCGGCTGTGTGGTGCTCAGTTGCCGACTGAGGTTAAACCATGACACCAGGAATCAATAGAAGAGCGGAACCTGATTTAAAACAGCAGAAATCGAGTGAAATGGAGGACCATGAAAAGCATGTCAGGTGATGGAGTGGTGAAGAAAGGAGCAACAGGCACAAAAATGTGCAGGTCATACCTACAAGGAGGATAGGAAGGGAGAAGGTTCTGCAAGGTCATCCAGAGTAGGTCTGCGGAGAACCGTTTAGAAATAGATGGGCAGTCAACAGGGGCCCAGGACAAGAGACAAAAACATGGGATGACAAGGCTCTAGCAGGCAATAGCTCTAAGATGCTGTGCTCTGCCTGCTAGCCTGTTTTGTTAGCTCTCCCGATAACATTAGAAAGGCATCCAAAGACATAATAATTGCAGAAAATAATTTCCGTTGTGTGACACTGGCATTGTAACTGAAATTAGGAGTGACATAGCTGTACATCTCTCTACAGGTAAAAAGAAGCGTGAGCTAGGTTTTGCGATCTTATGGCATATAAACAGAAAATACTAAAAGCTCCTCCTAAAATAATTTAAATCATGCTGTTTATGGCTCAGTCACTTAAGGAAGAGAGATTTTTCTTTCTTTAGAAAGCAAAATGTCATGACGTTGTTACCTGGGTATGCAGGGCACACACTGAATTTGTGCTTTTGAGCAGTGTGTGTCTGCAGGACTTGTTTTGCTGGTAGATTCCCATGGACGAAGTCCCATGTCCACATCTAATACTTTCTGCAAACACAAGTAAGATCAACACAAGCTTGTAAAAAAGGGCAAGTTTTTCCCCCTTCTCTGCTACCAGGAGAGGACTTTTTTCCTAAGACTATGGGTAAAAAAAAAAAAAAGGGCATAACCAGATGGGCAAGCTATGGAGCTCTAAAATCTTTGTTTTCCATCGCAGTGCTATGGCTGCTGTTTGGGGGTCTCTTGCTGGAGTGCCACGTAAGCGTAACTGGAAGTAGCTTACTGCCCAGGGAAGGGACAGTGGGCTGGCTCTGCATGTTCAGGCCAGTGAGACTACCCCAGGGTTTGTACAGCCTACCCTCAGCTTAAGTACACTAGAGATGGTACATTACAAATTACAGTCAGGTAAACTCTAACAGAATGATCTGAAGGAAACCATGAAAGGATATTCAAGAGTGCTCTGTTTTTATTTTTTTTAATCATCTCAATATAACATCTATTTATCATAAAACACTTACTTTGACAGGTCTGAAAATATTATTTTAAAAGGGTGACTAGACTTACTGTTGGCTTGGGCTGTCATTTCCTTTTTATTATTGCAAGGATATTTCTCTGCATTTCTTTATTAAACTAGCTTAATTGAGAATCCAAATAGTACCCTTGAGACAAGCATAGGGGCTGATGGCAGCTGCATATTAGAGTCAAAATCAACCTGTTATCAAAAATAAATCATGGTCTTTCTCATTCACAGGGTTTCTTTCCAGTGTTTTATCTTTTTTTTTATTATTATTATGACTTTTCTTCTATGTGAAGACTTGACAACTGGTAATGAAAATCATTTATAGTTCAGATTGCCTGGAGAATGAGAGGGAGACAAAGCTGACTGCATTTTAGGAATTCAGTGTTTGGGAGAGTCTCATGATCAAATGCTTGTATCAAATGCACACTGCACAAAAAAGTGATTTTTAGAAGAAAGAAACAGGAACCTTTTAAGAAACTTTTATTGATGGTTATGTGTAACATGCAAAAGGCGGTGCCAGCTCAGTACAGCTTTTGTATAAAATAACTGATTGCTACTCGTGATCAGTAGAAATACTGAAACATTCATAAAAAGTCAAATGTCGCCGGGAAGCTGAGACTTCTGTTTTCAAAGCAGGAGGAACTGATCTTACAAAAATATTCTCTTTCAATGATTTCTCTTAAATGGCAGTGTTGTGTGAGGTGAGAAAATGACTCTTGCAGATAACTTATTGCCAAAGTGGGAGGTTTTTTCCTGCTCAAACTGTTTATTACAAGTAGTATTATGAGTCTCACTTCTATTACACCAGACAATGCTTAGTTTTGTAAATGAAAATAAAAATGGGCTGGCATCAAGACCAGCATGATAAATGTGGAAAATATATTTTCTGTGAATAATAGTTATAGGTTATTAGGCCAAATATTGCTATTCTCTGTGCAGTACAAAAGAGGAAAGCCACTCAAGAGGACAAAACAGTAGGTGGGAGGAGAGGCCCATGTGGTCAGTGTGTCTCTGTGGTTGGTATTACCCAACAGTCGTCTTACCTTCAACAGCTCATTTCTCAGTGGAAACGTACTCTGTCCTGACCATATGGAGTTACTCTCCTGAAGAGTCTGTAGCCTTTTGGGACATATGTGGGTATACATGCTGTCCAGCCACTGGCACCATACGTAGAGCAGCTCTGAGATGTGGCAGAGAAGAGGGGAGGCTGAGCCGTGCTTTGTGGAAGGTTGTTTGCGCTCTGGATGACATGGGATTCAGGGAGCTGGAATCAGTTTCCTCACACAGGCTTTTGATGTCTGTGCTCCCTCTTGCTGTGGGCTGCTGTGGCTTGCGTGTGGCTGCTGCCTTCCTCCTCTCCTCACTGGATCAGGATGAAACAGAACGGGATTCTGCTTTATTTCTCTTCCATCTGCCCCGCCACGCCCCCACGTTAGATGTGGGACTTCCCATTAGCATCACTCTATCCCACCCTGCAGTTGTTTTCAAGAGGCGGAGAAAACATGTCAGTCACTGAGATACTGTTTGAGGAGAAGTGGGGAGCCTTCTGTGTCACCCAGCGAGTCAGCCACTTTCTGGAATATATGCCCTCTGACGTGAGAGTCCTTGAAAGGGTTTGATTATCCCTGCTTCGAGCAGGAGGTTGGCCTAGATGACCTTCCTGCCTAAATACATCTTCGGTCTGTAATTCTGTGGTGGCTGTTGGGAGGAAAAAACCCCACCAAACCCATGAAACAACAATATAAAGATACATGACAGATAAGGACGTATAATTTACAGCTGTTAAATATCAGTATGATGAGGCAGGATTATTGTTGCAGTATTTTCCTGGAGAATGAAAACATAGCACTCCTGGGTGAAGCCTGTGGTGGGAAGCATTCCTAGCATGACACACAATACCCCTGAGACACTGATGACTTGATTATTCTCACAACTTCAGCCACACTGAGTTGCTTAATTAAATAATGTAAACACATACATGCCGTATCTGTGCTCACCATTTGGGGAGGCTTTTTCAAAGCAGGTGGTGCCTGAAGTGGGAATTTTGTCAGTGCGAATTCTAAACATGAACTGGGAAAAAGGTTACATTTTTGAAACATCTGTAATCATTTGTGTGTCATAAGTTAATTGGCTGTGTATGGATTTTAAGCAGTTGACTCTTTTTCTGTTATGTTCAGGCATATTGCAAGTTTTGCATTCTTGAAACCTTTGTAGTTTTCCTAAAGTTTGTAGAAACAAAACCTGAAATCCATCTAAATTATGTGCAAGATTCAATAACATAGCTATTAGCATAGCTAATATCTGCCTGCTTTTTTCTTTTAAATATGTCTCTGCTGAAAAGAAAGAAAGGTTATCAATATAGGTTGAGACCTAACTGTATGGCTTTTAGATATGTTATAAAAATGCAGAAGAAAATTAGTGGAAAAGCATCCTTCATTTCCCCTGCATGGGAAACAAACTTGTGCATAGAAGTATGTTGTCTAGCTAGAAAAGTAGAGCATCTATTCTTCCTACAAAATATAAATTGGCTCTAGGGCTTGAGGTCAAATTAAGCAAAATAAAGACCTTGTACACACTTTTGATTTAGTACCACAAAAGGGGTTTTCCATGCCTAAACACAAATTAATTTAGAAATAATTTGCATCAAAATTACAGATTTTGATAAATAAGAACAGTATCTGTGCAGACAAGCAAAGACTTTTTTTTTTTTTAATCCTTTCTTCTTAAAGTCTCTCTTTCCACACCAAGAAACATTAGATCAGCTTTGGCATAGGTAACATTTCACATTTCATGCATTATTTGCTTATGGCATAATTTACACAATGATGTCCTATGGAAGCCAAGACCCCCCCCCCCCCCCCGGGGTTAAAATAATTTCTTATTCCTCACTCCAGTCCCTTTCTCCTACTGGTTTTCTTTTTTCTCTGCCTATAATCCTGTGCTGGCTGCAGTGAAAGATGATGTCTTCAGCTGTGCCACTTCAATTTTCTTAAACCCTTCTTTCCCTTGAGCAGCAAGATGATTGATTCCTTCTCTTTAAATCTAAACCTCACAGCTTTCCTTGTCTCAATTTAAGTATATCTACAGTAATTTTAAATAGAATAAAATGTGTCCTACCTTGGCGCAGCATGGTCTCCTTCCTGGACCTCTTCTTCTATTTGTGTTTTAACTGGCAGTAATCTGAAACTGAACAGTCACTTATGCATAGTGGGGGTATGGGATCATATGCACATGGGCTTATGGAGTCTGGGAACTTGACTGTATGCAACATCGAACTGTAAGATACCGAGAGAAAAAGTAACCCTGACAACTAGGTGCCTCATATGAAGTCAAGAAACAAAGCCTTTCATTGTAGGTTTTCCAGTTCCTATCAAAGTAGATTGACAACACTAATAAACTGATTCCTGTTTGGTGGCTCATGTGCAATATATAGTTATGAACATTTTGCACCATTGTCGTTGCCTCTGGCAAGCTCTCGAGAAAGCCAAGGCTCTCATGGAAATGAAAGGGCAATGAGCCGAGGCGCTCGTCCTCAGCTGGGTCTCAGGCATGGTAGCTGCAAGGTGTTAGGGGGCCTGCGCTGCTGCTCGTCAGACTAGGCGGCTTGAAAGGAAAATTAATTTCACCGTGCTGTGTCTCTGGCCTCTTTCCTGGGTGCTTCCAGGTAGGCTCTTGAACTCATTTTTTGAATAAGCTAGTATAAAGCACCTCATTTTTTTGAAGTTTTGAACATCGGTTAATTTCAGTTACAGGCATCTAAGGGAATGGCAAACTGATTCAATAGCTCTTCACTGCATGAATTTGAGCTGCCTTTTGGTTAGGGCCGTGTCTGGTCTCTCCGCCAGTTTCTGTTCTGTATGAAATCAGATTCTACCTGTCACATTCAGAATAGGAATGTATTTGTCAATTTTTTTTTATTGTGAGATTTCTTGAATCTTTTTAGTTGTTTTGTTGGTTTCTTAATATGAACTTTTCAGTGCATTATATGTAAGGATGATGATTAGCTGAAATCCTAATATGCTCTATGTCCCATCTGCTGGTGAATAGCTGAAGTTATGAGCAGCTGAGCTAGGTCCTCTTGCTGCCCGGTAATTGATGGGGAATATCATATCTGCCACCGAGTGTTTGTATTCTCTGTAGTGGCTGATGACTTCGTGTCTGGTAATAGGACAAAATCAACCATCCAAAACATTTCGAACTATCAGCTAGAATTAGTGATTAGTCTCTGCAAGAGCATAGCAATAAATCTGCTCTACTCCTCTTTGGTCTTTGTGACAGCTAGTGGCAGAGAGACCCTGAATGTAATTTTTATGATTAGTGTGTGCCCGTGCCTTTTCTCCCTGCTATTTGTTCATTAAAGATTAGTGCTTTCTCTCACTGAGATTGGTTAAATGCTCCTGCTTTCAGTTTCTTGCTGTTTGTCTTTCTCATGTTAGTACTTAAAACTTTTACACTCTGTTCCAGTTATTAGCTCCCCTTAGAGTGTATTCTCGAGTAATCCTTGGAATGTCTCCCTGAATTAATATTACTTTCAGTTTTAATATTGAAATTTGAGATTAGGAAACAAAAGTGTAAGAGTAAGCAGCATCTGAGTTTGCTCTGGACTCTCAAATAAATGGGCATCAGCAAGAGCAGGAAATCATTTCTCGGTTCTCTGTCCTGTCTGATACTTACTCTTAGATGTTGTAGCTCATAGATCTCGGCAAGAACATAGGTTTCAAAGCATTACATTTACTTGCTAGCCTTTCAGTATGGGTCATACTTCTTAACTTTATTTCACTCAAATGATGAGTCACAAGTAAAATCAGTGGCCTGCGTCACCCCTCCGCACTGCAGGCTGAGCTGCTGCACGTATGCTGCTCATCGGTCCTGCAGGTGCATCAAGATCATCTTCTGCTGGAAGTGTTGTTTTTACTTCTTGTGCTCTGTGCAGAACATGCCTACCTGGGGCTCTCAGGTGCCTGGGCCAAGAAAGGTCAGCTTTTCGCATCTTTATGTCCATAACTGTAAAACGGGAAGGCCAGTGGGAATGCCTTCCTTTGGGAAGTACCCCAAGAGCTGTGGAGGAGACACTGGGAAGTCCATGGTGAGGCTTTCACAGGCCTGGCTGAGCGCTGCTTCAGGGCCTCCCAGTGCTTCCCTTTCCACCAGTGGGATTTACTGGGTTTTTATATCCTGTGTTCGTGAGAGCAAGGAGAATGATAAAGCTATGGGTCTGCCTGTGCTTTAAATGATGTAATTGCTATCATTAACTTAAGCAGGATGGCCAAGACACATATTTGTATATTGTTAACGTTTTTCTAAAGTATGAAGCCCTACCAAATGTATAATCTATGAACACTCCTTGCTGAAAGCAACGATTTTTGAAAAGAAAAATACTTATCAAACATTTTATAAATTATGAGTGAAATTAGTTGCCTATTTTTATAATTAGTCTTTTGAAAATGACGTGATGCTGAGGTAAGTGAGAGAAATTTTTTTGGAGTTTAGACTGATTACAGAGATTAGATGCATTGGTAGAAAACAACTCTTTGCTCTCAGAGGTCAGAATTAATCATGTATGGTGTTCTGTACTATATATCCTAGGCAAAAGGAAGGGGTAAATGATAACAGATTGAAAATAGATTTTGTTTTTTGCAGTTTTTAAGCTGTTCAGAAACTGATGTAAGAATTCCAGGACGTAAAGTTCCATTAGTAATACAGTGTAAATACATCTTTTCCATTTGTTATGAAGAGGTATTATATAAATCAATGGAAAGACAGAAAAATGTTTTCATTCTATGGCACGGGAATACAAGTCAAATCTTTTGGTAGGAAACCTGTAGCTCAATAGCGTCCTGTGCAGATTCCGTTAGTTTTTTCAGATGTCTGGATTATTGCGTTAGAAGTATTCTTTGGTGTCAAATTGTGTAAAATGAACATTCAAGGCCACAAGTCGAAGAACCTCTATGAAATTGAGTTTCCAGAGTCAGAAACTTTGAGCAACTTCAGCTTTTTCATTGGAACAGGTGTTGGCCCCCAGCTTCCTTGCAAAGCCTTCCACGTGCAATCCATCACAGAAAGTTCAAAGTGGCTTCAGTTTGTGCAACATTTTTAGGGATTTGTAACCTGCTCAGGAAAGGTTTTAACTGCTTGTTTGGAATACAGATCTTTATTACAAAGAATGTATGTCATGTACGTAATGTGGTTGTGTGTAATGTGCTGAATTCTCAAAGGTGTGTGTTGCTTGGTCTACATTACTTAAGCAGTCCTTTTCCCTTATAATCTCAACCTCTACAGTAAGGTTAAGAAAATCCTGCTCGTCTCCTCCACCCAAAAAACCCAAACGAACCCCAAACCTTAGGTCAGGCATTTGCTTCTGTTGGAACAAACATGCAGTTTTCTCATAATTTAAATGATTACAGAAATGCAAAATAACAGATGCTTTCTATAGCATATCTTTTTAGTGCTATGAAAAACATTATCTGAAGACAGATAATCTGGGGGTAGTTCCTCACAATAGTGCAATATAACTTTATAGAGTTTATTTGATGCATGCGATGATCTGCCCTTTTAAGAAGTGGTAACTGTTTCGTGACAGAAATGGAAGCTCTAGATAGGGTCTTATTTCAGTATGTTTACTTACACTGGGCTTATCTTTTATTTATCTAAGAATATAATTATACATATAAATACATTTATATTTAGAACCTTTGGAAGAGAGATGGACCCTTTAAAAGCAAATGAAGGTTTTGGAATGACTACAGTGGAGTCCGAACTACGATTATTGCTCTTACAAAGATTGTTTTTGGTAAGCTACCATTCATAATGAATTTATTCAAGACAAAACCAGTTCTGTTTAAAATGCACAAACACATGCATGTGCTGATTTTGTTGATTATATATAAGTATTTGTAGGTTTAATGTAGAAATCCTATTGACTTACTAAATCACTTAAAGACTTTATCGATATAAGGCAGATGTAGATTTTAAGCAGCATCTTATAATTATAATGCAGTTTAATATTCTGATTGAATATTCTTGGAAATGAAATGCATGGTTCATTGCCTTTTTCATTTATGAGTTTGGTGTTAGACTGGAGAAGGTATCTGCTTTTCTGCACCCCTTTTCTATCTTGATTGTGGACACTGATCTAATTACAGGCATACGTTTTATAATGAAGGTTGTTTTCTGAAGATTTAGTTAGCCTTTTTGGGTGAGTGAAAAAGATATTAGAATTGAACAGGTGGAAAATTATGCTTTTTCTATTTCTGAACATTCGAAGGAAATTTTGCAATTAAATTAATACCTTCAGGAATTCATGGGGGGGAAAATATCTCATCTAATTTGGGTGAATACACAGAATTTTTCTTTAGTTCACATCTATAACTCCCATTCTTTTTATCAGTAATTGAACACATGCATTAAGGGAAGAATGTCACAATGTTTTGTTTCTTTAAGAATTTTGGCATGAGAATAGAGTGCACATTCATGACAGCTGGATATGTGACTGACCACAATAGCTGCAAAGGAACAATTACACTTTATTAGTTCAATAATTTTGCTAAGAAGCAAATATCCATTGTAGCTCTGTGGATGACTAACATAGGCCAGATTCACAGCTTCAGGGGAACGTCATTATTCACATCAGCTAACATCCAGGAACAAGAGCTTCACTTCCCTTCTGGCCACTCTATTCTGGAAAAAGACACTGGCATGGGGTAGAGCAGTGCTGGGAAAGGACTCCCTGCAAAGGCAGTGTGCGAGACAACTTCAAAGTTACCTTTTTAGTGTGACATTGCAAGGGAAAACAGTGGAAGTAGCATGGTTAATTTTTATTCTGTAAGCAACCTACCTGTTTTTGCTAGAGTTAAGTTGCATAAATTTCATAAATAAATGAATGTAACAGGGTGTACATCTGTGTACTGGATCTGAGTAAACCCATGTGTTACCTAATCCAGATCCAGATTTGATAGGACAAGGGGGAATGGCTTTAAACTAAAGGGGGATAGATTCAGACTAGCTATAAGGAAGAAACTTTTTACAATGAGGGTGGTGAAGCACTGGAAGAGGTTGCCCAGAGAGGTGGTGGGTGCCCCATCCCTGGAAACATTCAAGGTCAGGTTGGACAGGGCTCTGAGCAACCTGATCTAGTTGAAGATGTCCCTGCTCACAGCAGGGGGGTTGGACTAGATGACCTTTAAAGGTCCTTTCCAACCCAAACTGTTCTATGATTATGACAGTATAAGTGCAATTAATTTTACGCAATTGTAGCCATGTACAGCTTTGGTGACTGGTTCCAGCTAGTCATTTAGTGGCCTTTTATAGCCAGAGAATAGAGGAATACTTTCAGAGGATGCTGAATCTAATTACAGATGCTGACGGTTGAGCAGGAATGGCTTAGTTTAGGATGGCTGGTTATTGCTCACAGCTCCTGGACTGCCTACTCTTCTGTGTGTTCAGACAGATTAAAATTTTGGGGAGTAGGGAGAAGAAAGGGAGGAGGCAGAGAGAAGGAAAATGTATCTGAAACGTTTTAGAGCAAAGGAGCTGTAGGCACCGTGCCACCCATTCTCCTTATAATATTCCTGAGATACCTGCAGCAGTTTGGTGAAACTTTTAAGTGCACTGAGTAGAATAAATATGGAAAATAGAGTTCTAAATGGAAATTTATTTTTTACAGTTTCTTGGGTTTTGTAATCTAAATCTGGTAAATGTTGAAATAGCTTGCCTTTTTGATGCTTCCAACATTAAGTGCTGCCTTGTGTTCAGGTTGAAGCCCAAAGCTGGCTTTTTCTAACAAGGACCCTGCCAGATAAAAGCTTGTTGTAGATAAGAGTGGTATTCTATCTTCCGAACATCACATACAACCCTTTTAGTTCTGGAATTATCAAGCTGGTACTGACTGCTTTCTTCCACATGCTTCAGTGTCGTGGAAGTTTATATCGCTGATCATAAGATAAGGATTAATATCAGCGAATTAGTAACAGAGATGTGACTTACCAAATGATGAGTTTGCTTATGTAACTTAAAAGCATATGGAGAATTAATAAATAAAAGGGATTTCAGTCCTCAGGACTTTTTTTTTTATTTAGGCATTGGTACACTTTAACTTGCAATGAGGGGCCTCCTCTACTATTGTTATGGTATTTTACCCTCAGTAAATGACAGGCGTTATTGGTACGTAGAGATACATTATACATTCTCTCACTGGAAAGGCTTCATTGCATGCCATTAGATAACGGCATGTGTTCAGTAGCTGTGGTCTCTTAGCAACTAACTCTGTCTTTCTTTTTAATTCTCCTTTTGTGATCCAGAGGCAGGTCTTAGGCATAAACCTCAGCCCACTTTTCTATTTCCAAGACAGTGAAAACTGGAATGTTTTGGGGTCCTTATATGAAGTCCATATAGTGCAAGAATATGACCTTCTAAATCTATTGCATGTATTGAAAATTGAGATAAATTTGTATTTCTTACTTTAATAATTTAATAATAAATGTAGTATTAGAATCCTGCCAGCTTATGGTGTTGTTGGTAGTGACATGCCAATATATTTTAATATGAAATTTGGCTTTAAGAAAATAAATAATTAAAATCTGCAGATTTGGCAGTATTACGTTTATGTGGAAAATGTGTAACCCCTCTCACTGATGTAGATTTTAATGTATATACTTTTTGGGGGGTTGGTTTGTTGGGGGGTTTTTGTTTGTTTTGTTACATATCTGTATTTGAAACAAGGATGGACAAAGAGGAGCATTCCTTCTAAGCAGGAGATTAGGGGCTATGCTTTCAAAACAATTAGAGGTTTAAATTCACATCTTTGTGTGTATATTCCTAAAGCTGCCATTGGATGTTTTTCTTATTGGAGATTTTATTTGCCTTTCAGTGGCAATGTGTACTGGAAAACCCTTTCATTCCTAAAGAAAACCCCAGGATCAAGAAATATTTGATTAATCAAAATCTTCTATTCATTCAATTAAGGAACACAAAAGAATTACTCTGGTGTGGTGGTAAATTGGTGTAATGAATCATGGTCCTTCTAAACTCCAGATATATTTTTGTCTAGACAGGTCTGCAATGAGGAACATATGATTATAACGGAATCTGTCAGAATGCACCAAAGAGATTTTTCATAATAAGCTCTTTCTCTCTCTCTCTCTCTCTCTCTCTTTTTTTTTTTTTAAGAAATCAAGGCATGTGGATTGTTGAGAAATCTTTCTGAAGGGACAATTCTGGTTGATTCTTCTATGTTAAGCTGATTAACTGTTTCTGACCTTTCAAAGTATGTCATATATAATCCTAGAAGACCACCAGAGTTGAAACTATTCTGTTAGTTTTGACATTCCCATCAGGCTTTCTGTCTGTATCACAAGCAATCCTAATTCACTTGGTTTTAGTTAATTTGACAGGTCATTGTTAACATCATTACTAATAGCAAAACTGTTACAAGTTACACATGTTTTGACAAGAGGAGTCTTCAAGACATGGCAATATCAGTTAATTAAGCACTTTCCTTCTGTTCTGTTTGTTTTGCCCATGAACTGGATATCATCTTAATATTTTGGGAGTAGAGGGGAAGGGAGTATGTTTACTTCAGGAACAAACTTATTTCTGGCTGGCTGAAACCAAGCAAGAACCGAGCTGGAAACTATCCTGACGATGTCATGCACATCATCACATCTAGAAAGTTTCTCTTTCTGGTAGCTATTTGTCAAGTAGATTTTGAGTGAATCATCACTCCTCTAATTAGAGCTGCTGCTACTTTATCTAGCATGTTATGACCAACATTTTTTCTGTACATGTAACCAATTTTATCATTGAATGTGAAATAAGAGCTCGACTGCTGAGCCTCTTGCCCTTCCTCGGAGGCAAAAAGTTGAGAATGTATAGATCCTTACCCAGTGAATGCAATGTAACCCAAATGTGAGCCTTTTAAGAGAGAGATTCAAAGACCACCCCTGAAAAGTCTGTCAGGTGAAGCGCGGTTTCAGGAGTCATTAGAGTGAATAAATGTTTCATGGCTGAGGGAGACTGACATTCATAAAAAGTAAAGAAAGATAAGAGGATGGGATTATCTGTGGTTTAAACGGGAGCAAAATTCAACATGGAAGAGGAAATACAGCACAGGAGTTTTGGAGAGAAGCTTGTGTAGAGATTTCTTTCTACTTCTGTTCACCAACCAAGGAAACATGCAAATGATAGACCGGTCTGAAGCCTTAAAATCCAGTATCTGATCAGTAAAAATGGTCCTATCCTGCTTTGAGTTTCCCATTTTGGTATAAAACTTACAAATTATACATGAAGAACAGTTTGGCTTTAAAACAAGAATGGAGCAAATCTTCAGGAGGAACAAACTCACAGTTTGGTACTGTACTTGGAACAAGTATCTATACAAGTCAGTCTTAGTGTTCTTATACAGGGCACTGAATCAAAGGCACTCCTAAGATGTTCATCCGTTCCTGATTAGACAAAAGCATTTGAAGATGTTCTGTATGATTGTGGCCCCTTTCTGTCAAGGTAATGATCGGACCCCAAGACTGTACTTTAAGGTCTGACTTGTGGTTCTCAGCCCCTGGTGATGCAGACCGGGGGAGCGGACAGCACCTCCCTTCATGTCTACATGCCTGGCTTGCTTTCCACTGGAAATCTCTACATGTGTAGGGAACGAGAATTGGTGTCCATAATCCTAAGAACTACAGGCAAAACCAAATGCTACTTTCCCATTTAAAAGAAGTAATTTGCACCAATGCTAAGCAATGGCTCCTGTGCCTGACCCACTGTGCCTGTAGGAACTTGATGGAAATTGGGATCCTGCCACAAATGTAGTGATGGGACTGGTGTGGAAAGCACCTGGGAGTGGAATTGGAGGCAGTGGTTCCTGACATATCTACCTGCAGAGATGAAACAGGTTGCACTGGCCTCGGTTCTCTCTGTCCTGGGGAGAGAAAGAGCAAGCATCCCAGGTTGCAGCTGCTTTGTTTGAAAGGTTTGGTAACAAAATTTTTGTGGAAAATGCTTTCAGACAGGAGGAAAAAAAAGCAAGCTGGTGGTTTCAAAACTATGTGCTTCCATTCTTTGAACTGCAAGAAAATTATCTTTCTAAATCACTCATAGGATGGATAATAATAATGGTTTACTTTGTTATGTGCTAGGCTATGTCTTTTCCCTGACATGAGCTAGAGAGAGCTCTAGCTTATTCTATTCTCCTTCCCCTTCCCAAGCCTGCTTTTGTTACAATATGATTGATTTCTAGTCTCTTACATCTTAATGTCTTCATTTGTCTTATGCTTAATTTTATTATTGTCAAGAAAAGTTGTGTTAAATTATACATCTTGATAATGTTATATAGCTATTATACCTATATAGGTATACACCTACTATAATGTTACCCTATAAGATTTTTCTTTTAAATAGGAGAAAATGAGGAAATCAGGGTAATCATAGAGCGAATAAGGAGGGGGACAAACTTGAATAGTAGCCTAGGCCCAGAGCGTGTGCTGTAGTTTGGCATTTAAAGAAGAGAATGACTCTGAAGTTGCTTTCTTTAGGTAGTAAAGAAAATGCCAGTGCAGCAATTTCTCTAATCACAAAGATCGACATTTACTTTGAGATTGAGACTGCCTGTTTGTTAATTAGCGTGGTGGAGTCACATTGCACTCAGCCCTGCATTTCAGCAGGCCCCTACTGCAAGATTTACATTTCACAGGGAGAAACAGTCTTGATAATGAAATGATGCTTTGCAGAGATATGTGCAGAGAAGCAGGGATTATGTAAATGTGATTTATCCAAAGCTGTAGCGCACGGGTCCTGTTACCAGATGCTGATCTATAACTCACTGATGGCTCTTGTGATTTCACATATATGTGCTCAGTGATTGGTATTAACTTTTAAGATCATTTATTTTTATGTATGCCATAAAAGGCTTACATCAAAGCTAATATGTATCCACTACATCTCCCCTGACAGCGTTCTGCGATGTTTATCTTCTCCCGCTTTGTCATCAGTCACAGTGACATTTTCAAAGGAGGAAGATTCCTACTGAATGCATCCCATTTAGCACCAAAATTAAGTGAGAGATGCTCAGGAACTGAAATGTAACGTGCAGTACCTATTTGCTCTGTTACGGTGTCATTGTTCTCCTTTCAGCTAGGAGAACTTTTAATGTTTTTCTCGTTATTGGCGGGGGGAAAAAGCTGAAGGATGGGAAGAGGAGCTTTGCGGAACGCTTTATTGGTACCGGTGCAGTAGCTGAAGTTTCTGAGCAGGCTGTGAAGTACCAGAGAGCCTTTGTTGGGATTTGCTCTCAACTGATTTGACCCATGTTGCATTCCTCGTGCTTCACCAGTTACCTGTGAAAATGAGGACTTGGGGCTTTGCGCTTGCCAAAGCCAGGACAAGGGCTTGGCCTTCCGTCGTTTTTCTCTCTCCCCTTTCATTCTTGTGAGGATCAGAACATGTTTTTAGCCCGGATCCTCATTAAACATTGTGTGCCTGATCGTGCTCTTTGCCGTTTTCCCTGCGATAGCTTCGAAACCCGATGGCCTGCTTTAGCCAGGCTTGGCAGAAAGGTGCAGCCCTCGGAGGGGATCCGTTTCTGCGGGGTTTATGAGGAGTGTGCCCTGGGCGGAGAACAGGGACCTGCACCTCTGCCCCGGCAAAGGGCCGAGAGGCTGCTGCCCGCTCCTGCCTGTGCGACGCTCAGCGGGCTCCGGCACGGGGATGCCTGCCCTGGCTCGGCAGCAGCAGGGAGATGCAGCGGGGCTGGGGTTAACATGGGTGCTTGCCTGTGTGGAGCGGCACGGAGGGGACAACACGAAATCCCTGAGAAATCACCTTCAAAATCATCTTCAGTAACTAGCTTTTTAATTGCTGACAAAACACAACACAACACAACTCTTCCAAGAAAACCCTGCTTGCTCTTAACCTGAAAATTAATATATTAATAAGAATAATGTTTCTGCTCCATTAATGTAATCTGTAAGGGAGAAACAAGAGTATCAAACCCCCATTTTTACGCTCGTCACTTTGGGGAATTTCCTGATTGAATCGCTAAGTTCAAACAGAGAGAAAAACATGCTGACAGCATGTTGCTTTTTTAGTCGTCTTTGTGCAAGTAAGAAGATTTGAGTATCTAAAATCCCCATTGTATTTTAGGAATGCAAGATAGGGTCAGGAATTGTAGAAAACAGAAGTTACCATTGTTAGTTGTTGACCTAGGAGCCTGTTCTGCTGATTTTCTCGAACAAGTGGGCAGGCACTGACAAGTCATTGAAAGGAGAAATTTGCAGATGGTTTGAAAACTGTGGCCAGAGGTAGAGAAAGTAGAGAGCTAATGAGACTTGTAAATATGTAAAATAACTCCAGAATGAAAATATTAACATATTTAACTGTTACAAGTATGCGTATTTCTAGTTGAAAAACTATAGTCATGGAGTTATTTTAAATCAAATGCTTTATAAACATTATAAGTTCTGGTCTCTACCTTGTTTAAAAAGTATAATAAAGCAGGATGGGATTTCAGCTTCTTCCACACATCCAAAATGTAAAAATCTTCAGGTTTTAGTATTTACCTCCCACAGGAAAAAAAAATGCATTTTTTTTGTGCAATGTGACAATTGTGAGCTAGGATAATGTAACAGGGCTATAGAAATATACAAAAAAAGACTCAGACCAGCTCCAAATCTCATAAATCTGAATTCACAAATGGTAACAGGAAGGATAGGCATAGGTTTGGTATTGTCTGTGCTGTTCTTAGAGGGGCAGAGGCCACAAATGTCCTTGGGACTTCTAAGTAGTTACAGGCTGGTTCTCTGGGGGAATCCCTGTTTGTGTAGTTCCAAAAGTACTTCTAAGTAGACAAATTAAGTGATTCTCATTTTTCTTTGAACTTGAAACATCTTTCAGTTTGAAATTCTTTCCTTTGAGAAAAACCTCAACTCGGTAAGTACTTCAGTGGTTGTTGGCTCCTCAACTGAAAATGCCAATAGGGCTAAAGTGCAGTGATGTTTTAGTGGATTGAAGGGCTGGACTCACAAGGGAAGGCTTATGCTACTGTTAATTCCACTTAAGCGTCAAAGACAATTGCTTATACTGCTTATTGACCACAGGATAACAGAAAGACATTCTGCTTTGCCTTATTTCTCTTTACATCTTGAGTGTTGAACAGCTTTTGCAGTTCCAGCCTCTTTGCTTTCTGGGAGATTGTGAAAGAGCTGCTGGGCCAAGGACTTCTTGCTACATTTTTCGCATACTTTCATGGAGGGTCAGCTGCACTTATGCATAAGTATTCATAGGTTTTCTCATTCTTCCCTTCTTGCTTTCCTCCTGGAAGAGCCAAGGTAACTGAAAAATCAGACTTACAGGTCTATCCTTGCCCCATGGCAAAGGTCCCCACTTGAAAGTCTGTACCTTTTTCTTCGAATGGAATAATGCAGTGTTCAACCAAGCTAATTGTTCTGTTGTACCACACCTCTCTCCTTCAGTACATTTGTCTGATGTTTCCCTTTATTGCAGTTTCTGGTTGTACTTCTTGCTAGCAACTTACATAGCTGACAGTAGTAGGTTCCAACTATTAAATACACATTAATATGTAAAGATTAATGAAACTTAAAGTTGTTCCTGAATTATTCCTATTGATAATTTCCATCATTCCAGTGGATGCTTGGAGGTTACTACAGCACAGTGTGTTGTTCAAAATTAAGTTCTGTATTTTCCTTTAATGCAGATATGTTTATCTTGAGGCTTTTGCTTTTTTAATGCACAGAAGAACATGTGAATACTGTAATAGTATCTGCAGGGTATCAGCTGGACAGATGCTCAGGTGTTTTCATTGCTGTATCTCCATTGAAATGGTGCCCCCACCCCACCTTGTATTTGCACAAGGTATAATAGACTCTGACACTGGACTAAAGCAAGTTACCTAATGCCACACTGACAGTCTGTGGTAGAGGGAGGAACTGATCCAAAACACATGCCTTTTCTATTGAACTATAATTTCTCCGGTTTCTTACCATATCTTATTGTGTATATGCTTTCAAAATAATGCAATGTTACGAATAATCTAAAAATAACTGAATCTGAAACATATGATTAATTGTCCTTGGCGCTACTTAAAGAAAGCCATTAGTGTGCATATCACAGGCTCCATCCAGCTGCCACCGAAGTTTCTTTTAGGATTTCCATTTACTTCATTATGACCTGGAGCAGGCTTCAGGACTAAAAGTGTATCCTGTCCATTTGGAGTAGCATTCCAGTTTAACTAAAACAGTTAGACATGCACTTTTTAAACAATGGAAGAAAAAAAAGCAAAATAATTACAAGAGACAATTCTTTGACTAAATATCCACTGGCGTTTAATTTACAATGAGGAAACAAAGCTATTGGCTCAGGACATCAGTAAATAACATGTAAAGCCTCAGGAGAGGCACAGATGTTTAAAAAAATCTTCTTTCCATTTTATGTCTATTTCCTGCACATCAAAAAAAAAAAAATTAAATAATGTGTTTAGGATCTTCCACAAGAAAGAATTCAGATGAGCACGAAGTGCATGAAATTTTAGAAATTTTTCACATCTGTGACAGTTTGCGTGCTTTGGAATAGAAAGCAGTACTAAACCAGAGACATTTAGTTGACACACGTCCCTCAAGTCACTAGGATTTCAGCTAAGCTGAAGCCTGGCATCCAGGCATCAAAACTTGACAGATAAGATGTCTTACAACCCTGTCTGGTTTTGCCCAATTCCTGGCCTTATTTTTGATTCCAGGCAAATGAACGATAAAACTCTTGTTCCTGTCACTGAGAGACAGCTGGGCCCTGCTATGAAGTTGCCATCTGAAATTCTACCAGGCATATACAGGCAACACTTCTTGTCATGAAAGAATTTAGGATAAAATCAAACATAATGATTTTTCTTTGCATCTGCATTATGAAGCACCAAACATGTCCATCCAACTGACTTGTAGCAGTGGCTAAAACTGTGATGCTTCTGTTCGGCAAATTTGGTGTACTGAAACATTGAGTATTGTATTGCTCTGTGATTACAGCTGGGAAGGCATCAGACACCTCAAACCATGAAAAATATTTCTACATTGGTTTTTTTAGAAGACAGTAAAAAGTGTATAGAAAGAAAAAAAAAAAACCACCCAAAACTTTTAGGCAGTGATGCTACTTGCTTTTACACTGCTATAGTCACCAGCCGGTAAAATATAAGACCACCTTGCATGACTGGCCAAGCTGCTTCTGCGTGTTGTCTGCTTTAAACTGCTCAGCCCTGCGTGCTTTCTGTAGATTTGCAAGAACCGAAATCCAGCTTTCTGCAGTCAACCTTAATGATCTCAGAAATGTTGCTAAAATGAAATTGCTTCTGTTCTTTATGCACGCTTTGTTGTGAATGTTTTCTCCAAATATTCTTAAGAACCGTTTATTAACTGACAGTATAAAGAAAACATTTCTGGAGAATGATCTAGGGAGCAGAGAGGAAAAGCTCCTCTTTAAACTGTGTTTAAACCTTTGAAATTGTGAGCATTAAGTGGCTGTAGATCTTCTACTAGCTCTGGGAGCTGCAGTTGGTTTCATTCTGAAAAGGAAGCATTCAGGCTGGAAAAGGATTTCAGAAATATGGGCATCCAACATATTGCCTCAACAATAGCCAAGAGTAAAGTTGTTGGTCACAATAATACAAGAGTATCATTTGAATTCACTAGTATCAGTTATCAGCCTAACACTAATAATCAGAAGAGATCAGCAGAAATGGTTTAGTGAATATGTTTGAGAATTGCATACAGTTGCACTGTTTTGTTGCTTTTCCTCAGTATTTTTGAACAAAAAGTAAAATTTGAGGAATTTCTTGTTCAGTGCAAGGTGTCACATGGCTTCCAGTTTTCAGATAAAATGTGCACAGACACTATAATGCTCACAAATCAGGATCAATGCTCGCAAATCAGGATCATTTGTGCCAGACATATCTTCCTCCTCGCTTGATTTAAAGTGAAATTATGATCTGATGGTGAACTCACCTTTTTCATGTTTCAGTAAGCTTGGTTCTCTGAAGCATAAGAAACATAGGCCTCGACCGACGTGATACTCTGGTCACTCGTGGCTGTTTCAGTGGCACATATCTTTAATTTGTAGTTATTCAAGACTTTTACAGATAATAAAGTCTTTTCTTTCCTCCTAACCCTCTCCTTGAGAGTTTTATGGGATTGTTATCATTCTTGCTTTAATTAGATCATTTCAGAGCAGTGCACACTCTGAATAAAAACAGTCCATGTGACAGAAGACAACACTGGAAATTTTGGCATTACGGCAACCTTTTTTCCTTCTCATTAAGCGCAGTGTTATATTTGTAGATATTTATGCCTTCTTTTGGAGGAAAATTGACCACTTTCCATAATTTTTACTTTTGATTGTTTTCTCATGGCCAAAGGAATCTTGCCCAGCTGGCATCTCTTTAACCCACCACAAAAGATGTTTATTCTACCTAATTTTCAAAGTCTAATAAACTATAACATCACAGACTCTTCCTGTTTATCTTCAGACAAGTGGTGTTTCGCTCATATTGGTGCGCTGGCCTTACAATGAAACTGAACAGCTCATTGAAATACAGTCCTGAAAATCAAGGATTACGTGTGAATATTTCATTGTAGTACAGGCAGTACTGACATTTTCGCTGCGATTGTTTGATATCTAAAATGGAGAATATTTATCAATTAATTTCCCTGAAACCCAAGTTCATAAATGCTGTTGAATGCATTCCTTTACAGAATTTCTTTCTGAAGTGGTTACAAAAGCGACTTTGGTTCCTGAATAAGATACAGTACTTACCCTTGTAATCCTAAACTTATTGTCCTGACAGCTGGGGAGCTGGAGAGGAGCAGCGTTCTCTTTCTTTTTGTTTCTCTCTTTGGCAACTCTTACTGGTGCATGGTGGAAACACTGAAAAGAATCTGTCTTCCAAACGACACTCTCGGCTCAGCCAAAAAAAAGAAAGGAAATTCAGTAGATTAAAGGAAGAGACTATTTATCATAACTGCAAATGATTCCATTAGAATTTTAGCGAAGTTTAGTTTTTAAAGGCTCAAGAAATGAAAGTTAATAACTTCCAGCACTGCTTTGAAAATTAGAAAGATTTCTAAGATTAAGTGAATAAGAGGTCATCTAGCAGATGAGTGAAAGCTTTAGAAGATTTACTTCCACTCTGGGGGCTTGACATCACATTTGGCACTAAACATTTTGTATTTTCTCCACAAGATCCAGATTCATATGAGCATGTGCTAACCTATTTAGTACTTAAAAATTTAGAACAAACTTCATTTTTAGATAGCCTTGACTCTCCAGGAGTTCAGCTCTCACCTCATACCTGTTGGCAGCTGGGGCTTTTTCAGAGAAGTATTTTCAGTGGTAAGTGTCTACTGGTGAAATTATAACTTGCTAAAATGTATTAGTTTAAAAAAACTTTTAATTTGGAAAAAACAAGGCTGAAACAGGATTCCTGGTCAAAATTGGAGATCAGTCTTTCCCACAGTAGCTAGTCTCACACCTGGGTTGTGGCAGATAGTCTGGAGTCCTTGCTATGCCTGATTTGCTGCACAGATGTGTAAATCAGATTACATCCAACCTTACTGATGATGAGAAATGAACAATTTTCCTTACAATTTCAAGCACCTACTGCCATTGCTAGCTCTTTCTCCATGTATCTGTCTGCATATTTACACGCTCCCCATGTCCCTGTTTTTGGGGTAGTTGCTAGATGTATAGGGGCTTGTGGCACAAAGCCAGCAAATTCAGATGCCATGCGTTAGGCGACAGTAACACAGAAAGCCATGACTGCCAGGGAACTAACTACTTTAACCAAGTATCCACAATGCTATCTGGAGTACCAAAGAATGTGGATTACCAAAACCCTTCTCTCCACCCCCCCCCCCCCCCCCCAACCAAAACCTTTTTTTTTTTTTTTCTCTAATTTGTTTCTGCATTTACAGCTTTGGAAAGGCATTTTTTGAGAGAGGCAAGGAGTCTGTGGCAGTTCTGGGAATAAAAGTCAGACTTCCCAGCTGCAAATCATGTGCCTTGACCACAAACTTTTTCCTTCTCAGAAAAGCCAATTTTGTCCTGGCTTGTATTCTTGATTATTGCTTTTTTTTTTTTAAGAATCTACACAATTTGGTTTGGTTTGCATGGTGTCATATTATACTCCAGAATAATGTCTCAGATGAACAATCTTTGAATATTAAGAGACAGTATTTTAACTTTCTTCAGTTGTTTGGGTTTTGGGGTTTTTTGGTGTGTGTGTTTTTTTTTTTTTTTTTTTTTTTCCCCAGCCATGACTACAGTTACACTTCACCATTGTCTGTCCAGGATGTGTCTGATCCCATGATTGCTGTTTCATTTTAACAGTCATAAGCATGTGCATTTTTAAGAGGTGTGGAGGTATTTGTGTGTGACAAGAGGTCCTTCAGATACCAGCTACCATTTAGACTTTTAATGAGTCACTGCTCGTGTAAGCAATGAAAGCTGTGAAAGAGAGCTCAATAGGCCAAGTAGGCTTTCATTTTTAATTGAATTTTTTTTTTTTAAGAGGAACTACTACTGGGCTATTATAGTTATCTTATTAAAGGTATGTCTTCCACCTCTCAGTGAAATACTAGGAGGAAAGTGCTTCAGTGCTATCATCTTTCTGGAGACTAACAGGTATTTTTCTGTTGAAGTTCTTAAAGTCCTAAACTACATGAAATATTTTTAATACATAAATACTGTCAAAATCTTCAGATACGTTTTCAGAGTCTGCTCTCTGTGTATAGTTCATCTGTGGAAGGATAATTAGGAACTTAAAGGAGTTGATAGTCTTCCTTTGCAGTTAAGTATTGAAGTACTCAGGAGGGGTTTAAGAAATATGCAGGTGTCCCTTAGTTTTGTGTTTCAGCACTGTTTTCAGGTCTTGCATGTTCTTTTTTGGAGTGCCACGCTCCATAAATACCTGGAATTTGCTGTAAAATTGGCACAATAATAATGGTGCTTTGCTGTTCTGCAGTGTTCTCTCTTCTCAGTGCCTATTGAATGCTGTTCTGACAAGTACAGCAGCGTATACAGTGTCAGCAAACTAGGGAATATTATAGGTAGGATTCCAAGTCAAGACTGCCAAGTATCTACTTTGAATTTCATGATCAGAGATATGGTCCTGCTCTTCTGAGCTGCTATTATGTAAAACATATTTTTCCTTCCATTTCTATTGGGTCATTTACATTCACGTGCCAAAAGCTTGCCTTGAAATGTGAACTTTAAAGGACTGCAGTCTTTCATACTTGGACACATTTGAGTACCTGCATTTGTGAATGGGGCGGAGATACAGATGCTTAACATTTGCAGTGCAGCCACTAAATAGTATATTTGAAATTATGTGTTCTAAAAAATTAAGTACAGAATCACTGCTCTCCCAGCTCCCAGGAAGTAAATGAAAGATGGCTAGTGTGTTGGGGGTAGAGGGAGGTCATAAAGACATAAGACATCTTAATAAAGGCATCTTAATCCCTTACTCTGTTTAGCAAAATTATACTTCTCATTTTTCCTGTCTTGTTTATCATATTTTTAACTGTAATGTATGTGAGCGGCATTACAGTGTGGGGCAGGGACTCTGTTCTCTGCATATATTTCTTAAGATTCAGCAAAATGGTGCTTCTATTCTGACTGGAACTTTCAGACATGAGTTCAGCATATTTTTAAGTCATTAGTATTGAGTGTATAATCAGAACTCTTTCTGTAGTATGCCTACTGCTTTAGGCAGGTACTCTCCAGTAATGGGAGGACCTGGAAACTTCATACCCAGTGTAGCATGCACGTACTTTTAGCATCTCATTCTCTGTAGAGCAGTGAATTGGTTAATTATTTTCTGTGATGTATATGTGTCCTCTAAAGTCACACGGAAATGCTGTTTAAAGTAAGGAGTTGAATGCAAAACATCGGATGTAATTTGTTACCATGCACAAATAAATGTGATAAAAATAATTCCCCTTAAATAATACATGGTACATTCATGTGAGATGTGGAAAATACACTAAATGTGCTTGTGAAGAAATGACCTCCACAATTCATTTGAACTGCACCTTTCATCTGTTATGAGCAAATTTGTCAGAGAGATCATTCTGTATCCCCAAATCACCAGCATACCCCTGATATATCCTCCTAACTCTCACTTTTTTGCTTGTTTTTCTCATTCTCTTTATCTAGCAAAAGGAGGGACAAAGGAGCAGAAAAGCAAAATATGTTTCAGATAAGGTATAGATGCAAAGTATAGGACCTGCAATGAGGATTAGAGAAGAATGTTAATTGTGCAGGACAGCGGTTCAATAGTCTCTGTGCCTGCTTGTCCTGTTTATGTTTTATTCAACTTTTGTTTAGTTTAACAAAACCTGCTGTAATTATAGCATCACATTGTTTTATTGCACACACACAAGGATCAAACAAGGGCTGATACGATTCTATTAACTATTTTTATTTCTTTGTTTTTCGTCGTACCTTACATTTTAACTGAGTGTAGGAGAGAAACTCTGAGAAGATAAGCTCACATAAAGAAGCTGGAAGAAGCCTCCTTGATTGAAACATCACTTTCCTGCTTTTTCAGTGCCACGTACAGGAAAGCCTCTTCAGAAAGCTTTCTAGTATAACACTTGCAGACAAAAAGCTACTGCATCTTAGCTTCAGTCTTCATTAAACTCCTTTATATAGACTTGGATTATTCAAACAGGAAACTCATTTTCATAATTATAAACCCTTTTCTCATTCAATTGAAAGGTTTTGTGCTTATTGTTAAATTAGTTTATTAATTCCTATTCTTAGACATTAATTTTCCACCTTTAAGTGAAAACAGAACCATCTAGTCCAATCATATGAAATCCTGCCTACATTAAGAAATCTGTTCTGCAAGTCACGTTGGGTCCTCCAGACCTGCAGTAACGTATCCTGATCGCACATTCACCAGTTTACAAATGGGTTTCTACCCCTCCTCCAATTATACGGGTTTTTGAAAAAATTGGGATCACTTTGTGGCGTTTCACTGTGGCAGAAGTGGTGGCTGTGAAGAGGCTGTGGCAATAATCCCTGTTTTCTGGGAGCTGCAGCGTTGAAGACAACCATAGGGCCAGTGTTACATTCTGGTGCTGTTGAAATTACTCTGCTTTTTCCTTTGTTGTTGTTGTTGTTGTTGTTGTTGTGTTTTGTTTTGTTTTTTAAATTACATGTAATCCTAGTAGTCAAATTACTAGTTCATTCTTTTCAGAAGCTTTAACTTAGAGAAATCAGTTCATAGGACAGTTCAGGTTGGAAGGAACTTCTGAAGGTCATCTAGACCTTGCTTAGTTATAAGCTACAAACCTACATGAAAAAGCAGTTCTTTAAGTTTTTTTGATTTTAAAGTACATCTTTTTGTTAGACCCTAACTGATGATATAAAGCACCTAATTTAAGTAAGCTTACAAAAACCCTTCAGCTAACATAACTTTTCCCATGTCTATAAAAATTCAATTTGTGTGTGTGTGTGCGTGACTTAGCAAAGCTGACAATTGCCAAGACTTTTTTATATGTTTATTTTTTAAGTTTCATCCACTTCTTGATCTTTCAAACTGGAATCTTTTGTGTCCGATAACACCATCAGGGAAAAAATAATAAAATATGACTTTGAAAATATTGTTCTATTACATGATGATGTGAAAACACTTATCCTAACCATTAACTTCGGTATTGTGGTGGGATGTATATAAATTATACTTAAAGTAATGGACTTTAGAAGGCAAGATGACTGGAGGGTAGAAATACATTTCTGTTGAGGTTGAATCTGTATGTCTTTCTTTAGAAGATGTGTTTTCTTTTATGTGTAATGTTTTTCCACTGAATTGTGCTGCTAGTGAAAAATGTTACCTAATGCTCCTCCTAAAAATAGCTTTACTGTAGAAACACATATTTATATTTTCAGAAAGGTGTGACAGTGCCTTTGGTTTTATTTTTTGTCAAGTACCAGTATCTCAGTAGGACAGTTCAGGGATCTGCTGTGTCTTCTTGTGTCTGAATGTTTATCTCTAAAGACAGCGGAGCACAGATCATTACACATCGATGTTAATTACAGTGTGATTAATTCATCTGTCTGTTAATTGGGTGTGTGATGTGCCATGTTCCCTGGTAGTCTCATAGCTCCGTTAGTGCCAGATGTCTGTCCTGGAGCCTGGAAGAACTCTCTTTACTGGTGCTTAAAGTATCTGGTGCATCCACAACCACATTTCATGGATCTAGTAAGTGCAGTGATTGAATCCAGCTGTTTGCATTGTGTGTCTTGCTATCATTTGCCAGCCACTCACCATGAGAGCTGGGCAGGAAGCAATTTTCCCATCCCATTAAAATTTTCAGGGATTAAAAAAAAAAAAAGAGTATTTTAAGGTTGTTCCCCCGAAGGGGAAGAAACCCCAAAATTTACACCCCAAATAGCTTGTCCTTAGGACAGTCACTTCAGATGAGGAGATTCAGATTCAAAAATCCAAGCTGGATGTCTTCATGAAACGTTTATCTTTTTGAATAAATCTTTTGGAATGATAATTTCCTGATGAAAATCATTTAATGTCCCAAATTCCTGACTATAGTCAGGAATAGAGCCACTATTTGCACACAGATGATCTGTCCTAGTTGCAAAGGGTAAATTTTTCTCCCCATTTGAGTGACTGCCAAAGCTTTGGGAAAAGCGGACTTTGCACACCGATTTCCCTCTCACTGCCCTACATCATCCATGCTTCATATAATATCAATTGATATATCTGCTGAGAGTATGGATTGAATTTACTGCCCCTTTTTTCTTTGTGGTCACTGTCAGTGACACAAATCTAATAGGAGTAGTAGGTACATGTCTGTTCTTACAGTGCTTTCTTGCAAAAGGGGAGGATGTACACCCATATCTACCTCTATTACCCACTTAAATGTCAATTTTGGCTCTAATTTTAGTGTTTTGGTTTATTATTTGTAGTATTATACTGCATTATACACTATTTTTATATTATATTGTACTTGAAAAGTACATTAATCTAGGCACTGTACCAGTGTAATAGATGACTGTCTTACACAGCCTAAAACTGAGGATCTAAGGATTTACAGTCCTACTGTATTTAACCCAAATCCCTGCTGCAGTGTATAACTTAAAAGGTCTACTCACTGGAAATTTTGACCAAACACAGACTCTATGGCCATGGAGGTCTTGGCTCTTAAGGGAGGATGGGAAAAGGGAAGAAAGGGAAAAGAGTAGTCTAATTTTTTTTTTTCCCTCACCGAAGTTGGGTATGCGTTGGGGGTTGAAGGCTAAGAAGGCCTAGAGCTAATTGGCGTAGGAATGAGAAATAGCAACGTACTCGTACACCAGGTAACTATGAGCCCTGCAGATTTTCACAGTGCAGATCAGCAACCGATTGAACACTAGGACTGCTGCAACCAACTATCTAATGCTGCTTTCAGGATGTCCACGTGTGCAGGAGCAGCTTTGGTGAACGCAGCGTATGCCTACTTTGGCACGGAATATGATGCTGTCCCCACCGAATGCAATAATAAGGCTTCCAGTTGTTTTTCCCCATAGCTGAGATTTTGTCTGTTGGCTCTCAGGCATGTGCTTAGAGTGTGTGTGTCTGTTCGTTCCTCCTAGACTTTTCTTGGTAGTACTACAAAGGGCGCGTGTAGTTTGTCAAGAAGCTGGCAGTACTGGTCCAGTCTCTATGGAGAAACTGTACCGGCACATCTGGCTCTTGGGCACCTGGCATATCGCGAAGGGTTGGAGAACACTGGTTTGCTTTATCACTACAGCTCTCGGGTGTTCAACACATCACCTTTCTCTGTTACTGGAGACAGTATGATTTGTTGAATGTGATTTGAATGTCTTATTAAATGGTAAGTGAATCCTTTAAAAAAGAAATTCTGTATAGGCAAAATGACTAGATAATTTCTACATACTATAAATCTCTCTTCTGATTTATGGTTATTTCTATTCATTCTGTGAAAAGATCAGCAGTAAAAGGAACACACCAATGAACAGCTTTTTGATACTTTCCTTGACTATATAAATAATTTCTGAAAGATACTATTAACTTCCCTGGTGGGACAATAAAAATGCTAAGTAATTTTAAAGACTGGAAACAGCTCTACCCACCTATTTATTTCTTATAATACCAATAACAGGGCTGGTAGCGTCATGATTATTTTCTTTAAATAATTAAAAAACAAAAAAATAAAAATATCAAGGTATAACTGTGAGCTATAGACTTTGTAGGGCAATCTTCTCTTATATGTATCTTTTATTTATTGACTTAAAGGCTTTTTTATGATACTCCTCCACAGCTTAGCTGGGTATCTCATAAAGTTTAATGGCTTTTTCCTAACAATGCTTATCTTTTGAGGGAACAATATCTCCGTTATAAGGACAGGTAAGGAAAGACCAGCGAGCTCAGGATTACCCAAGGTCACAATGGAAGCACACAATAGCGATAGAAACGGAGTGTGAACTTCAGAATGGTGTATTAATATCTAGTCTCTCTCTCCACAATATCCTTTCCACTGCTAGACACTGCTTATTTGTAAGGAGCATCATCACATACTGTGAGATTTAGTTTTGTGTTAATGGCAAGGCGCTTACGATTATTTCTCTTCTTCCAATGCTCTTTGAAAATATGTTCATCAGTACCCCAAAATGTCGCCTGTGAGCCATTCTTGTCACAGTCGCTATTCAAATGGTAGAAACACGCAGAAAAAAGGTTCGCCTGTATGAACGGATCCCCACGATGGAAAGTGACCTCTGGCTGTCAGATGCGTCGGGCTGGTTCGCTGCGTGATCCAGCATAAGCAGGGCTGACTTCCAGCCTCCGAGCACAATGTGTAGTGTGTGGGGTCACCCTCCGGCTCCCCTGCTCCCAGGCCACGGGGCTGACCTCCTCCCTTGGGGAGCGTGACCCCTGCCAGCCCAGCTGAAATGGGCTCAGTGGACTCCCAGCCGGAGTGCAAGGCTCGGAGCACGGCTTTCGGCAACAGAAATGGTAATAGGAGAAAACATTTGTCTTTGGAGGCACTGCTGCCGCCAAAGAGTATATTCAGCTCCATTCTTATTTAAATAGGCTGTATATTCAAGACTTCACTTGTTTTAAAAGCTCTGTGAGATCTCCGAGGAGAAAAAAATAGAAGCATGCTGACAAGCTTCTCTGGCAATTAAAAAAAAAAAAAAGAACACTTATTCTGCTGTGATTTAGAGTATGTAATTTCAGTGATGTGTATGCACATAGATATGTATACATAAATATGTGTGCATGTGTAAGTCCACGTGTGCAGGGAAATAACTACATGTTGCTGTAGTTCATCAGCAAAAAAATGGGATTTCTGAATTATTTGATAAAGGTAATCTGTGGAATTAGAATGTTTCTTGTGTGATTAATCTAGATTCCCTCCAGTAACCTTTTTGAATTCAGTGGAACTATTTGTATGAATGAGAGGTGTCGCATCTTGTCCTTGAGTTAGTCCCACCAAATGGTTACTGTGTGGGTTGAAATGACACACAACTGAAAACCAACACATTTTGCATATTTTATATATAACTTGCTTCAAGCACTTCCAATATTGTTTCCATTACCTCATCATGTGGAAAACAAGTCAATTAGCTGCATTACAGAAATTTGGACATTTCCAGGGTACAATACTTAAAATGTTGTTACTTCTTGCTGTTATGGTATGTGTGATACGGTTCAAACTGAATTTCACTCAGAGGAGATTTACAGTCTGAGGATTAGATTAGTTTGTCCTCCGCATCCTTGAATAAGAGAGGGCATGGAAGAAGGACCGAACGGCCTTGAAATCTGGTGCAGTGTGCTTCTGGATATGAAGGCTTCTATCTAGCAGATTACTTCTTGGAGTTATTGTGACCCTGGCCTGTGTAACAGCTCTGTGTAACTTTCCCCATCTCTTCTTCAACCTCTGCTCACGTGCAGAGACTTGGGAGAATCTCTTTATCAAGATACAAAAAAGAGATGTAGCACCTTAGAAAAGAGGTAGGGAAATGGTCAAGGAGATGAGGAAGAGGTTGATAAGTGAGTATTTTCATATCAGGGACTAGTGCAATTGGCTAGATGTATGTATTTATCATATTCTTTAATAAAATTGGAGCTTATACCTAGTATTGAAGAAGAATGCATTTTTAAATAATTTGACAGAGCAATGGTAGAGTAAATGGATGGAGATGGTATGCAAAATTGTTTTACATGCTACATGTGAAATATGAGGTGCCCTGGCTGCTGCTGGCAATTACTTTTTAAAGCCCATTCCTCTCAAGGATTTTGTGATTTTTTTTTTTTATGTTCTTTAAGGCTTCACTCTTCTTGTGACAATTCTCATAACACATTCACTCGTGTAAATAAATGTACATAAAACTATGAATTCATGAGGGCTTCTTATGTGTTTCTGTTACTTTTTTGTTTCTTACTCATAGAATCACAGGATGGTTGAGGTTGGAAGGGACCTCTGGAGGTCGTCTGGTCCAACGCCCCCTGCTCAAGTAAGGGCGACCTAGAGCCAGTTGCCTAGGTCTGTGTCCAGACAGCTTTTGAATGTCTCCAAGGATGGAGACTCCACAACCTCTCTGGGCAACCTGCACCAGTGCCCGGTCACCCTCACAGTGAAAAAGTGTTTCCTGACATTAAGAGGGAATCTCCTGTGTTTCAGTTTGTGTTCATTGCCTCTGGTCCTGTCACCGGGCACCACTGGCTCTGTCCTCTTTGTGCCCTCCCTTCAGGTATTTATGTATATTAAGATCCCTCTGAGCCTTCTTTTCTCCAGGCTGAACAGTCGCAGATCTCTCCGGCTTTCCTCATAAGGCGAGGTGCTCCAGTCTCTTAATCATCTTCGTGGCCCTTCACTGGACTCTCTCCAGTAAGTCGCTGTCTCTTTTGTACTGGAGAGCCCAGAACCGGACCCAGTGCTCCAGCTGTGGCCTCACCAGTGCTGACTAGAGGGGAACACTCGCTCTGTTATAATCAGGGTCTGTTCAAGTTTGCCTGAAAACTTGCAGTGGTCCTGACTGGAGGGTCTGCCCAGATGTCCCAGCTGGTTTTGCAGTGCTCTGCCACAGTTCTCAAACAGGCCAACCTTTGAGACAGTGACGGGCTGAGATAATGAAAACTGATTAAAAGCCAGCTGATATTACATGCACATTAGGTGCTTTTACTAAGCTTTCTCTTCACATGCCAGCCTGGGGCCAGGTCCTGATGCAGTACCAACTGACCACTTGAGAAAACGTGCTGGTGACCCAGGGAAGACACAGGACCAGCCCTTAAGCCACCCGGTCGTGGTTCAACGTAGTTCGCATGGAAGTCAGTACTTACCGTCCTTCTGGCTTCAGGGGGAGTTGAAACAGACCCTTAATGCCCTCAGAAAACCTAATGACTGTTGGTGTGTCAAAACTCAAATCAAATATGAAGTTTAGTTGCAGATTAATTGAATATTTATATGAAAATCAAAGCTGTCCTTTTTGTTTTTCGTAAAAGCTGTAATTGTTTAAACTCTCTGCAGAAAGCTGGTATGAAAGACTAATGGGATTTCTTACCACATGATCAGGGTTGATTTTATATCCCCCTTTTCACTAATCTAAGATGCCTTGGAGAACTGTGTACGTCGGGCTACATTTTATTGTAGAGCTTAATTGCTGCAAAGGATGATCTATCTGCTAGAATTTTTGTTCCCATTAATAAACGCTCTTGGTAGTTATATAAACATTTACTGTAGTCCATTAATGAAAAGTGTGCTGGTGCAGGTGTTGAGTGTACCACAATAAAATTTTAGCAGTCAAGAGGTTGTTTATTGTACTCAGTCACATATTCTGTTGTACTCCCAGGTATCGAGACTGAAACGGAACAAATGAAGGACCAAGATTAGAGCCTCTTAAAATGGGAAATAAGTTAAAGGAAAACATTTTTAGCCACTGTGCCTTTTTTTTTCAGTTGCAAAACAATGCATGATTAATTTAGAGGAAATAATATTATTTCTCCAAGCAGACTCTTGGAGAGAGTTAGTTTGAAATTTTTTTTTTTTTTTTTTTTACGTAATAAATACTGTTTCCATAAAACCAGTGGAAACCAAGGACTCTTGACAAATCATTTTAGGTCTGGTAGACTTGAATGTAAACTGAGCTGCCCAGGGAGAGTTGGTGAAAGAGTTTACTTGCTGTAATTGTAATAAAGGAAATTTAAAAACCACAATCTGTTTCAAGTAAAAAATGAACAACTGAATATTGTCTTAA
>NW_008796187.1:2746940-2765192 GCF_000699145.1 Aptenodytes forsteri | reverse complement strand
TCTATGCGCTCCCCCCCCCCCGTTCTTGGCATGCCTATGCTCTTTAGGCAAGTGGCATTAATGGGACTCAGGATACAAATGCTATTTCTTTTAGATGAGTAAAACCGTGTTGTTTCTGAACCCTTCAGTCTATTAATTCAAAGTTTGTAGTTTCAGAGTCTTTGCTTTACAGTATAAGAAAATAAAACATAAAAGCTACGAATAAGTAAGTAAGGATCAAATCATATAATCTATTTGTTTCTGGTGCTACACTTCATTTGGTAAACTTTACATGCCTAATGGGCCTGATACGATGTTAAATGCATTTGGTTATTTTATGCAATGTATCTTCATTATTTTTCTCTAATATTTATTCCGGAAAGGTGTCCTTTCTCTGACTGGCATGCTATTTTAGCTATTACAATATTACAAAAGCATAACAAAGCATTTATAAAAGACTATCCGGGGGGAGGTGTGAATGTTTGTGGCTGCCATTAAGCTTTCATTTGAAAACTAAGATTAATGCCATTATTATTGTATGATATTATCATTATAATATCATTTTTGGTGTAAGCAAAATATGGATTTCTGGCCTAGCTTCTAGATGTCTTGCATATGCAATTAGCGTTTTTTTAAATCATTTTCTTTCTTAAGGTGGTATGCTGGCTAGTATATCTACCGAGTGACTTTGAAGGATCCATGCTCATGATGGTGCCCACAGTTTTACACGGTTTAACCATAGGAGGGAGCCTCTCCTCTTTCAAAGTTACACGGGAAGATGCAATCATGGGCCTTTGGAGGTCTCTTCCTACCAGTTTGCATTTGGAAGTGTAAATGCTTCTCTTTTTTTTGTGTAAGGCTGAACCACTGCAGTTTCACAGGCAGGTACATTTACATGGGAGTCAAGCCTGCTAGTTCCAGAAACAGCTATGCAGAAACTATCAAACCCTCCTCCTAACGGATTGTAAGAGTGTGATCATACTTGAACACGAATGGGATTCAGTCTCTGTTAGGAAATAGCTGGGTTGCATAAAAATCTGCCAGCTTTGCTACCGCTGCTGCAGGAAAGAGTGCTTGTTTAGCTGATGCCGCATAGGTTGTACTCGATCCTTTTCCATGGCATCTCTGTCTTCATTACAGACAATCGTTATTGAACAAGTAAATATTTTGGTTGTGGTCCATTTGTTACAATCGGGTTAGGTTTGGCCTTAGCACAAAGTTTACACAGTTCAAAGTAAAATTTGTGTTTTAATGGAGTTGATTAAGTGGAAGGAAACCTGTGGTGAGTATACTTAAATACGTTTGTGACTACATTGATTACATTGAATTGGATCAATAAGCTGATAGAGAAATTAATCTGTTGAATTAAAAACCACGAAATAAATGTGGAAGGGAAATAAATCATTAGAGAGGAAAAAATGGAGAATGGTTAGAGAAGCTTAAGCAAAAGAATGACTTAAAAAGACTGATTATTAAAGCTTAATACCTAAATTAAATTACAATTTAGGTAATTTCATTTTTTTAATCAATATAAATGAGATCTAAATGAAGCTACCCTTAAAGTTTTTATGTGGTCAGAAACTATTTCCCAGGTTACTTGTGCTTGGTGATTCAGCTTGGGTCTCCCCTTCGTGGTGAGCAGATGTTTCTCTGATGCTTTGACCATCAGGCCTGCCCCTCCTCTTCCTCATCTTACAAGCCTGAGCTGGGGCACTGGATCTGGAGTGGCCTCTGAATGAGAGATGGTGATTGTTGCTGAGATGCCATAGAGATGCATAGTGCTTGCAGTGCCTGGAGTGAGAGCTCACAGTAAACTCAAACAGGAAAGTGGGGTCTCACTTAGGCCGACCTGTTTCTCTAGCCTTGCAAACCTGCTTTTCCAAGTTTCTCCCCTTCTTACTCCAGTTCTGGGATGTATTATTGCTTTCTGAATCCTCTGCCCACTCAATGTATATACTGAAATCTGTCCTGGAGAGCAACAGGTTTATCTTACGTTATTCTGCACAAATAAAAAAAATCCCACATTTTCTCACAGCAAGAGCAGTGCATGGTATTAACTCAGGCATTTCTCACACCTAATAGTCTACTACTTTCCTTGTGTACATTATTGGATAATGTCCAGATAAAGTCGTGTTATTTTTTTTTTTCTTGTCATGTGAATGTGATGATAACTCCTAGGAGGAATCTTTAATGAGGGGGTAAATCTGTAACAGTGCTTGTGTTACAGCTCAGTAGTACAAATTCTTGTTCATATAAGTAGATTTCTTATATGGAGTCTGATTAATTGTAAGACATTGATGATATTTGTGTTTGCAGTAGTTTGCAGGGCAGTTTCCCATAAGCTATTTATACCATATGTCAGCATGCCACTTTATTCCTTACTTCTCCTCCCTCTTCCCAAATACACCCAAGTTAACTATATTAATTTCTCTTTGTTTTGGAAAAATGGGCAATAATACCACTATGTAAATCATGGTGTATATGTTTTCACTGTAGTAATATCCAAAAGTTGAAATTCCAACTGTGCTGCAAACCTCTGAACTACAGGGAAAATATATGTGTCTCCTCCAAAGAAATTAACAGCCTGAGGCTTCAAGCCTTGGAATTTTTTATGCAGATGTTTGTCTTTAAATACTGAAGGGGTTACAAAAATCTTGATGGTTGGGCTTGCAAAGGACTTTTGGTTTTCTCAATGCCTACATCTGTGTGCCTGCTCCTATCAGTCTGTCTGCAGCTCAGTTGTGATGACAACATCTGATCAATTAAAAAAATTTCAGGGAATCTCTGTAGTATGGATGTCTCCTGATCCCAGGCTGCCTGCTCATCCCCAGGCTGGTGCAGAGGGCTGCAAGGGATGGGCTGAATTACAGGGACTTTTCCTGGCTGCACAGGGGCAGTACCCCACTGCCCAAAATGACAGTGTTGGCTTATCTCTGACCAGCATGCCATGTATGCCAAAGCCTCTGAAAAGGTACTTGGAATGTGTTTTCTGTCCAATTTGTAGAGAGCAATATCCTTCTTGCTCCTTACAGCTTAGGGATGGAGGAGGGATGAAGATCTAACCTTTTACAAGCCACAGGCTGTTCTTTCCATTTGCTGTTTTAATTTTGTTGTTCTATCAAACTTTAGGAAGACTGACACATTTACTGACATCCGCAGGTTAGATGCACCAGTGTTGGCTGACAAGCTTTGACGTTCCAAGCCAGATATCCTCAGTTTCACACATACACTCCTAATGTAAACCCAGCTGCACTGCTGAATCTTTGCTTTCATCCAACTCGGAAACAAAAGCAAAGAGAGAGTTGGTTTAGACTGAGCCCACGGAGATCAAAACCAAAGGAAATGCTATTAGAAAACCCTTGTCAAAGTGAAACACTGACTTGAGTAATGTTCCTGCTAGAGCGACTCTCTCTAATCATCTGAGTTTCTTATTTCTTTTCCTTTTACCTGACTACCTTTTTCTACCGTGTTCTTCCCTCATTGCTAATAGTCATCCTTCCTTCTCACCAGGTCACTCCTCTTCCAGTTTGCAGAACTGCCACCACACTGCTTTCTCGGAAGATAGATCCCGTGAAGTAGCTAAAGAACATCCCTGAAATTCAACATATATATGTTATGGTCTGGCTGAACATAGAACATTAAACAGCCTTACCTTTGAGTGGTAAAGTTTTAATATTAATTGGCTGTGTTAAAGAGTCAGTTAAAAGGTGTTTTCTCTAGGGCATCTACTGAGTATTTATGGAATTTGCGCTTCTTGATCAAATGCTTAAAAGTCAGATGATGGGTGTACCCCTAAAATGTGCATTCCCTTCAGTTTATAAACATATGCTGCCTCCATTTTCTGTACTGCCTTTAAGAATTACTGGGAGTTTCTTTCTAGGAGAAGGTAAGCAAACAAAATCAAAGAACTGCAGTTGCATTGCACTAATCAGTCCCACCAGCGAGTCTCAAGAGCTTAGCAGCCTTTAAAGTTTAGTTTTGCTGGAGTCTTTTCCAGTGCAATTGCCTGCACCACTCTGCTTGCAGAAAAGAATATTTGAAATGCACTTAAGATTGCTATTAAAAATGCAGGGCTGTTATCCAAATGACCTTGCCTTATGCTTTTTGTTAATCCAAGAAACACAGAAAGGAGGAAATGCTATGCAAAAAAAGTTTTTTTTCCACAGATGATACAGATAAGAGGACAAAATTGTGAGCAAGTAGAGAAAAAACTATGTGGCAGAGTGCGTAAACCTGCTGATATTTCCTAAATCTCAGACTTCCTTCAGGCATTTGTCGTGAGTTAGTCTGAAAGTTACATTCTGCTACAAGAATGAGAAGAATGAGCTCTTCCAGTTTTTTTAGTGCCTGTTGGTTTTGGTATTATGTCCTATTGTGAGATTTTTTTTCCCCCTATGCAAACTCATTTTAACTGGCTTCCAAGTACAAGGGTGGCTACACTTTTCATGCTTCATTCTTTCTTTTGACAGGTAGAGCTCTTCTCATTTGTGCATATCATAGTTAACTACATGCTGGATGGTAAGAACTTGTGTTATTTAGAGGTTATTTATTTATATAAAGTGGTCTGTGAAGAGGTCTTATCGTTTCTAAAACTTTTACTGTACCTCCTTCTTTACAATGGAACGCTCTCAGATTGTTAGGCAGGGACAAAGAAACAATGACAGCAGTTTAGAAGCTGTAATTGGGATATAAATGGTTCACAAGTACATCTCTTAAACTCCTTTTTAAGAGGTGAAATTCACACCACGTGACTTTCGCTATGCTAGAGTCCCACCTAAATCCCTGAATGGGGTCACCTAAAGCAAGTGTCTAATTCTAAGGTCGTTCTCAGGAAGAAAAATAATAAAAGAAAATTGGAGTTGAATTGATGAAACAAGATAACTGCAGGTATTCCTCTGTATAAATCTGTCAGATTTTGCTGTTTTGGGTATCAGTCAGTCTCTGGCTTCTGTTTGATTATCTTTCAGTATTATCATGAGTTGGGTACTACCTCACAGAAATTCTACAGAAAGGAAAATACTCATAAATATGAAATCACATAAATACTGTTATCTGAAACAAAGTGAATCTTTTTGGAAAGATAATAGTATTTTTTGAAAGAATGAATGAGTCGCATATATTTATGATAAATTTTTGCTACTGGAGAGACTTTGTGTATATTTTTAGACAGAATTGTGAATATCAAATCCAAAACTAGAAACAATAGCAACGTAATTTGTGTGATAACAAATACAAAATATATAAGAACTTTATCTCAAACATAGGGTAGACTAGTCCTTGTTTTCATAAATATTCTTTCAGAGCACAAGGATCACTGGAGATGGGGTGCATTAGTGTGGAACAGCAGAGACTTGGCTTCCTGCCCGAGACTTCCTTGGGCCAGGTCATTTGGCCTCAGTATCCACCCGTAAAATCGGAGATTTGACACCCTCCAGTATTATCATAATGAACCCATCTGATTAGATTAACAAGCAGAAACAAAGACGTAAAGATATTAGCAACCTGTGTTCCTATAAGAGGCTGACTTCACATGTTAAGGTGTCTATTAATGAGCTCAAGCCTATGGAGGTGGAGCCTTACGTTTCAGATAGTTCATTCACCATCTTGTTTTTTTAACTTTTTCATGGAAAGGCAATTTCTTCACAGAGAGTTCTGTGAAATCTGGCAGTTTTTGTTAAGTATGTTAATCTTGTAAAAAGATTTCTCAACCCATTTTAGCGGAGAATCTGCATTCAAATACTGAATTTGCAGACACCAATTTTAATATATATGAATCCTCTGATATTTTATGATAATTTTTGGGTAACTAATAAAAGACTTCACATTGCGATGGTTTCTTAGGTTACTGCAGTGAGGCCTTTGTCCAGTAAAGATTTGTCCAAGATTCCTGGTTAAGTATTTAAATTAGCATAGTTAAGAGACAATTCACAAAATTCACAGTCCAAGAGGTCTTTGGTGATAAATGAAACAAACATAATTCCTTCTTTCCTTCATTCCTTCCTTCCTTTGTTCTCTGCTGATGTTGCCGTTTTCCTAAACTAAAATACGATTTGGAGTAAACCATTGGGATTAATTCCTCTCCTTGGAGCCTCTTCCTTCTCCCCTTACGCCCTAACACCAACAAAAGTGGAAAGGGTTTCCCCCAGTTTCCCAATTTTGAGGTGGGGAAAAGGTGTTCCAGGCATTTATTGCACACGTTTGTTCATTTTCACTGTTAAAAAATGGCCCTGTATGGTGGAAGATCCTCCCCTGCTCCTGTCTCCTCCTTCAGCTAAACAATAATGGGGAGACAGAGCCATGGAGTCACAACCCATATTGTGAAAAAAAGATCTCATCCATCAAACTGTCACCTCAGTTTTCTGTCCAGGGTCACAGAGGAACAAAGTCAGCTTATGTCAGGTTGAAATAGCATTGGTAAGTGTTAGTGTGTGTGAAGCTGGTGGTTTGAAGTCTGTTTATTTTGTTTGAAAGGCTCAAACAGCATGCTGCCGAGCAGAGGAACAAGCAGGAGGAAGTCTCCTTATAAATTATTACTGGAAGGCTCACAGCCATCATTTAAGATGTGAAATTATGCCATCTGCTTTTCTAGGTCTTTGATTTACTTTGTGGCAGCTGTCTGTTTCTGAGCTTCCGCATCTCAGAGAGGTAAAACTTGCGTTAAAAACTAATACGACAACAGCATTTCTTTTACAAAGATTTAATGTTTTCTTGAAAACCAGAGAATATGCAGGGGATGTTATCTCACTATCTGTGGCATGCTTTCAAGACAAATTATAGGAAAAAAAAATGCTGTCTCTTTTTACATAAACTGGGAATGTAGATAGAAATCTTTTTTCGTTGTGAAAAATGCAATTGTTTCTTCTGATTTCAGCTATCAAAAGCATTTCAGGGAGCGCCAATGGTTTTTTTTATATTGCTTTTAATTTGGTGATTCCTAACGTTATTGATTTCTTGTCTGTTGGGGTCTTTTTTCTTATACTTTTTATTATTGATTTTCTGGGGGAACATCTTTGTTGTTATTTTGCTGTTTGAAATATTTAAGGTTTATTTACATGTTCTTTGTTAAAAAGAAAAATCTTAGGCCCAACAACAGCTTTAGGAAGTCGCGTAGCTAATTTAAAAAGAACAAAAAAAAGGCTAACTACTTCAGTGCGGGCTAACCAAGATGCACGCGGGGAACTCTTGCAAGTACCCAGGGGTGTGCTCATTTCAGAAATTCGCGGCTGAGAGGGTGATGAATGGAGATGTGCACTTTTCTGTGCCTTGTCCTGACGGCGCTGCCTGTGTTCGGGGTGTGCTGCCCAAGTGCCCGGCGAGCTTGTTTGGATACCCTCCCTGAGGATGGCTGTGCGGCACGGGGCGGGGGGGGGGAAGCTGACTGGCAGCAGCATCTCTTCCCCCACCCCCTGGGAGAATCGCTTCTGCTGAAGTCATTTGGTGTGTGCTGCTTTTTCCTGTGCGAGGATTAGGGAGTAGGAGAATGGCTTTGTGAGGAGGCTCGGAGAGAGTGATCTGAAGAGAGGCTGAACAGAGGGGCCGAAAGACTTTAGCCTTTCATAGTTCTTTCAGTCAATTCATACTGGGAGACCAATTGCATGCGATACGGCAGCTGGGGGTTTTGTTTTCCTTTCAGCTATATACTGTAGGAGAAGCTGGTAAGGTTATTTTTTTTTTTTTTCCTTGTTCTACTGTTCCACGATGCTATTGTAATTGCTTTATCGAAGTGACTGTTTGGTGAGGAAGGGAAGTTGGTTAATGATGCTGAGGGTCCCCTGCATTGTCTCTGCTTTGTGCAGCTGCATAGTTTGGGGAGAGGCACTGTTTACAGTAGAAGGGCTGGTTTCCGTTGAACAACTTTGCTGTTATTTTTCCAGAGTTGTTTCAGCCTTTCTTTTGGTGAAGCTAGGAAAACAAGCAAATAAAGGGACTCGGCTGTTTAGAAATGGGTAAATTTATGGAGGCTGCAATTTGTTGAAAAAGCTGTTCTGCCGAAATCCCAGTTTCAGATGTTCTGCCTTTGATGTTATCGGATTTGTCACTCTGCTGGATCAACTCCAAAACTGGGTTTTATGTGAGAACCTTCTCTCACAAATCTTTTCTTCGCGTTTTCAGCAGGGACAAGATAGGTTACTCGAACTGATAGCCAAAGAAAACAAACCAAAAATGTATCTGTTGAAGGTGGAAATATTTGGGGAAAGGAAAAATCCTAGGGGAACTCTGGAATTAAAAAATAAATGAAGGAGCATTAATTCTTGGCACTAATTTTTAGCAGAATGCTCCTGATCAGTGTAATAGGAAGCATGTGGTTAGGCAGAGCATATAAATACTCTTTCAGAAGATTCAAGATGCACAGGTGCATATCCTGTCTAACTGCACCCTTCCAAAGAGAGAGTTATCAGATTTATCCTCTTTGAGAGTGGGGGGGAAAAAAAGAAAAGAAAACCAGAAGATCCTGGCTGTCCTGTCCCTTTCCCCTCTTCTTGTTATTTTTAGAATAGTGACTTGTGTTTGTCACAGTCTTTTATTTCCTTTCATATTATCGTGGGAAACTTTAGCTTGAATTGGTTGGACATACGTGAGCGCAGCTTGGGGCATACCATGTCTATTCCACAGGCAGGCTATGAAAATCCTGCCTGTGACTCAGAAGAATTGTAAAGACCATAATTACCAACAAAAGTTTCTTTTGTGGCCATTCAAAAATCACAAACAAGGTAAGGGGGAATGATTGAAAACAGTTACACTACTGATTGACAGAGAACCAAAAACTTGGTCTGTGACTTAGTATGTTAGTTTTTCAAGAAGCGTTGACCTTTTTCACTATTATTCCGTTCTTTCTGGTGGACTATTCCCAACTCCCCTATTGAGGCTAGAATGTCTATCTAAAATGTGTCTTTGCAATTACTGCCTATAGTCTGTATGTCTCTTTACAATGATATGCTTATTTGTTGATGCCGAAACAAAATTGAGAGATGCATTGCAATCAGACCCCCATGAAAGAATGTGTATCTTTTATATGCCTCACATGCTTACCTATTGATTTCAGCTACAGATTTCACTCTTATGAAGTAATGAAGTGCCACATCCAAATCCTGCAAATTTATACTTGCAGTTCTAGCTCTTGATAATGGAAGGCCCAAGGATATCAATGTGGTTACTCATGTGAGTAAAGATTTAGAGACTCATTTCCCATTCATGAATGAAATGGTTTAGGAAGTGCACAGTTACTATGGTGCTATTTTGGCTTAAAACCAAAAATCTCCATTAAAACAACCACTAATGAGATTTGTTAGAGGGGCCCAAGGATGGACAAATTCACTGATATAATGTAAGAATGTGGTAGATTCTTGACAGCAGTATTTCAAGAAGAATGATAAAACCATTCTCTCTCTTCAGCTTATTAACAGTTTTAGAAACACGGGAAACATAATTCACGTCTTCGTGCTGCACCACTAGTTATGGCCATGACCCTTGAAATACCACCACAACTATGAGTTACTCCTCCCTTTGAGAATAAAAGTTAATTTAGTGTGGTCTTTATCACATACTCCCCCCTACTCCTAGTAATAACTGTCAGTTCTGGCAAATGACAACAAACTGATATTTCAGGTTAGGCTTCTCCTGGTTTTCTGTAGACAAAGGTACAGTATCTCCAGTGTTTATTACTTTCACATCCTTGGTTTCATAGCAAGCAAACAAGGCAGGATGTGTTCCCTGGCTATTGATACTCCAGTTAAGGCTGCTTAGTTCTCTAGTGGAGAAATTACTTTGCTTCGGTGTTTCTAAACTGTTCAACAGTATCCTTTAGTTTACAGAGGTACAAAGATGTATTTGCTGCTACTTCTTTTCTAGTTTTCATGAATTCTAAATATCCAAATGTGATTTTGAAGAAAAAATGGGCATCTCACTTAAAAAAACTCACAACTGATATTATAGCTGTACATGTGGATGGTAAAGGAACTACACTAGAGTTGTTGTGCAAGAGAGCCCCAAAATTAACTGCCTGAAACAGAAAAGTGGCTATCCTATCATTTTTTATAAAGCAGAAATACATATACTTTTATATGGTCATTATTGTTGGAAAAAGGACCTCTAATTGTAAATGAAAGGTCACCACCAATATCACATTTATGCATAAAGAAGTGAATCTTGGCTATAAATGTCTTTTAAGTTAAAGCAGAACAAAATTAATTCCAAAGGTGGAGGGAAACACACATAAATAAATGTAACATCCATTTACTCATAAAATTAGAGCAATCTAAACATATTGCAGCAGTCATTAGCTACCAGCTATTTGTCACAACTGGAAGGTTTAGGCAGATGAAAACTGTAATATTGCTTCTCGAAACACATACACAATTCTGTAAAAGAAATTGTAAGGTTACAGCTGCCATACTGGTGCTGTGCTGCAATTTGGTGAATTTTTTACGAGCTTTTTCACATTTCTTAGTCCAGATGTCACATAAAGACCATATAGCAAAAAAAAAAGTGTTTCCTATACTATATACATACATGCGTATATATGCATGTATAAACATTAGTGGCAATTTATTAAAATGCAGTTGCCACACTGCAGATTATTTTCAAGCTGATTTTGTTAGTATTGTTTTACTTGTACTCTTGCTTACTCATGAAGTAACAGAATATAGAACAGGCTGAGTATTTTTGTCATATATATTTAAATGATAATTATAGTTTCTAAATACATCTATGCAATTTTCAAAACCTTTTGATTAAATTGTGTATGATTGCTGATGCATCTTTCTGTTATGCACATCCTCCAGCACCTTAAAAGCGCAGTGCGTTCCATAGCTTGGGATTTGCTTGGTTTTTAAATCCAATGTAAACAGAGAGAAATTGAACTGCTGAGTAGGAGATCATCTGCAGAACGATTTGAGCACAAAAACGGTGGGACATTGTAACGATAGATGGCTGAGGTTTGCAAAGTTCACAAGCATCCCACTATCTTCCCAGAATGTGTTTCAATGATGTATGTCCATATCCCTTCATCTTTGAAAAGCTGTAACATCTACAAGCATGTTGTCCCCTCTGATTGGATGTAGTAGGTATCTTTCATCTTAGAAATCTTGGTCTTTTAGAAAAGTAGTATCCATTTCCATGATAAACTTCCAGGGTTTAAGAGATTGATTTGTGGTCCGTTATAAGTTAAAATTCAGCCCACATGGTGTGGCAGTCTGGGCCGGATGCTGTCTGTCAAGGTCTCATAGTTGATGCAGAATGAAATTATTGAGACGTGTGGTCTTATCCAATTAAAACTTTGACTGAAATGTTAATGGACTTTTGGCTGACACTTTGGGAAAGACCACCAGTGATTTCCTAAGGGGAAAGAACTATTAGCTTCCAACCATACCCGAGTCTGTCCAAGCCCAGTACATTATTAGCTGACATCTATGTAGATTTTTAAGAGCTTTTGAAGTTTTCTGGATTACGTGCAGACAGAAAAGAGATGGATTATTTTTACTTCCATGAACTGGAGTATCATACTTCAGTGCTAAATAAAGGAAGCTAAGGGTCAACCTGTCAGTCAAAAACCATCTACATTAGAAAAATGTGTGAAGCTTTTTTTCTGCACTGGTCCTTCTTATCCAGTACAACCAGCTGTAGAAGTGGTGTAAGCTGAGACTTCGGGACTCCAAGGGCTTTCAGAGCACTCTCAGGTGGCAGATGAAGGAACAATGAATTTTGACTGCCTCTGCACCTCTCCCAAAGCAGTCCCAGCAGGCACATTGGTGGGGATGGATCTTATATTAGGGCTTGGATCACAGTTTTAACTTCTGGGTTTTTTCTGTTGAGTTTAACTGGGTAAGATTTAGGCAATTACTGATTGCCCTTTGTGACCTGTTTTCTTCCAGGTTGTGGAAGAGATGAATGCACCCTGTTGATACTAGCATAGTGTCCTAAAAAGAGACGTTGCTTGTCTTTTGGAAGTTCTGTCAATGACTTTTTTGCTTCTTGCAGTTTCAAGGCCATGTATTAGACTTTGTGCTGGGCGCTATTCCCTTTTATAAGACTATTTCTGTACTCCAGTCCTTTTTGCAGTCTAAGTTAATAAATTGCCTAGAAAGATTGTTTTGAAATGTCAGTAGATGCTGAGAGAATGATACAGTGAAAGCTGGGAGCATGTACAATACAACTCGGGTGGGATTCAGTTCCAGATAGACTCTAAAACTTGGGCATCTACGTGCAAATGTCTGTGTGATTCAGCTCAAATGATAGCTGACACCTATGGTTCAATTCAGTTGCCCACACACAGGCATTTAATGCCATTACAGATGCATTAAGGTACCTAAAGCATCCACGTGGGACTGAGAGGTGTCACAGGACGTGTGGACACATTGTCTTTCTGGAGAAGTGGTGCTGCCAAGGCATCTGAAATGATGCTAGGCACCTGTGTATAGGCCCCTGAACAGGGAGGCCATCTTTGCTGGGTGGCTCAACAGCTCTTCAGGTTCCACTGCTCATGTTGACTAGGATCATCACTGGCTATAGTGCCACCTCACACAGTTAGCTTGTCTCCAGACAGCTACCCACAATTTGAATAACTGCTGATTTTTTACATCTTTTTATTATGTCACTACTCTTGAAGAAAAAGAGCTGAGTTATTTATGGACCAAAATTAAAGTGTTCCTGTTCGTTATGGTAATAAAGGGAACAAGGAAAGCAGGAAGAAGGGGGACAGTGTATTTATCCTGTCTTCTGAAGGCATCTACTTTGAATGCTGAAGTTAGGACACTGGGCTGCTTTCTAATCAAGAGAGAGAACAATAGACATCATCTGAATGATTAAAGTTCTGGATAAATCCCTAGCCAAGGGGGGACAAAGTCTCCTTGGACTGATTCAGGTGGCCTTGGTAAGATGCTGAGCTGGTAACATCTAGGACTAGTCGATAGGAAACATCAGACATGCTCATTATAGCTTAGGTCATCTGAATATGACACACTTTCCTAAGGTTATTCTAAGTTCTGTTAATATGTGTTCGGACTAAAAGAGATTGTACCCAACAATTCTTTTCAAGATATCTGTTTTTCTGTTCTATTCATCTAATTTGGCATAACTGCTATCTTACATGATTTGAACTGATTTCTAAATGTACCTACCTCTCTTCATCAACTGCATTGCCTCTGAGGGAAGAAACGCTCATTGCCTCTGAGGGAAGAAACGCTTTCCTGTTGTTATGCACCACTTACATTAAGTCCTCTTGCTGAGATATCTTTAAACTTCCACATTGTTTATGCCTATCTATAGTGTTTGTCTAATGTATTCATGTGTATTTTGAAACAATATACATATGCACTCCACCTCACAATTCTTTCATGCATGCCAGAAAATTATTTCCCCAACTGAACAATCTAAATTACAAGTCCAGTTATTGTCTGTTTTGAGGCCCATAATTAGGGCTCAGATGGTAGGGCAATTGCAGAAGAGAGTTTACCAATTTACACGTTAATCAAACATAGCCTGATGGACCATGATTAACGTCGGCTCAGTCAACATCTTAATTAACCAGAAGCACATCATGAGGCATTGGTGCCTGTCTTCCCACCCCTGAGATTTTTTTCCAAGCAAGTACAAGTTCCTCAATAGCTGTTTTCCGTAGGATTGTTAAAGCTAAGACCTTAATAATTGCTCTAATGAGAGAAGTTAGTTTAAAACTGTTTAGCCTTGTGTAGAACACCTGAGGTAGCATAGCATCTTCGTTAGAGGGCAGAGCCCGGCCAATTTGTAGCCTGGATCAGGTATGATATTAAATAAGAGATTTGTGCCAAAATCACATTGAGCACAGAATATGGTTTTTAAGAACTGCGGATGGTTTTATCTGATTGATTAGTTCCACATGTCCACAGCCCCAGGAATCTCTCCACAGGAGCCCACATGGAATCAGGATAAGCACAATTTAAGTATGCCTTTGTAGTTGAGTAACCTGCTGAGCAGGACTTCATCTCTCCTAACAATGTCTCTCCTGATATTTTGTTTAAAGGCTTGCTGGTCTGCAGCTAATTTATTTTACAAGTAAAAATCAACTTTCTCCATACAGATATGTTTTAAAATTCCTTGAATATTATCAAATACTGTTTTCAAAACCTGGCCTGTCTGAGGACTAACTCCCAGTGAGACTAGGAGAAGTTTAGCATTTTTCCCCATTTGATTCCTTGCTGTACATCTTTCACTGCTGCAAAATAGACACAGTCATATGTAGATGGAAATGTTCAGTGTATATTTATTTTTATTTTTAAAAGGAAAATCCTGTTATGAAATGTTTGATTTTAGTGGGAAGAAGTGCTTTTATTGATGAAACCAGAAACTCTACCCCTCTGGCATTATATGTTCTCGCTATCACAAGAATGCAGAATAGAAGTGCAAATAACATGTACACTGTGTGCAATTTCTGTCCTTGCTGTCATGATAGCTGGTGTAAGAGCTGCTGGTGGCGACAAGGAGGAAAAACATCTGTTGTATTTTTTGGAATTGACCGTGGAGCAGAACAGGGAGCGATTTATGGCCTTATATTTTCTATTATCTTCGGGCATAACATTGTGATTTTCTGCTTGGTTTCTGAGGAGAGATATGAACTGTGTTTGGAATCAGTACCAGTCACTGCATGAGTGTCGGATGCTACCCTGGCCTTCCACCCGGGGGACTGGTATCACAGCCTCCCATATAGGAAGTCTTCCCTCATTACAGAAATAAAGGAAAGATTCCCCAAGATCAAAACCACTTACAAATTACAGCTATCTCTTGCCAAAACACAGAGAATTTATTAGTGGAAAAGACCCAGGAAGCTTCCTTGGTCTATTTGCCTGCCAATGCCTTGTAATTTCTTATATCCTCTTCAAAGGCTTCATTACGTTCAATCCATCCTTGTAGGCTTTAGCAGCAGTCTGACCTTTTATTTAGAGGATTATTTTTTGGTATTAAATGTTCAATTAACTTCATGCTTCTGTTCGTAGTACAAATCATCCTGCTCCCTTCAACTCAGGTCACTAAACAAAAGAAGTACTCTGTATGTAATTATAAAAAGATGAATGGTAAGAATTTGTGTTGAATCCTTTTGTGTAAAGCTAAACTTTAAGGTTATTTAAGCCTTAATGTTTACCATCATAAAAAAATAAGAATTTCATGCCTTCAGATACAGAGTGTTGGAAATTGCCTTGACATATAGTACTTGAAATATCTTAGGCTAAAAAAGAGCAATTTTAATTTTCATGGAGCCAAACATTCAAAAAAATTCAGTAGCTATGTGCAGTTGCCATATTGCATTAATGCAGATGCTACCAATATTTCTTAAGTACAAAGAAATTGATGGGTACAATCTTTTTTAGCCTAAACAGGTACTGACAGAGCTGTCACTAAAGTTACTGCAGTCTACAGATGTCATGTGGTAACAGAAAATGGCTGTTTGGATGAGTAACATGACTATATCTAGGAAAAGTCAGTTTTTAATGGCTGAAAAACATAACGGAAAGCAGCTTAAAAATAACACCTTTAAATGTGTGGTTTCGGTATTTGAAGTTTGGGTATTTTACTTATATTTTAGCTATGGACAATAGCTCTGGAAACTCTGTTCCCTCTAAATGCAGAAGGAACTTCTTCCAACAGCAGGTTATAACTTCAGCCTTACCTACCCTGAGACATCAGTGGAGGTAACTGTGCTTGGTCTCTGTTCCATCTTTTGGTAGATCCTTATTATTAGTATGCTTTACATTATTCCTCATCACCTTTCCTTCTGATATCCATCCTGGATAACTAATTAAAAATGGGGGTTTAGCTCTGCTAACCTCAATGAATCAAAATGCTAGATAGTTTCATAGTTCATTCTAAAGGATAAGTCTTTTCATCTGTGCCTTCTGGATGTTCGTGTCTTTCTCCATTACAGTGGAAGCTCACATGCTAGATTTAACCCCTAACTGCAACGTTTAAAACCTAAGTGAGATAAATCTCTTCTTTAATGACTTAAATTTGGTGTCATTATAGTGTTAAAGTCTGAAGAACTATTTTGTCAGTTAAAGAAAGTAAAATACCATCCCTACACAAAAGGAGTGCCAAAGTTTTTAAACAGGAGAAACATCCAAAAGATTTAATCACTGTTTGAAATTAACAGTTAACAGGAAAAAGTGTTTGCTAATGTATAACCTGGTTTTCTCTGGAAAGATCTAATTGCAGCGCTTATTTTCAACAGTTTTGGGACATTTATTTTTCTAAGGGTTTTTTTGAGTTCTTAAATACTAAATTCAAGTGAATGCAATCAAGAAGCAAAGCAAAATATTAAAATATGGTGAAGTGGTATGAGCAACGTTTTCTTAAGATGCTTAGTTTGCAAGTCTTAAGAGTGAACAACTTTTTTACAGTACTATGATTTTCCATTTAAGTGCTTACAATGTACTTTTAAAGAGCAAAAGATCTAAAAATACGTTGTATCATATACAAAATTCATTGTGTTGATGTATTCCTGTAATCAGTCATCCTCCCAGGAATATTCAAGTAACAACACTACAATTAACTTGCATTTACACAGTGTTTTTCAGTATAAGGAAATCTGTACAAACTGCTCCCATTTTACAGAAAGGAAAACAGAGACAGAGGTTCAGTGTTTTGATCATGATTCTGGTATTTCTGAGCCAAGATGATCTCTAGTGTTCATGATCAGAGCGCTGGACATGTTTCACAGATAATCCTCTCTCATCTATGAGAATATGTTCTTCTGGAATCAGTCCCCGGGAGACATATTGGGGGAGCAGGTGGGGATTTATTGAAAAGAAGACATGGCTATTAGAACACTATTGTAATCGTTAACAATACAGCCATTAAGCTGAACATACACAGAAAGTAAATATTTATGTGACTGGTGATCTAGCTGAAAAAAGTGGAAAATGGGACAAAAATGCCTATGTTTTAATTTTGTTTCAGTTAGGTGTCTGACTCTTCCTGTTACGCTATTTCTGTGCTGTCGTCTTTCTACAGAGCTGTAGGCTTGGGAAATGCTAGATCAAACTGAGAAAGGTAAAAGTAAAAAAAAAAAATAAATCTGTTAGTTGAGAAAATCAGGCCAAGAAAAAAACCCAGCTGTAGTCGATACTGTTCAGTGTGAAAAATGTAATGTTAATTCTGTCTCCTTTTTTTTTTCTGGAGGAGATCATTAGAGGGCTTTATGGTCTTTCCAGATCAGTACAAAAGACATTCTATATCTTGATGTGTCTCTATGAATTTGAAAGATGTGACCTCCGTAGGGGATACTACTGTTGGTTTTACATCATTAATGTTTCCCTTCATTTATTTCTGCAGAATACCTGTGCTGTCTTTTAAAGTGGGAATTGCCTGGGGTGACAAATTGAATCTTGAATCTTTGCACCTGATGCCATGAGAGCCTATAAATTAGTTATGGGCTAGGAAGATAGAATCCTAAATGTTTCTATTTCTCATAGAAAAAAATTACCCTTGGGGTCACTAACCAAAGAATGAAAAACCTGGACTTGTTAACAAGAAAACAATTAATTATTTACACACATGTGGGTCTTTGCCATTAGCATCTTCAGAATTAGAAGTCCTTGTTCTCCTAGATTTACTTCTGCCCTCGAGACTCTAGTTGTTAAAAACGGGGTTCAGTCTAGCCCATTTAGTATCAGGAAATATGTGCAACGGAAACTATGGGTTAAAGCAGGGCTATATGTGTCCACTGCTTTTGGTCTTTCAAAGGAACCAAAGATTAAGCTATCTTATTTCAAAGCTACAATAGTGTAGAATCACCAGTAGTAACTGTATCATCACCCATACGGTGGTTTATTATTCTAGCACATTCATGGCCAGGATGAAGCAAATAAATTATTGAGTGCTGTGGGTGATTTCATTTATTTATGTATGTATGTATGTCATTGTTAGAGCAAACAGTAGAGAAAAATCTTGCATCCTAATATGACTCCATGGGGAAATCTTAATGCCATTCAGCCAGGTGGAGCTTCTATGGGTTTTTTTTCCATTCACTGCCATCCGCCTATCCATCATAATGCCCTGAGCACTTTTCATCCATGAAAACTCCTTGCTATAGCAATATATCGGCTTTGTAAATAAAGTCTGGCACCCCTAAGGGGAACAATATAGACTTCTAGGAATTGTCATATATTTAATCTGTTTTAAGGCCTGAAAAGTATATTTCCATAATAAAATATTTTAAGACCTTTTTGTCCTGGGAAATTTCTTTTCCATGGCAGGTGACCTTTACAAGTCCTCTCTGGCTACGTTAACTGCTACAGATATGAACAT
>NW_008796187.1:2740519-2746865 GCF_000699145.1 Aptenodytes forsteri | reverse complement strand
CGACACCCCCCCGCCCCCCCCCCCCAAACATTTGAGCAGTTTGAAAGCGTGAAGGCCCATGTTATCCCCACAGACACGTGCAGAAAACTCCCAATGGCTACAGCCAAAGCTGCACGTGTGCATCCAAGGGCAGTACTTTGGCTCTGAAAGTTAACTAGGATATGAAAGAATAGAATTGGGGTTTGTGTATCCCCTTTCATACTTGTTATGGCTCAGAGCATCTTACAAGGAAATAAATGAGATACTACTAGCACAGGGAGCATGTAAGAAGGCTGAGAAGACATAAGGTGCTTAGTATAAAATCACAGAGTGTTTTGAAAAGCAGAGCTTGATTTATTAAGAAAAGTAATAGTGGCCAGAAATACTGATGTTACTGTTTTTTCTTTCCTCCTCCTCCCTCTGTCTCTTACACCCACAAAAGATGCCATTGAATTTTTAACTTTAGAGTTTTTAACTCACTATCTTAAAACTATTGACTTTTTCTTTTCCCTTGGCCTTTCTTTCTGAGCATCCAGCAAGACCTGGGTGTTAGGTCTGAAAAACAAAATGTCAACCTCAGCCCTACAGTGTCAAATCCTTTAGTCTAGTCGTGTTGACAGCACATGCACAGCTATGTAGTAGGATGTGTGCAGTTGTTTGGAGAAGACACTTCTAAGCAGCTAAGCAAGGTAGGCAGAGTTTTCCAGTAGCTTCTTTAGGGCAACCTGCGCTGCTAGAGCAGAGACATCTGAACTGGCTCTGTCTCTGCTCACTCAGGACTCGGGGGTATGCGGTGCAGCACAGCACCTGAGCTGACAAATCATGCGAGAGCTTAAATTCAGAAGCAATATTGTCACATTTAGCTTGAGCAAAGCACAGGCTAGTGAGTGCTTCCAAGATACTGGACTGCTCCTATGTAGCTTCTTGCCGTGACCTGGGTAAATCTTCACTGTGCTACCCTAATTCAAGACTCCGGTAGCTTAGATAGCAAACTACGTTTATCAAGCTCCATGGTACAACGAAGACCTGCCATACAGACCCCAATCATATGGGAAATGCTGAGCCAGCAGATTCCTCTATAAAACTCGTTGCAAGATTTGGGGTAGCCGGGGTGATGCAGGAGTTGATAAGCCACCCTAGCCCAAATACTGTTAAGTTTCAAAGGGGAAAGAGTCAGTCAGTCCCAGATACAATGTATTTAGGCTGGTGTTTCCGACACAACCAACTGAACAATTTTTAGAATTTGCGGCTTCTCATTATCCATTTCTAATACAATGTGAGAGTCGCATGTGCCTGTAATTTCCCCTCTAAATCCCTCTGTGAGTAAGCACTCTTGTATTGACTGCGTAGCTCTTGCTGCTTGGAACAGTCTGAATTCATATTACTGACATCAGGCTTGGATTTATCTGATGATATTTCCTTAATTGTTTAATTTGTTAAAACACTTAATAAACATTTCTGGAATGATGTACTCAATATTTTCACCATAAAAATGAGCAGCAATGTGTGTATCTGTTTGCTACTGTGTTTGAAGTGATAGGATTTGGTCTTGGGCAGTGCCAGGAACTTGCTGCTTTTGTAGTTTGGGTGGAATAATTTGGATGCAATCACAGATTTTCTTGCTGATTATTCTCTGCCTTACAGTAAGCAGGATTATGGGAGATGCCCTTAAGTAATGACCATAATAGTAGGATCTTATATGCCTACATGCATCCGTACACACATGCATGTGCTACATTTACACTTCTATATCTGATTTTTTAGCAGCTCTACAGTAATTGCTTAGTTGAACTGCCCCCTTTGTTTTTTATCTATATATCTATATAGATATATATATATCTGTTAAGATATCCTTCCTGCTATTCCCTTTTTTATGTGGAGGTGAGGACTATCACTGCTGGTGTAGGACCCAGGGTTTTTAACCATGTAGTGACTGGGGCCTATTTTGCCTCCTTGACTCATACAAAGGCTCCCTATTAATCTGTATCTTTACATTTTGGTGTTGCAGTGGAAGCTGAAGAAGAAATAATATGAAGAAGTATGATAACAAGCCCAAAAGTTTCTAAACTATAGTGTTTTAGCTACAGTTAAGGGAGCGTTTGTCTGCCTTTTCAGATCATGCCAGCAGAGTCACAGGCAACAGTCATCTCATGAGGGACAAAGTGGAGCGGGGTCAGGACGCTCATCCACGGGGAAGTGTTGGGAGAAAGGGAAAAGTTGGAAAGGAGAGCCAAGGCAAGACCTCTGGGAAAAGGGACTTGTGGCTGCTCCAGCTGCTGAGGGAAGGAAGGGTCCCAAGTAACAAGCGATAGGACGAGAGGAAATGGCCTCAAGTTGCGCCAGGGGAGGTTTATATTGGACGTGAGGAAAAATTTCTTCACTGAAAGAGTGGTTAAACATTGGAAGAGGCTGCCCAGGGAAGTGGTTGAGTCACCATCCCTGGAAGTATTTAAAAAACGTGTAGATGCGGCGCTTAGGGACATGGTTTAGTGGGCATGGTGGTGTTGGGTTGACGGTTGGACTCGATCTTAGAGGTCTTTTCCAACCTTAATGATTCTATGATTCTAAGGGTCATGAAGGGCTGAGATGTGGGAGCCTGCTGGCAAGGAGCAGCCTCCCCCGGGCGCAGCCGTCCCTCTCTGCCTCCTGTGGGGCACCCGCCGCCTCTTGGCAAAGCAGGCTAGAAGGCTGCTGCCGCTTTCCTGCCCCCAGCAGTTGGCTGCTTCCCTTACCTGCGCCTTGAGCTGGCTGGCTCGTATGGTCTGTGCGATACTGGTGAAAAAATAGAAACCCCAGAGCTGTATACACACATACAGTTACACAGAAGCATTTGCCAGTGTTTGGCTGCAGAGGAAGTCAGGAGGGCGGGTAATGAATGTCTTAATTAAAATGCTGGTAATGTTGACTATACAGTTAACATTTTTTTTAAAAAGGTAATGTGTAGATGAGCAATGTGGTTAGTGCCTTATTGATACCTGCCCTGGGTGTGGGAAACGGGATAGTTTGTGGGTTGTCTTCAGAAACAAAGATTTCTGTAGTCCCTTCCAGTTAAAGAGACTGCAAAGCCTGAGCTAAAGCTGATGAATAACATGGGGTCAGAAGGCTGTTTAAAGCAACAGGTATTTAGCCTGCAAGTCAGTGTGTTTTACACAAGCTCCTCTGCATCTGCTCCGCAGACGAAGGGAGCATGAAGCAGCCTTTCTAGCTGTAGCAGGACACATTTTCCCCTCCAGGAGCTCCCTGCGTAGGCTGGCATGAGCATGAGGGTGGGTCTTTTCTTACCTGCAGAGGAGGGCCAGCTTCCTAAAAGCATTAACCTCCTACCACGCTCCATCTCTTTCACAATCATAATATTTTAGCTTAAAGATCATAATATGTTAAAGCCAATTCTGCATTCCTTTTTTCTAGCCTCTGGCTTTCAAATCGTGGGGTTATATTCAGGTCAGACTGTCAGCTCTCCATCTGCAACAGTCTAAAGGCTAAATCCCTTTTAAAAAAGAAAATAAATCTTCAGTTCTCACATAATGACTTGGTATCTGGAGCTGAGGCTTCACAGAAAAGATCAAATAGCCTGAGCCTTGCGACAGAACTGTAAGAAATGGCAACTCCTCATTATCCCATAGAGTAACATCTCAGTTATGGTATTAAAATGGACCAAAAGGATCCCTTCAGTCTTTGAATGTTCCCTGAGACAGATAACCAAGGATATAGTCCCTGTGACAGGAGCTGGTACCGTTTCCATGCTGTGCGTGTTGGTGATTGTCACTTGTGCTCCGGACTCTTACATTGTTATAGCTGCTCACTCAAGTGTTACATGGAGTTAAATTGGATGGTTGTGGCATGCAAAGTGCTAACGAGATGTGGGATACTGCGCAAAAGTTAATGACTCATGGGCACAGACGGGGCCAAAAGTGGTTATGAGCAGCTGCTTGACATTAAACCCCTAGAAAGTTTGAGAAGAGCAGAGGTGGAGGGACTATACAGAGAACAGCTCGTTCTCCCTTGACGATCTTTCCTTAAAAAGAGGGCAGGATCCTTGTCCCATTCGGACCCAACCATGAGCTCATCTCAGCCTGCATGCTCTTCTCCAAGAGCTGCAGCTGTGTTACAGCAGCCTCTGTGCCTGTGCTAATGGGATAAAAGCATTTCTATGTGCTCTTTTCATTCGGAGAGCATACGCCCCTCCTCACAGCCTCCAGTGTATCCTCGTTCCCTTGAAATGGATTCAACTATTAAAGCCTGTTAAGTTTAATTATCGCTAAAAGTCTGGGAGGAAACAAAATCTTATGGCCACTTTAAGCTGTTTCAAGATAGGTACGTATAAATCACAAATGTTCAGTCAGTTATGGGAAATTCAGAAGCCGGCAGAAAGCAGTAATATGTACTGAAGAGAGCGATCATAAAACTTACACGGTCTTCTCAACCACATGTGTAGGGTTTTGCAGTTCCTGGCCTTGTGAATATCGTTCCTTAGCGAGGGCCTCTCACGGTCAGGACCTGCGCAGGACGAACTCACGGCCACAAGGCGTGGTGTGGTGACGTGCCAGAGGTACCACCTGCCCTTCCAGGCTTTCATAAACAAGCCCACAAACAGGTAGATTGCTACTGGGACAACTTTGTGCTTTATCCCAAAAATGGTTCAATCCCCATAGTTTCAGATGAAGTCAATGGGAAGAGCTTGCCTTCAGCCCTTTTACCAGCCATGTGCAAAACAAAATTTTATTTGGAGAGACTTTTTTACTTGTGAGGGTATCGAATGAGGCACGCGTGGGAAAGTTTTCTCCCTGTTACATAAAACCCTGCTAACCTTCTATGCTATTTCTGATTGTTGGCAACTACTGCTCTCCATTCTGCGTGGACAGTGGATGAGCCAGCGGACATCTATGATTTGAATGGAGCTTTGTGCGTGTATATAACACATTTAACATACATTGTGCGTGTATATATATATTTAACAAAGCTGTGTCTAGTCTTCTCCCCCTCCTTTTTCTGATGTAAAAGCTATTGCTTTCATTAAGTTATGCTGTAGCAAAACAGCACCATAACAAAAAGTAAATCACTTGGGTTACATTGAGGGGCAGTGGAAAGAAAACAATACTGGTGGGTAGAGCTGTTCTTATAGAGGGGCTGAAGAAAGAAGTGTATTTCCTTCTTCTGTTGCGGGCTGACTTCAAATCAAACTTCACAGGAAGTCTCAGTTTACAATTTGCATCGTTCTCTCTTCTCCCATTAGAGTATCCATGATGACATCTGGCAGCCACAGCAGCAGCAGACAAGCTCCACTATCCTTTTTTTTTAAAGTATTTATATGTTTGTTGAGAAGCAACCACCCAATCAAAATAGAAACAGTGGCTTACTTTCAGTTTTGCACATGCGCCACATGCTTCTTAACATTGTCTTTTTTTATTAACGAACTATTTCAGTTTTCTTCTGATGTGTAATCACGTTACTCTTTCTTCTTGTATAAAATTTTCCTGTAAAAGTTTAAAGCCTCCTATCTTTCTGTTTCTAAAGACCTTTTTTTTTATCTTTAACTTCATACCACACAGGAAAAAAAGCCATTACTAACAGGTCGGGGAGGTGCTATAAAATGTTTCTTGGAAGGGGTTGTAAAAAAGCAGGTATCATGTTTTGTGGAGGATGCTGCACCTAGTATTGTGGTTGGAAGAGCTGAATCACTTTTTTCAGATGGAGATGGGACTGTTTGCTAATGCCTGTTGACAATGTGTGTTGATGAGGCTTGTCCTCTAGGCTGAGCTCTAGCAAGTGCTGATAAATTCCAGACTCTAATGAAATGTCTTTCAGAAACATTAACATTTGCTAAATAAATGTCTTTTCCTCTTCTCTGTTGCATGTAATGGATGTTTTTAACGTTGTTTGCTAGTCTTTCTACAAAGCATAGCAGATGGCCACTGCCTCTAATGAAGTAGTTATATTGCCTAACTCTTTCCTTGGGAAAGAAAAGGTTTGGGCTTGATTTTTCACTGTCTTACCTCTCAATTTCTGTGAAGTGTCTTGCATTTGTCACTAGTATTTTCTATTGACGACCCTGATGACAAAGATAAGAAGAAAGTATCTGGTTGAAAAATCTATTGCCAGTTTTAAATGAAATAATGGCTACTTCTCTTGGTATTGCTTTTTGATTTGGTCACCTTCTCTGTTCATAAAATGTACCAGGAAAAGCTCAATCCAAAAGTCTGTGAAGAAGCCACTCTCCATCATTTATCAGCAGTCCTGGCTGACCGGGGAGGTCCCAGATGACTGGAGGCTTGCCAATGTGACGCCCATCTACAAGAAGGGCCGGAAGGAGGATCCGGGGAGCTACAGGCCTGTCAGCCTGACCTCGGTGCCGGGGAAGATTATGGAG
>NW_008796187.1:2736731-2739309 GCF_000699145.1 Aptenodytes forsteri | reverse complement strand
GAGGCGCTTAGGGACATGGTTTAGTGGGTGGTGGTGTTGGGTTGATGGTTGGACTCGATGATCTTAGAGGTCTTTTCCAACCTTAATGATTCTATGATTCTGAGCACAGAGCTGATAAGGGCCAACTATCATAGTGATGTGGTAGATCTACACTGCTCTCGGAGTCAGATCTTGGGAGTGCTCGGAAATACCCTCTTCTTGATCTACCCATAACCTGTTGACACAATTGCTTAAAGGATTTGGTGTCAATACCCTCTGCGTATCTTCTTTGCGTGTTCTTGGTGACATGCTAAGCCAGCTGGCTGAGTTTTACTGAGGTACTAAGGTGGCAGATACGCTTATGCATGCAAGGAGCCATATGTGGTGCAACTGGCCTCTAAAGTAGGTTGGGTTCAAGCTCCCAGGTCCAGCGTTTGTACAGACAGAGACATAGCCTTGAGAACTGCCTGCTGGCGAGGTTAGTCTGCTCTCTGAAGTATGTTTGTCCTGTTGAGAACCTGAGGGCGCTATCAAAACGGATGCGGTGGGAGTGTTCAGGAGCATACTGGCAAGATGTGGTCTTTCTGCAGCATGCTCCTGCGTGTGCATGTGAATGGCAGAGTGAGAACAGAGACTCCTCAGATTCAGAATATACTTGATTCCTATACATTTCAAGAAACTATTTGGCCTTTGACATTGATGACATGCCATAGATTGCTAATAATAGCATGCCTGAACTTTTGTTAGAAAAATAAGCACATCCCTCAGTAATTCCCACACTCCCAGGTTAAATCACCACAATATCGTATTAATGCCAGGGCTGGTAAAATACAGAGAAATAGTAAAACCTCAGCTGAATAAAACTTGTTCTCCTTTGAGGGGTCTTTTTTATGAGGCTGAAAAGAAGAACAATAAGATGTCAGCTAGTCATTTGTCAGCACCGCTGCTCCTGGACACAGATAGGGGTGACAGGATGCTTTTGTTGTCCCATCCTCTTCACGAGTGTCGAGATCTTGCACAAAGCTGCTGATGTTCTGCTGAATTATTATGGCAAATGCAGTTTCATTAACTACCCTTAAAATAAAGGAAGCATGAGTAAGAGGAAGAATTCACTGAGTTAAGATAGAGGAATTCCTGGAAGGAAGTACTATGAATAGATGAGCTTGGAGAGGAAGCTCAGTCTGAAGGTTAGGCTGTCTTGCTTTTGTTTGGTTTTTGTAAGATGATTAAAATCTATCTCCAAGAGGAGTTCAAGCTTAGATATTAATTCTAGGTCTGCGTGTTTTCTGAGCACAGAGGTAAGGACTCAGCCCGTTCACGCCCACAAATAGTATGAAACTGATTATGCACGAAGGGGGAAATAGTGGGATTTATGCCAGAATACCCTAGTATTTACTACTCATGCATCTAGGAAGAAATGAGTAACAGAAATCTGTTACTGCAGACAGGGATAAAAGTTCATTTCATTATGAGGAGACCTGGTTTTTGCATGAATCTTGGAGGATGTAGTAATTAACAGAATAATACTGTTTCCACAGAGTCATTACATAAAAGGTAGCTGCCCTGGTATTGAACACATTTCTCACCTGTCTGGATATGACATTCAAAATTGTGTTTGTTTGATACAAAAATTCAGTGTTTGGGTTTGCTGGGTACCTCTTCTGAAGGCAAACAAAAAGTATGCGTTAAATCAGGAAAGACAGAAGGAATATGAAAATGAGCAAGATAGATTGATATCCACATACTTTAGGTGGAATGGTTTGAGTTATCCTGAGGTTTACTTGCTGGTGTTTTTATCCCCTTTATGCTGACTATCAGGATATCCTGTTGCTATGGGCTAATGTGGAATGCACTTTGCTTTAATGGTCAGAGTTCAGTGGTTTCATCGTATTTTCACAAGCAGAAAGCTGGTCCTTAACAAAATTTTTTTTGTCCCAAGGGGCTAGGCATATGCTGGGAAAAAAATGTATCACAAATTTCAAGTATGCAAACTCTTGTGGGCTTTTAAGGCTGTAACTACAGAGAAATTACAGCATAGAGACTTGACGGTGGTAGTAGTGCTGGGGCATAAAGTGTAATATAGCGTACTCCTGGTATGCACCAATAGTGTACTTCCTTCACAATCATTCAAACTGGGAGAAAAATAGTTGTCATTCTGAACCGATGCTGTCTTCTTTTTGCATGTAGACATCAGCTTTATGCATTAGAAGGGTTTAGAAGCAGAGTTCACATCACATCTCAGGAACAAGAGGAAGGTATCTTACAATGTCATAGATGGCATTATCAGCAAGAATCACTAGGACTGCCTGCTGTATATGTTTTTTAAAATTTACTTTAACATTGCTAAATTTGGATCTGAAGCTCAGCTGAGAAGCAACAGAAACTGCAGAACTTTAACTCTTCCCTGCAAATAGAAAGGTTTTGCAGTTCCTACAAGGAACCGGTGTCACGGCTGCCCCGAAGGGAGCCCGCCGAGCGTTCCTCTCTCTTTCTGAGCCGCTTGACCCCAAAGCTTGCAAATTGTCCTCAGGTATGCGGGCGGGCGGTGGGCAGAGCCGAGCCGAGCGGAGGCGGCGGCCGCCCGGGGCTGCCCTGCGCC
>NW_008796187.1:2729972-2736692 GCF_000699145.1 Aptenodytes forsteri | reverse complement strand
GCAGCCTGTGCTCCCCCGTTTGTTCTGTCAGCTATCGGTTAAATGGAGTTGATTCCGTCAATAAACAACCATTGCAAAGTCAATCCCAAACCAAGTCCTTGCTACCGCAGACTTTTTTCCCCCCTCCTTAGTTGTATATGAGAAAAGTTTGGGGGGGGTTGTTTTCCCGAGCAGTGTCTCTTTCTGATCTTCTGATAGCTTTTTCGGTTTTTGTGTACTCATGAGTTTGGTGTTCACGAGTTCGTTACTCTGTTTTAACATAGATGTGCATATTTGCGTGGGAGACTTACTGTTCTTTCTTTTCCCACTTCTCTCCCTCATCAATTACCACCCCATCCACTTTTTCATGCGTATTCCTACAATCATCATGTATTCTGTAAGTGCCGCAAGTACCTAAATACTGAAGCCAGTGACAGAATCGTTGTGATAGATTATATCTATCTTGGTAAACAGAGGGTTAGCTGTAGGTTTGGGAACAGATTTCCTTAAAATTGCTAAGCCTTCTGGCGGTTGACTTCACCGTCACCTCCAAACTTCGCAAGTCAGGTTGGTGTGCGCTGAGGAACGAGGAAGCAACAAAAGACATTCTTACACTTCAGAAAGGAACCCAAATACAGAGTGAGTATGGATGGGTTATTTTGTGGATAACAAAAGTGGCGATTGTAGAACAAACATGACGATTTTACCTCTGCTAACTACAGCACAAAAATGCTTCTTGCTGAATGCTTATTATTGTATTTGCAGATTGACTTCATATGTACCACATGTGCTTATTGTTGTTGCGTTGTGATTTCAAGCTTTTATGAAGTGATAAGCCACATATTAATAGTTTTAACAGAAGGTGCTCTAGTTGTTAACATGGTAACACCTTGCAAGAACAATATGTTATGTCCATTTTTGGTTCTAGAAATATGCAACATTCTGCGCTTCAAAATACATAAGGTAAGTGCCTCATTAGTACTTAGATCTGCTCAATATATTATCTTCCACAAATTCCTGCCCTGTTGCTCAGTCCTGCTATAAAAATTTGCTGCCTCAGACTGCAAAATTATTAATTCATTTCCCAGGAATCTCTTTGGGCACAAGCTGTGAAAGCGGATCTGGAAGTTGCAAGCACATGCAATCATGTTTCATAGTAGCAGGATTCAACCCTATGACTGCAGCCGATGTCAATGAAAATTTTCAAAATAAGGTACCAGGTATTATGACGGTCACAGTGGCCCAAAGAAAGTCAAACGGTGTTTTGATCATAATAAAAATTAGGGAACTTTATATTTGTTTACATTCTGGATATCTTAATAGACAAGGTAAAGTTAAAAGAAGTTAGCATGTAAAAGCTTTCATTTAGTTGCATCACAAAGGGGACAGACAAGGATAAAAATACCAAATTTGATCTCTTTACAGTAACTCCTTTCAGCCTGCCCTTCTGAGTAGGCAGTGCATGAAAGCATTTGCCCATGAGTAATATCTTATTAAACTGTCATGATTTGATGTGACACATTTTTCTCCTAATTTGCATACCTGATAATAGACTTCCTAAATATCATCTTCAGGCCCATTGGCAAAAAAGTAACCCATCTGAAAGAAACGCTGGATCAAATGTTGGTGATGGGACGATCTCAGGGCTGCGTCTGAATGTGAGACAAAGGGTTCAGGCCATTAGAAGCTATATGGTCTATTGCCATGCTAATGTTGAGTTCTTTGTGTGGTGTGGGCTTGTTGCCTCCTAAACATGTTTCCATGACTCATTAAATCCTCTGAAATAAAAGCTCTCACAATTCCAGTAAAGTGGAGCAGTCATTTTTCGATTTAATTATAAACAGGGTAGATAATGAGCTACCTAACTTGTCCCCTTTTCTGAAGGAGGAGAATGGTTAGTGACCTCTCCTTTCTCTAAACAGTACCAAAATCCACTTTATTTGAAAGATGAAGGAGTGGAAAGTCCTTGACAAAATAAAAGGGGTGCATAAGCAAAAGCTAGCTGGGTGACTAATATTTTACATAACAAGTAAGAATATATATTTTGTGAACCTATTTAGTATTCAGCTCAAGAGAATATAGTAACCATAGCAACCCCTTATCACCTGTTTGAGACACTGCAACATCTTAATGAAATGTGCACCAAATGCCCTGCTAATATTTGTAAAATGCTGATGATATTCTCTCTTGGAGAGAGCTACACTGAAAGATAAATGTGTAAAAATGCTTGAGATTCATGATTCCCCTGTCCACTATCTGCTTTCTGCTTGCCCTTCTACTTTATTTATATGTATCAGTTTTATTTACCAAAAGCGAAAGATTACTGGGTGCAAGGAATCACTGGAGGGAGCAGGGTGGTGGACACACATCACTCTTCACCCACAGTACGCCCATAATAACCACCCTTGGTTAAGTGCTCTGAAGGCTTTAATGGTTTGTGGTGGCCAAACAGAAGCAACATAAAGGGAAAGGTTTCCCAAAAGGGTTGAACATGGGAACTCACAGGAAGGCACCCAAAATAACGAGGTAAGTGCAGATCCCTCCCTTGAAGCATTTACCAATTTACAAAGACAGTTGTGCCATTTACTTTATTTGCAGGCTTCTGAATCACATAAAGCTGTAACAATAATGATCTTTCTGGCTGTAGTGACAGCTTCTGCCATTTTAGACTTTGCACTTCAGGTGCTCTCCCTTCCTTTTCAGCTTCCAAGCTGCAAGTGGTCAGAGCTTTACGCTTCTGAACTCTAAAATGTGGGTATGGCAGGTGAATTTTTCTGAGAGGTTATTTCTGGGCCCCATAGCCCTAAAGCTAAGGATGCTGGGATGGCCTGCAGAGCTCCCCTGCTGAAGTGTTGTCACCTTTTCCCAAAGGACTCTGTGCTTTGTCCTTTTTTGTTGTGGACTTTATTTTCCCAGCCTATAAACTACTTGGAGAGGCAGGTGGTTATCAGTTATCTGAAGATTCCAGTGAATTCAGAGTGCCTTTGATGAAAGATGTATGGAAACTGTGTTTAAATCATGAAAGTCTTCCATTTTGAATCCTCAGTATGATTCTTCTTTTTCTCTCACTTCAGTGTGAAGTGCAGGATACCGTCTAGATATGAGTATGCATGTAGAAGGAGGGTAGCAAAATCAACGGTTGCCAAGTGATTTGGTAATCGGGCAACATGGCTGCACAATTCAGCCTAATTCCTCTGTATGTGCTGAGGGATCTTCATGTCTAATTTTGACCTGCAGCACCATGTAGTACCAAGTTCTTCACTATTAATTGCAGGTGGTAGATGGGAAACCGAGAACACTGAAAGCGTGGGTGGCTGGAGCTGACAGGATTATCGGGACATCACTCCTGATTCCCATTGGCATAAAGGACCTTCTTGGTGCCCAAGAGGTATGAAAAGGGCCTTTATGAAATGGGAGTTAGGACCTTTGCATATCATTGCAGTTTCACAGTGTATTACAGCAAAATAAGAGCTAAGGAAGATGTTAGAACAAGAGGGAGAGAGAGTGTGAGCGTATGTGACAAAGTGTGGCCCTGGGGATCAAAATCTACATAAATAGCTTAGAAGGCATGCATTAACCTTCACTGTTGGGGTAATGTGCAGTAGCAGCTACTTCTGTACATTTTTGTTCCTGCTGTTGGTGCAAAATAATAACGTCGGAGAGTGTGTTGCAGGCAGGGGTTAGAACGGTTGAGTCTCCCTGTAAATAAACACATGTGCTCATGAAATAGGACACACTGGGCAATATCTGCAAATTTCAGCATTGAAGTGACAAATGCAGACTAATAATAAACTGTGGAAGTAAGAGATGCAAAAATTAAAGCTTACTGGTCAGCATTTTATTTCTGTGCTGGGCTTCATATTCCACAAGTCTTACCTGAATCAGATTTTCTGAGTTACCTCATCAGACTTTCTGAGTGTCTTCATCAAAAAGTTTAACACCAACTATGAAAATATAGTTTTCATGGACCAGTCTGTTTTTTTATTTCAGTATTTTTTATAAGGGTAGTTTATAAAACAAGAATCAAAGGATTGGATTATAAAACTGGTTTGCCTGGAACCTGGAGAAGTACATCATCTTTGCAGTCAATGTCTTTTATTGCCAGTGCCATTTAACAAAAAGGGAGGCCTGAGGAGGGGACATATCTGGAAATGCGAGCTAAATAAAGTAAAAATTCTTTTGGAAACTGGTAAACCCACACTATATATGTCTGTAATTAAAAGGAACGAGGTACAGTGGCTCATAAAAGTACCATCTGAAAACGGTTTAAAGGTTAAAAAAGGGCTACTTGGCACAGACAGAAGGGTGAGACCTGACCAGACCAGTCCTCCCAGTGCAGTCCTCCCAGTGGGCCTATTTATAAGTATACCGTTTCAAACCCCTCCTTAGCTGGTGTACGCATAAATAATTTTAAGCAGTGCTCCCAGTGAGAAAAAGCATGAATGTGATAGAGAAGACACTCTGAAACTGTCTCTTATTTTACTGCTGTGACTAATGCTTTGTGATATCTGCCCACGTCCTTGAATTACTTAATTTAAAATCCTCTGGTAAGAAGGTTCTTTTTATTTTCTTCTAAATTCTTTGCCTGTTTTTCACATTTGAAGTTAGAAGAATGTGATTTTTTGTGTGTGTGTAAAACTTCCCACATAAATATATTCCATAGTCAGTACCAAGGGCCTCGCTGAAGCAGTGGGAAAGGGTAGCAATTCGATATTTCATAGGTAATCTGACCTTGACGGTAACCCCAGTGAACTCCAGAAGCTTATGAGTCAAATCAGGAGTCACATATGTTAGCAAATTCTCAGTTGTATAAAGAGGTTTTCCTGGGCAGAGTCTAAGGACTTCAGGTTTGGGTTTAGGCTTTTTGTTGTCATTCCCCAGCCCACCCACCGCAGACCTCATCACACCACAGTCAGTGCAATCCATTGGTATCCTAGCTAGGGAAATATTTTGCTCAGTTGTAGGGAAGACAACCTTAAGATTTCTTTCTTTTTAATGGAGAAAGTCTGAGCATATACATTTATTTTTACTTGAAGAATTTGAATGTATTTCTCTTACACATTCATGCGTGTGTGCACACACACACTCTTTTCTAGAAATAACTTCAGTAGTCTACTTGTTGCGTTGTCTGATTAATACTGTCTTTCCCTCTGGCTACTTACATTTAGCCCAGAAACTTGTAGTCACATCTACAAAGATTAGTCTTTTTATGTCTTTCTTTCCTGCTTATGGAAGAGCCTGTGCTGCCCTGATTACTGTAATGTTTAAAGATGTTTTAGTATTTATAGATTTATTCTCTCCTTTATTATCCTCAGGAAAATAAAGGCAGCTTCAATACACAGTTTGAGAATTAAAATGGAAGAGATGAAATGCCTTGCCCATGGACACACAAGCAGTTTACAGATTGCAGTTTGTATTACTATTGTTTAAGGTACAATCCTGAGTCACTTTACTTCACAAGGTTTCCATGTGACCCTGTTGCTGTATAGCTGACAGACAGGTAACTTTTGCATCTCCTGTCCTAAGAGGTTGCCTGTTTCACAGAAGCCATTTTTCCATGTGGCAGGCAGCTGGCATGGGTAGCCGAGGCACTGGAGAGAAGAGATAAATGAGAATTCCCTACAGGAATATTCTTGGGGAGGTTCAACAGCAAAAAGTAATTTTCTGATGAAATTAAGTTTCATGAGAAAATGCAGATTGTTGACAAATTTTTCTGCCTAGAAAAGTGAAACAAAAGATTTTAGTGACTTGAACTTTTAGACAACTTCAGCTCTGTTGATCTGAGCTGAAACATCTGATTTCAGGTCAGTGAAGTATTGGTTGGTTGTCTCTCCAGTGGCAGTTTGCTTCATGGGATTTGTAGAGAGATGCCTGAGCTCCTTTTTTACCTCAGTTTGACCAAAGTTGTGTAGTGTCATTCCAGGGAAATACAGCAGAACTTTGAAATATCAACTGTTTTCTGAGAGCAAGAAATGTGGAGAAGAAAAAATGATGCAGAAATATTCCAGTTCTTCATGTTAATGCCTTGCCTCAGCTGGGGGGGTTGAAAAGATACTAAAATGCCAGCACTTCTGTCTTGGAAAGTTTTGCAACACAGAGTAGATCTCTAATTCTTCCTGGACATGGCATAGTCCTGACAGCGCTTAGAGTTTCTCACTTCTCGCACGGACTTCTGCATGGCATGCGATATGTCTAACCTGCCATGTGCAGGTTGAAGAAAAACTCTCTTTTAGAGCAGTATGGCTTAATTGTGAGAACATTACACATTTTTTGGTAAACCTGTGGTTAGGGGGTTTCATTTGGAAAGGAAGGAATTGCATGGTTTGATGGTCTCAGCTAACACGTAGATAATGGGAATTTGAGTAGGTACCTGCTTGCTTCAGGTGAAAATTTATCAGTTCAGGTTTTAACTTTTTTCAGTGAAATTGTAGCCAGATGACTCTTCATCGAATCTGTGTGATCATATGTTTGGATATAACTCCTGGAATAGCAGAACGGTATTGGTTTTGACAGCTACTGTTTGATGTTTGGCTGTAAAAGGCATATATCATACAACTTTTGCTATTTGCCTGAACCTTTATTTCATAGAATCATAGAATAGTTTGGGTTGGAAGGGACCTCTAAAGGTCATCCAGTCCAACCCCCCTGCAATGAGCAGGGACATCTTCAACTAGATCAGGTTGCTCAGAGCCCCCTCCAACCTGACCTGGAATGTTTCCAGGGATGGGGCACCCACCACCT
>NW_008796187.1:2721081-2727179 GCF_000699145.1 Aptenodytes forsteri | reverse complement strand
TAAAGCCCTCTTCACCAGCTTGGCAAGCCTATGATCGAAGATGCTCTTCCCCTCCTCTGACAGATGGACCCCGTCAGCCCCCAGTAGACCAGGTTCCTCAAAGCGAGTCCCATGGTCTAATTTATTTGCTTAGCTTGAGTCATTGTGTGACCGATTTTTACAATCGGTCACTAAATAAGTAGTTGCAATGAAATAAAGTTTTACTCCTTTTTTCTATGCTAATGGGGGTTACAGAAACATAAGGTGATTCTTGTCTTGTTTCTTTATCATTCTTGTTTTCAGGGAGGCTTCTTAAGACTGGAATATTAAGAAAAAACTGGTGTCATTTAACTATTATCTATACTTTTAAGAGTAATGAGGTATAATTATCACTGAAGTATCAATTAATTGTAAAACCCTAGCAAATAAAATGGAGAAACAACGGTAAGCTAATTATGATTTCTCTTTAATTCTGCACTAGAGAACAGATCTTTTAGAAATTCTGAACCCTTATAGCATCCTTCTTTGACAGTCTTTTTAACTTACTATACTTTCATATATTTTTGGAATAGACCATCAGAGTCTTCTTATCATTAATTTATTACACATGAATGTGCGCCAACTTGTTCATCCTAGCAGATCAAGTGGTAAAATAAAATCCAGCAGATACAATTCTTTTGATCAAAATACCTTAATCAAAAAGTCTAGTCAGTGTTGTCATTAAGGCAAGTGCAGATGGATCATTTTTTAACCACCTTTCCGTCTGCCTGAGCTGTGGATTACTTAGATTGCATAAGTGATGGAGGAAGAAGTTGTCCTGAAGACATCTTCCCTTCTCTCTTGCCTGCAGCTGGTGCAGCCTCAGGTGAGATCAGAGCAGTTTGAGGGATGCTGTAAATAACCAAGCGAGGGCGAATGGTCATCTAAGGACCACTCCACCAAGAGGACTGCAGGATGCTCTGATCTTTCTCATCTCTGCCTGTTTTAGTGATACCCGGGCAAAAGGCTGAGTCATCTTGCTTGAAAGACAATGAATTTTCCAAAGGTCTGCCTTAAGGATGTCTTCGTGCACTGTGGCTTTCAGTGTGTATTTGTAAATTTAAGGATGTCTGACATTGCTGGTCTTATTTTTAAACTTCTGTTGGAAAGCATGTGTGCATTTAAACACCCATGAGTCAGACACTCTGCCAGGGTAATTGGTTTATCTTCATTGCATTCGCTGCAGCAATGTTGATAAAAGCAGTTAAGTACTGCTTTGTGAGATCCAGCTCTGCACATTCTTATATTCACAAATGTTAACTATATATTTTAAAATCATTGTGTGACACTTTCACATCTTGAGATCAGTTTTTCATATTAACACTTTTTCAGAATTTTTTCATTTTTCATACTGTCTTCTCAGAAATTTGTCTTCATCTTGCAACCTTCTATTTTGTACCAGTTCTTCTGGAGGTTATTTTTACATTCCAGTGTTGCCTTGAGTTATATATTCTAGCATTATCTGGGGTTATTAAATAGTATTTTGTATTCGGGACATCCTGCTCTTCCTGCAAGTGCCAATTTGAAACTGCCAAGGGAGGGACTATAAAAACCATTAGAAATCAATTTCAACACCAATAGTTTGGGTGTGAATATTACCTTGTCCTCTCAAAGTGCAACAGTTTAGCTGCTTGTTTAATTTAAAAAAAAAAAAAAGTCTTTATTTTTATCAGTTGTCTACATTGCAAATCAAAGGCAATCTATTTGTGATTGACTTCCTACCTGAAGATGTTGATTTTCAAGCTAGGTTTGTTTCTTCTAACCTATGTGCTGCTATTTTTCCCTGCTGCAACTCTCTCACTCCTACCATATAATCAGAACCTGGGGTCTGGTCTGTCTCTATTTGGCACAGCTCTGTAAGGAGACAGAGCGGTTCTTCTGTCTTTAGCATATATTGAATTCTCTGGGCCTAGAAGGATTTCCATGGCAGCTGGAATTCAGCTAATGAGAGAAAGTCCTTTTCTCTACTTCCCGTCCTGCGCTCCCCCTGCAGCTGATGCAGACCTAGCTTGGTCTGGGCTACATAAAATTGTGTTACACCAAAAAAACTCTAGTGACCGAGTAATTGCACGTTAGGTTGCTTTGCATCTGGTCCACCAGTTCAAAACTGTTCCTGTGTTTGGTAATTTATTGGAAAGAATGAAGCTGATTAAGGAAGGTTTAGTTAACAAATCAGAATAAGCAAAAGTTTCAGATTTTGAAACAGTGCTATATTTTTGGTGTCAAGATTGTCCTTGCCTTGTCACAACTTAAAACCTTCAAACTTGTCCACTGCATTGATGAGCGCTGAATTAAGCCTCATCCCACTAAACTCAGCTGAACTTTTCCAGAATGAGAGCTGACGTGCTGACAAAGAACACACAACATCAAGTTTACTATGTTTTAGTAAAAATATGTGATATTTGTACATAATGTACAATTTGTAACTGTTATTACATGGTGGTGGGTTTTGCTGCACGTTTATAGGAACTCTCAAAGTGTTTTGGCTACTTAAGCCAGCTTAGGACACATGCTAAAATTATCTCTTTATTTTAAATAGCGATAGGAGGCAGGATTGTGAGTTAGCACCCAACACCCTGAGCTCTCACAAGTACCTGCTAACTACTTTTGCCAGGTCAGGAGCAGAACAGCATGGACCACGCTCAAGCTCTTGCTGGTCAATGCTGCTGGTAATGGAAGCCCAGCTAAAGTTATCCCGCCTTACCTCTGCTTTAGTGAATGGGGTGCTTGAGACATGAGGCTAGATGGAGGGCTTGCGTGTCTGCCCTTTTTGCCTGGGAGGTGCTTGGAACGTGATAAGGAGTGTGGCAGGCACCTGCAGTGAGCAGCAAGGTCAGAGCTACTTTGGTACTTCCATGTCTGCTGGAGTCACTCTTAACTCCGAGGGCAGGTTAAACTGAGGTTTGATAAGGGGGATCTGACCATTACTACTGATAACCAGAGTTCACAGAACGTAAAACTGCCAATGGTTTGCTGTACTTGTGGCCATTTGCCTTTTAACTTGGATTAATTCCATAAGAATCCTCTAAAACTATCGGGCTCCTAATCATGACTTTGGTCTCGCTTATACAGATCTTTGCTCCCAGTGGTGCCTGAACTTAGACGTGGCACCACCTCCTCTGGCTGCCCTTACCTCTGTAGGTTCCCACTGGACAGACTGTAAAAGTTTCCTCCTTCAGGGACAGAATCTTCTTTCACTTCCCCAAAGACCGTATGACTTTCTCATGCACTCACATACACTTGGGTTATAGATGTGAAACTGGATATGCAGAGGAAGGTGTAAAAACCAGCACCTGTCTTTTCTTGCATCCCAAGCGGCAATTCCTCTTCCTCACATCTAGCTGTACCATTATGTCTTTGGATGCTGACTACCTTCAGAACCAATTCAGATGTGGACCCTCTCTCTTCCCCCCCTGCCACTCAGAAGACCTTAAGAAGTTAAGTGCAGAGCCTAGTTTTCTGAATCCACTGTATGTGCTAGTACTGCTGCCGTGCGGGTTGAGCACAAAGCACATTCCTCAAAGGTGGAAAGTGAACGGCGGAATTAGAATGGGAGCTGTCTATGACACTTGGTTATTTCAGTAAAAAAATAGTCCACACCCCACCCTGAACATGTGTCATTGACGATTTTTTTATTTTTATTTTTTTTGCTAACAATAAAAATGAGTTTTCATCCTATAGATCTAACTCATTTTTTGATGCCATATTCTGATGAGTTCGCAGAAAAATGCAATTCCCATCCCACCCTGTAAGGAGTGCATGTTGTCTATGCAAAGGTGTGCATTTCCAGAAAAGTTCTGCAACTGTTTTATCTTTATAATGCTGGAGTTCTTACTGAATCTTTTGCTATGTTTCCACATGAAACTCTGTCCTCAGAATCCCCTTCTTAAAGCCCTGAAACCAAATACAAGGTTTTGGGGTGAATCCTTTATAAACCTGACTAGTTTTGTAAGTTTTGCACCTTTTGCTAAATCACCTTCAGGAGGGAAGTTTATCCCTAAGTCCCTAATTACTTCAGAAAAGCATTTTTATGCTTCCTTTGAATGCATCCTGGAGAGGATTCTCCTAGATTTAACCACAGTAAAAGGTCTTCGCATGCCACATACTCATTTCAAGTGACACGTGTCCACTGGGCTACGTTTGGGGAACAGAGGACAAGCAATCCTGTTAAGTGCTCTTAATGCACCTCGCTCTGTGCGTTGCAGCTGCTTCGAGCTGTCGCGCAAGTGTGCAGGAGTAGACCGTCACTGGAGGATCGCTAAGTTGTCTCCACGGTGGCTAGTGTGAATGGCTGGTCTTACCCTTATGCAGCGTGCTGTGTCGATCCCTGGAGATAGCTGGTTTGGGTTCTACGTTAAAGCATATAACTGGATCCTTCAACCTGAGGACGTGGACCAGGCAAGAGCACGGTCGGCCCTGGATAAAGTGCAATAGTGCTTTAAATCACGTTTTCCCTTCATCCCTGCCTTGCTCCTGAGCTGGACAGTGCCAGTATTATGCAAACTACTTTCTTGGTTGCACTTACGAGAAAAATCATTATTGTCTTTAAATGGGAAGGCAAATGAGTAAATTTTTCAGACCTCTTCTTCCTTTCCCTGTGACATACCCAGTGCTGGAGCTTATCATAAGTTAAAAGGAAATATATTTTAGGAAGCCTTTAATTAAAATCCTGGCAGCACATCATTGTAACTTTTTTTTTCTGCAGCTCAGTTCAATAAGATTTCTTGTACCGATAGGAATTTTTCTGGATAGTGACTACTTTTCGCGTTGGTAGATAAAGCCCTTGCAGAAGTAAATCCATGATATTGGGGTTTTTCTTCAGACATCAGATTTGCCTGATTGTCCCCTGAGATCAAAAGACAGATTTCCATTTAGAGTGGAATAGAGAGACTAATTGGCTTCTGAACTGATATTATGTTAGAGGCAAGGACTTTGGAGAAGAGTGGGTGATAAGAATTTGCAGCTTTGCATTTCTCCACTTTTTTTTTTTTATACTCAAGAAAGGTGTAACTCAAACACCAGTGGCACTTCAGATTTGGGATTTTTCTTTTTGTCTTTTGTTTGTTTATTTTAATGAAAGCCACCGAGGGGCAGCAGATAGAAGCTGATCTTGTTAAAATCTAAAAAACCAAAAAAAATCTATTATTATTTTTTCTTTAAAGTTGCATTTGGGGTCCAGCGTTACCTTGCACGAGGAACTAAGCTTCAGGAATGAGGAAATCACCCTCCTTAAAGAAGGGAAAGCGGATAACACACTAATGCTAAGGGTGATTAAACATTTGCCACCGGGACAAATAAAGCTTTGCAACAAAACGTTTCCAAAGCCTATGGATTCACACATATCCTTCTGTTTCTTCCGGCAGACAGGCACTTGCTCTTGATGTAAATGGCAGAGTGTATTTTACTACTTCCTGCTCATGTCATTATGTAATTTACTTTTTAATCTGACATGAGGAAATCGGTGCTTCTGGAGCGCATGTGGCTCTGGCTACTATGGAATATTACCACTCTACCGGGCGGCTGTTAAGTGTTTCTGCGTCGCTCTGATGTTTCAGTAGTTTCGCTGGACATGTACGTTTTCTTGCTGAAGTCCTGGGAGCCCGTTAAGCTTTTAAGCAGACCCAGAGCAGTTCGATGAGGATGGGAATAATCTCTTCCGCCGCAAATTGACATCCCTCTTTGTAGCCCTAGACACTGTTTCCAGCTGCTTTCAGTCTTTTAAATCCTTGAAAGCTTTCCTAATCCTCGTGTAGGCAGCCTTTATGTGCTCTGCCTCCCTCCCCTTCCTCCTGATTGGCGAGGCTATCGCACGGCCTAATTCAGCCAACTACTCCATCCCTGGGTCTGCGGTTTGAAATAAGAGCCAGGCGGACAGTTGCCTCCCCGCTCCCGACTTTTAATAGGCTGGGGAAGGAAGGTTGGGAAACTTGACATTGTCTTAAGAAGAGTTCCCCCCAGCAAAGGAGAAAAAGGGAAAGGGAGGGTGTGTGTGTGGGGGGGGGAGGTGGAGGAGGGCGCGGGGGGGAAACTTGCTTAGGGTGGGAAACTTGATGGATTTCTGCCCTGCCGACAGCAGCGCG
>NW_008796187.1:2719210-2720944 GCF_000699145.1 Aptenodytes forsteri | reverse complement strand
TCGGGGCTCGCCTCGCCTCGCCGGCCCCGGGTAGTACCGGTACCAACCCCTGCGGAGCTCCGGCTGCTTCTGCCTTTTTCTTTTCTTTTTTTTTTTTTTCCTTCTTCTTTCTTAGCCTTGTCAAAAGTAAGTTTCCGGGGTGGGGGTGGTGGGGCAATGAACCGATTTGTGAGGGTTTTCGGTTAGCCCTCCCGGTAAGGCGGTGATGCCGTGCAGGTCGTTGCGCCTTGCGGGTTTGAACGGGGCGTGAAAGCGGTTCGCGGGGGATGTAAATCAGCCCCAGTTTGCCCGGGTTTAAACGCATTGTGTAGGCTGTCTCGCTGCCCTGTTTGTGACATGCGAAAGGAAAGAACTTGCTGTGTTATAAGCCTAAATATGCCAATAATTCAGCCCAGGGATAATTTATTAAACAGCTCTGCATGAGTTCCTTGCCTGCCCAGTGCTTTAATCTTCTGATTGTTTTAAAATGTAGTAGTTTCAAGCTGCCTTACAGCTTCACAAAAGTACTTTAAGATGGGTTTTCTAGGGATTTTTTTCCTAAGAATTCAAATGAGATTTTTTTTTTTTTTTTTAAAATTTTTTTTCACGTGGGGAAAAAAAAGGGGTTTTTTTTTTTTTTTTTAAGACTTCTATTCACCTGAGGAGACAAAAGGAGCTTTTCTTCTCGTTCTCGCAGTTAAAAGGCACAGGGGCAAAATGTTTTTGATTCTCGCTGTTCATAGTTTTACAACAACAATGTGCGGTTAGAAGAGCCTTGTGGGAGCAAGGAAAACTGGCTGGGCTGTATCTTAAGGCTGAATCAGAGATCTGTCCCAGTTTAAAAAGCCTTGCCAGTCCACTTCCGAAACTTGCACTTAATATGTATTTTCTAGGTAGGCAATGGGTAAATATGAGGAAATGAGAGACGTTTTCTAGGTTCTTTTCTGTGTGGGTGTTATTCATTCAGCTCTCAGTGGGACTTTTACAGTAGGTGTCCAGGGAACGCATGTGTGAGGATTTTGCACCTGTAGTGCAAATGGAGCATTTGTTTTCCGCTCACTTTCTGGAACCATGGTGGGAAATCTCAGCTTCCGTACAGCAGTTTTTGTAAGTTACAGGAGGTGGGGAAGGGCGAAGAAAGAGAGAATATAGGTGATGGTAGGAGGAAAGGTATTTCTTTCATCCGCTAGCCAAAAAAATACTTTTATAGCTCCTTAAAGAGAAAGAGGAGTTTTTGTCCTTGTGAAGCAAAATGAAGGGCATTTTATATACTGCATAGCTGAAGTTGGTCAGTTGGATGCACATAGTCATCAGAAATCATTATCACCGCAAGAGGGTACTTTGGCACAGGGGGTTGTCGATGCGGAATGAGAAAGAAGCAGAAATGTTACAGGACGGCAGTAATAAAAAGTAAAATGCTCTGTGAAACATGCACTTTACTCTGCTGAAACATTTCTACCTAGAGCATAAGGCTTCACGGGTAATGAAGATTCATAGATGGTGGGTTAAAAGAGCAGGGCAACTAAGTCAGAATAGAGAGGGGGGGGAAATGTTAATGCGCACGCGAACCCTCCCTCCCCCTCCAAAAGAGGAGGGGAGGAGGGAGACATTCCAGCCTAAAAAGAGGTGCAGGCACAGGCGGGCTTATTCTTGCAGGGCCCGGCCCGACCCCGTAGGTGTCTGCCTCCTTTCCTTCCCCCCCCCCAGGAGCGCAGGGAGGGGTACGCTCCTTCCCCAGGTGGGACGGCTCCGCGC
>NW_008796187.1:2703046-2719155 GCF_000699145.1 Aptenodytes forsteri | reverse complement strand
CCGCCGCAGTGCCTCCTCCCGGGGGGGAGTGGGTGGGGAGCGCCAGCTGAAGCGCTGCCAGAGTTTGTTTAAACACCTGCCTGTGAGCGCGGTTTCTCTCCTCCGTGCCAAGTGAACAATTTAGAAGTATTTCTCCGCGTTCCGTTGGTTTGCTGTGCACAAATATTTTCAGTTTGGCAGGAAAAGTCTGTGGGCGCTGCTAGGGCCTGAGGGACAAAATCCAGGGAGCAGGCAGTCAAGGGGGGCAGAGCCACTGGGCGCATCGGCCCCCGGCAGCGGACTTCATATTTTAGTGGGAACGGAAGATTGTGATGAGCTACGAACTAACCGTGCAAAATGTTTAGGAAATCCATTACAGCAGACACTTAGGAGCAGGAAAGTCATGTGCAGCTGGAGCCCTTGCTCCTGCTTCCAGTTTGAAATTGTTACGGGAAAGAAGAATATGCAGAAGGTGACTTTTCTGTTGGCCCTTTTGCGGCCCTCCGATTCAGAGCAGCAGAGAATTTTTTTTACCTACGCTTCGCCTTGCAATCCTCTCTCCCTACCTGTTCTGTTGCTTTCCCTGCCTTTCCCTGGTGCTCCCTTCCCCATCCTTACACCAGCTGTGTCTATGAGGCAGTGAGGGGGTGGGTTAACTCCTTCCTCTTACCAGGCTCTGGGAGCGAGTGCTCCCACTTTTGAGAGGCTCTTGGTGGGAGCTATAGCTTAATTTGGGGTTGCAGGAGTTACCCATCAAGCAGGCAGTGTGTTGCGGGTGTTGGAATGAAACCGTGTATTATGCTGATGACTGATCTGGCCCAAAGGCAGCCCACAGGTACTGAGCAGTAGCACATAGCGAGACAAATGCACTAATTTCCCCAAGAGAAGTGCAGGAATTACTGTAGAAATGTAATATGCATCCCGTTGAGTTGATAAGATTCAACCTACTTTACTACTGTGCCAGGACAATAGTCTCTAGCAGGTAGCAGGGGTTGGTGTGAAAGTTGTGTTGAGATTCGTAAATGAGACGGTATAAAGAAACAGTCATTTTTAGGTGATAATTGGAAACCTCAGCAAGAGGTGTCTCCTCGCTGTCTGATAGAATGACCTCACATATAAGCTCCAGTAACCAAAATGGGAAAATTTCTATCTTATTGCTGTGCATGTGACAGCTGGGAAAGTACACTGGTCACTGCGTATCTGTAAAAGTTTAAGCATCCACAGGAAATATACCCATTTGGGCGTGCTAGCGTGCTGTAAGACTAGTGTTAGGAAGCAGAAGTGCAATTTTTAAAGGTATCTAACATGGTTGCAAGACAAAAAAAAAAACTAACCTGACAAGAAAAAATCCTTTGCAGGTAACACACTTTCTGCTTTGCAGAGTACTCGGTTCAGTTTATTACTTAAAAAGAAATTCCTAAGTAAGGTAACTTGGAAGTGATGGAAATTCCTGAGAAGATGCTCAGCCTTCATGTGGTAGAGCAGCAGTTTCGTGTGGCTGGACACAGTTACGTGGCTGGATTCCCCAAGTTTGCTGCAGAACTGGAGAGGGCACTGTGGGCTCTGTTTTAAGTTCCCTAAGCCTACTTCACAGAAAATCAAATGTTTGATGAATTTTAATACTTCATTTTCACTCACTTTTGCCCACAACGTATCTCTGAAGTGCAGCTCGTGGGAGCATCATTGACAACAAATGCAACTCCTTATTTTGGCCTCTTCTTATTGAAGTCCCATTGACTTTGATCAAGGCAGACTTGAGCCCTTCATCACATAAAGAGGTTCAACAAAACGACTGTTAACTTACAGGCCGTCTAAAAATGAAAAACTGCATTTCTAAGGCACATAAAGCCATCACAAATACTTATCATGGCTGCAGTCATACAGCTTTTAGCGTGCACCAAGTGAATAAATGCTGCATACAATTTCAGTGCAAAACACATGCAAAATTCAAAATCATCCCCTTTCCTTACAGCTGTTCTTAGCATGTTCTTAGCATGTGTTTCTTATTTCCTATTTTCTTTTGCATACCTTTTAAAATTCTTAATGTGTTCCTCAGTAGAAAAGCTGTATTCTTATCTTGGAGTGCTGTAATCCTTAGCTTTGCTTTAGGAAATTCTCTTTTAAAGTTCATCCTGGGACGTTTTGTTGTTTGTTTGGTCTGTAAGGGAAGAACGAGCATCTCGGAGAATGCTGCTTTTTTTGTGTGTGTGTACCACGCAGAATAAAGAAAACAAGTGTACAGAGTCCACAGGCTGGGAGTGTATCAGTTAATTAGCGGCTGGACATTGCTCGGTAGGAAGCCTGGCGAGGTTTTTTGTGCGTGTGTGTATGTGTGTTGTCTGCTGCCTTTGATCACTTGTGTGGTAAATAGACATGCAGGGTAGCTATAGCAACATGTGCTGTAGGTTGGTGGGAACAGAGGGGATGGGATCCCCGGACAAAGGGTAGTTTGTTAGAGTGGTTGGTTCTGATTAGAAAAAGGTGGCACCAATCAGGGCATTTAAAAACATCAGTTTTGCAAAACGCAAATGGATGTTACCGGTTCCAAAGTAACGTTTGTTTCTGTAGCTCTGAAAGAGCAGATCATATGGAAGATTGGGGAGGAAGGGGGAGGGATAATAAAAAGCAGAGGCAAAACCCTGTAACACTTTTGAATGTCAAAATGTTCATGCTGGATGTGCTTTTTCTGGTGTTGCTGCGCCGTCTATGCATTTTGCAAGAAAGTATTTGTAGGAACCAGATTACCGCAGATGCCGCTACAGATAGTAGTGTTTTAAAAATATGTCTTTAGAGATGCAATGATGATAACCTGATGTTATGTAATACATCTGATCCATTACCTTTCTCCAATTTCTAAAAGTCCTGTGAACAATTTGCGATCAAAAGATACTGTACCTATTTCAGCAGCCTACCTGTAGAGGTCAGACTTGAAGTTCTCAAAATCCTCACATGATAGAATTTCAACCTAAAGCTATAAAAATACAAACCCAGGCATAGCCACTTTCCTCATTAACTTTATGTGGAATACTCTTAAAATAACGTTGGTTTGTCAGGGTCGGGTTATTAAGTAACACCACATTCTGCATTGATGGCAGCCTGAAATACATCAAAATTCAGCCTTGTCTCACATCCTGAACAGAGCCCAACCTAAAGCTTTTATTAGCGCCTGAATTATTTAGATGTGTATCTCCCTCTCTCTGATCCCCACCAGGCCTCCTACCTTTGATGAGATCTGTCTCCGGCTCTCTCCCTCCCGCCTGCCCGGCACTCTGCTGCGCCGGCTGCCAGCTTCCCACCGCTGCCCAGTCCCAGGGCTTTCCCTGCTGGGGAGGGACAGGGAGGCAGGCAGCGGCGCGGAGGGCTTCAGCAGCTTCTGAGCTCTGCAAAAAGTTGTCAGACCTCAGAGTCCCTCCACAGAGTAGCACCAGAGGTAAGGGGTCTGCTGGAGCCTGGGGTCGAGGAAAAAGAACTGCTGGGAACGAGGAGCTCGGGTGGTAAATGCTCAGGGGATATGCTGAAGCTCAGCGAATGCTTCAGAAACAATTTGGAGAAACAATTTGATTTGGCTGTGGGTGAAGACTGAGCTGAGAGAAAGCAGCAGACCTGTATTCGCATACAACCATGTGAATAGCCTTTTGAATGTACGCTGGAGTTTGTCTGAACTGAATTTCAGCCTTCTTAGGGTACTCCATTCTGTAGCCTGTTCTTAGGTTCAAAGTCTTTTATTACAGTCGTGCAGCTTAGAGCTTGTAATGCTTTAGCAAGCTGTAAGGAATTACTGTATATCCCCGAGATCCCTGGCTTGCAGTGCAGAATCCACCCTGTCTGAAAGCTGGCAAAGGCACTAAAGGGTAGGAAGCTGATTTTGATCTCTTTTCTAAACAATAAAAATAGCTCTTAATTCTTTAAAGTTCTTTCTTATTTGCTGGAGTGTCATGGTTGTTTATCATTATTATGAATATATTTTTATCATTATTATTTATGTCTTCCCAGGGGGATGTGGGAGGACAAAAAAGCTGGCAAATAGGCGATGTTTGTCTGGCCTGAAGTATGATAAAACTTTTTTGATTGCGTAAGTATTGAGATAGCTCAATTTTAGATAGAACAATTTTAAGATAGTAAAACAAATAAAAGGGAGCCCAGGCTTCTACTCCTGGCTTAGTGGGACAGTAAATGAGGAGATCCACGAGGCTGATAGAATTTTTCATTGTAGTGTGATAGATTGTAATGAAAATATTTATGGAGGGATATTCCATTGCCCCAGAAAGGAGCGGGTGACATGCTACGACAGTTGCTCCACATTTTGGGGCAGGGAAGCCAACATATTTCTCATGCCTCTGGCGGCGCTGACAGCTTCCCGTCACGCTGCACCCCGGCCACCTTGTGCTGCCCGTGCACCTGCGGGCCCGCGGCATTGCCTGCCGCCTCCCTTCGGCACCCCTGTGTCCCGAGCAGGTGCCCATGACTAATGGCATTAACTTGGCTCTTTGGGTCTGCAGGTATTTAATTACTGAACAGCTGCAGCAGGAGCTCAGAGAGACCCCCCCCGCCAGAGCGGTAGGTCGGACTCATTTGTGATACCGGTGAGCTGATGCACTACTTTGAGTCAGGTGAAGAGAGAGCTTGCTCAGATGAGACCCCCCTGACCATCTCTGGGATCTCCATTTCTGTTTTTTTAATAGAACCTTTATTTTGAGCATTAGCTGAGACTGGTGCCTTCTTCCAAAAAATACAGAGAAATCTGTATTTTTATGGCAAAATGTTTCTCAAAAAAATTGTCATCTTTTTTTAGTTGTCCCGTATGGAAACACGATCCCTCTTCTTTTTTTTTTTTTTTTTTTTGAGAAATAAAAAAGAAGAAAACAAAAAAAGAAAAGAGAAATACTACACTTTTACTTTACATATCTTTAGAATTCGAGTTGCCAGATCCAGCCACTCCATCATAAGAACAGCTACCATCCCAGTTTCAGGGTACTCTTCATTGCCACGCAAGCTTCAAAACTGTTGGAGGGGGCTTTATCATTAGAACGTATTGGGTTTGTCCCCCTAAGATTATGCCTTTATTGGAAAATCTATATATTCTACAGGAGGATGTAAACTCCATTGGCAACTTCTGCTTTGTGGACCACCAAGGTCTGCCTCTGTCTCCTGTGTCAGCTTTTTTCCTCCTTCCTGACCAGCCCCAGCTCCCTGGGTAGCTGGGGCCTCAACCTCTCAGCCTGGTCTCTGGTCCCACCTCAGCTCTGGAGGCAGGGATGTAGACAAGTATTGCTCTCACTTCTCATGCTTCTGCTCTTGGGGGAGTCACGAGAGGCTGTAGGCGGAAACCTACACAACTCTGTTTGTAGTCTCACGGAAAAATATGCGTGCTGTAAATCTGATGTGCAGAGGATCAACAGGAGTACGGGAAGGGCAGGCTGCCCTGAGCGAGGAAAAGGACTGTCCCTTTCAGAACACCGTGTGTGGACAAAGCGCTTGGGCAGGGACATGTGAAGGCCAGGCATGGAGGGGATATGTCCATGTGATGCTTGGAAGAGTGTATATGCCTGGGTTCTGCCTTGTGTTAAGTGGAACCAAAATTGGTGTGCGCTTTGCTCGCTGACAGTTGTTAGCTATGTGGACCTTGTTTTTGACAAATAATATGCAACTTACGGAGCTCAGATTTTGACCTGTATGCAAAGTTATGCTATTCTACCAGCCCTAGTAGCGCCTCTTGAAACAAGTGACTGTAAAGAGTTAATGACTTCATTTCTAACTGGATAACCTCAGAAGTATAGTTTAGGCAGAGATTTCAAACTGGGAGTTAAGCAGTTCAAAAGTGCACTATATTGTTTTGGTCTAATTAACACAACATGGTGATAAGACGTTAAAGCAGAGTGACAACACTATACATAGATAACAGGGGACATTAATGCCTGCAGACACAGTCTACATTGTAAAAATATGAAAAAAAAAGGCTTATTATGCTAGATAGGTCAATGTGATTTGACCTAGTTTTGCTTTGCTGCTTGGAAATTATGTCAGTATTCATTATGTCATCTCCTTGGATGAGCAATTTAACATCCTTTTTGCATTGCAGTGTTGTCCTAATATTTTATATATATTTATTTACTCTCTAAAAGACTCCTTCAGGCTAATTCTAGAGATCTGGGAAAAACTGATAATACCCAAAACCTCCCGAAACTGGCTTCCCTTTTATCTAGGTCCTCTGTGCAAGAAAAAGGAGTGAATTTAGTCACAGCAAAAATATAGCTACAAATTCTGAAAAGTATCTTGTCCCTCTTTTATGTAAAGCTCATTAAAGTTAATGAATAAAGAATGACTGTGCTAACTCATATAGCCATGTACACCTTTCCCGTGCAGGTTTTTCATCGCTAGAAAATGGCATTTTTAACGTTACCTGGGCGCTTATGTAAAATAGAGTGGATTAAAGGAATCATGCCATATACTTTCCTTGTGTAAGGTCTCATATGAAGTCATCAGTATTTCTCTTGGAAAAACTGAGGTTGTTTTTTTAGTCTTCAACAAAATCACAAGGACTTTCCTTCATATTTATGTTTACGCTGCTTTTTTTTTTTCCTCTCCTACCATCTGGACTTGTAAGGCAAGACTTCATGTTTGCCAGGACTCAAATTGTGGTACATCAGGGAACAACTAGAGGGTTAAATGCTACTGTTCTTTGCTCTAATGGAAAAATAATCTGTTGCTGTTATAGCCAATTACAGTATTTTGGTAAGTGCTAGCAAAGGAAAGCTCTGTCTCTTCCTTAGCTTCACCTATCTGCCCACAGCTATGCCCCTTACTGGTATGTAACCAATGTAGGGTATTGCAAGGTTGCATCTTTTGCTTCTTAGCCTTGCTTGATCCAAAATGGGCAACTCTGAAGCCTGATTTTGCTTCTGCTGAAGTCAACGGGATTGGGAAGGTGGGATGGAATCCTCCTTCAACATACTGTGTTATTGTAGTTATTCGAGAAGTATGTCTGTGAGTAAATTTCCACCCTTGTGACACATGCTGAACAGATCAGGTGACAGAGAGCAAAACCAGGCTTTCTTTCCCAATTTTTTTTTACAATTTTCATTTTCATTCATATTTTCTTGAATAGTAAGAAATTTGTTTTTGATTTTCAGCATAAGCCTGTTCCTTGCAGTGTTGAAATATTTTAATGAGGTAAGAGCTGTACAGGTTCCTCACCATTTCTTCCCAAATACATCTAATCTTCAAAAGGTCCTGCTTACCCAGATTTTTCAGCTCAAGTAAAATTTAAAATTGTAATAGCGACACTTCAGATGCAAATGCTCTTACATCCCTTGTTAACCAGCTTAATTGGAACAAAAGCCTGATAAGAATGGGTGTTCAGAGGTGCCTCTTCTGTGCTATAACATTTGCTCTTGATCCCTAATTAAGCCTCGTTGCTGAAGGTTAAAAAAATCCTCCCATAATATAATTCTCCTTTAATGTCTTGACTGCAAAAGAAACTGTCATGGGAGAAGTCTGCTATTGCCTCCCATGCTCCTCCTCCCTTTAAAGAGAACTAAAGTGTAAACTGCTTATGAAAGATTAGCAATGACTGGAAATAAATATCACATATCCCCAGAGTAGTAGAAGCCCAGGTACTGAATGTCTTGTGAGTGCGTGTGTGTGTGTATACTGATCGTTCAGGACCATGATTGTTTATATGCAAATAAGAAAGTCTGTCTGCCGCTCCTTCAAATTTACTATCTCAAGAAAATGAAGGATGCAACAAAATACAGCGGTGCTGTATCTTGTCTAGCAAGGCTGGGAAAACCAAATCCCAATTTTCAAAAGAAAATATCTGCTGTTTTTAACCTGTGAAACTCAGTGTGAAAAGAGATGCTTGAGGGGGAAGATGACTGTGGTCTGACAACACTATTCATATAGCTAGAAAGACTGTGCACAGATAGGGATTCACAGAAGGTTCAGATTGGACTCTGGAGATTATCTGGTCCAACCTTCTCTTCAACACAGGGCACTACAGCAACTTATTCAAACACTCTTGAGCATTTCCAGCACGCAAGAGTCCACCACTTCCTTGGGCAGCCTCTTCCAATCTCCAGCTGCTCACGTGGGGAAGAATTTTTTTCTTACATCCAGACAGAATTTCCCTTGAAGCAGCTCATGCCCACTGCCTCTTGTCCTGTCAGCAGGCAGCCTTGTGAAGAGAGTAGCTGTTTCCTCTATAACTAACTTTTTAAGATATTCAAGTGTGATTAGATCCCCCTTGAGCCTTCTCCAGGCTGAGCAAACCTGGTTCCTCCAACCTTTCTTCATATGTCAAGTCCTCCAACCCTCTAACAATCCTGGTGGCCTCTGCTGGACCCTTCCCAGCTTCTCCAGCTGAGGGGACCAAACTGGTCACAGTATTCCAGGTGTGGCCTAATAAGTGCCAAGTAGACTGAAATAGCCATATTCCTTGATTTACTGACTGTACTCTTGCTGGTGCAGCCCAGGAGACTGCTGGCCACCTTCCCTGCCAGGGCACACCACTGGCTCCTGTTCAGCTCACTGCCTGCCACCACCCCCAGGTCCCATCCAGCAGAGCTGCTCCTCAGCCCATCAGTCCCCAGCTTGTGCTGCTGCTTGGGATCACTTCTCTCCAGGTGCAGGACATTACATTTATCTTTGTTAAAGCTCATATTATGGCTGTGTTGAGAAAGTTACTTTACAGCATCCAAGAGAGGCTTCCTGGCCAACATAACAAAAAAGAACCCCAAACCTTTCCCCCTTTAGCTTGATCTCATTGCATGATTGCCCACAAAAGGCTTTAGTTGTTTCTCAAGCATCATCTGTCTTTCTGGACCAGAAATCCTGGGGTATTAGATCATGGATCTTGTCTAATTTGTCTGTTTCCATGTTTTTTTCTATTGTCTGTTTCTATGAATTTATACCTGTAAATATGGTAGAGGAGTTAGCTTTAGGAAGACAGATTGTGTTGTTGTGGTCTAGAAAATCTGGAAACTGTTACCGGAGAAAACAGTTTTGTGGAGAAATGCACTTTATTTCCCCATTTGTCTTGAGCTGATGAGGGTAGGTGTGCCCCAAGAGAGACTAATAACCAATAGTGCTGATTTTTTCCCTAAGGTTCCCTTGAGTTTTCAGACTAATTCTAGTACATTCTCCTAGTCCAGTGATTTTTTTTTTACTTCTTTGGATCGAGCCTTGCTGCCCCCCACCCTGTCCCTGCTCTAGGATTTCTATTACTGCCTCTTCACTTCCCTGTCCCCAGTTTTTTGGCTTCTGTCTTTAACCTCCTGCTCCTTCCCCAGACATCTGGACCATGCTAGGGCTCACGGGAGCTGTAGGGTAGATCTAGAGGGAAGAAAGGGATCTTGAAGAAGGAAGTGAAATACCATCTCAATCCCTCTCCTTTTTGAATGTGCTTTTAACCTTATCAGGCAAGTGGGCTTTGCCAACCTGGAATTCCTGTCCTGGTCAGTGCACAGCTAGAAATTTGAGCATGACAAAGAAGAAGAAAACTGGTAGCACTTTTTTTTATCTTCTCTTCCCTTCCTTCTATCATTGAACTGGAACTGGAAATTTTCCTTGAAAATCCTAAGCTTGAAAATATTTTTGAGTCTTTCCAAACATCTTTTGGCTGATGTTTGTGCCGTTGGTTGGTGCTACGCCAGGGGATGACTAAATGGGTTTGCCTTTTTGAGGTACTTGAGAAGAGGTAAAGGAAGGGGAAGAGAAAGAAAGGGGCAGCTCTGGCTGTTTGTGTGCTATTCCTATATAACAACAGCGAAAGCAGCTCTCTGTTTTTCTTGAGAGCAGTACATTTTAAAATACCAGGGTGCATTCCTGAGACTAGACTAGGTTACTCAGAAAATAAAGTACAGAAGAGAAGGACAGAGAGAGGCCCAGAGGGAAAACAACTATGTGGGAGAGGAGACCAGGAGGAGCCTGCAGAGAAGGAAGATTACCAGACTCTCTTCTTAAAATTGCATTAGGAAAACTGAGGAAGGAACCTTTATACAGAAATCATGAATGAAGCTTGTTTGAAAGCCTTGAGGATGAAAATAGGACTTTCGGTGCTACAGAATCAGAAGTTGCCTTGGTAAGCACAGATGCAAGAAAGAGGAATAGTTCACAAACTTCAAGGCAAAGAGAAGGAAGGCAGCGGACAGAAAGGTAGGGAGGGTAAAGAAGACCTCCAAAGGCATACAAAGGGGGTTAAACACTCACAGCAGCCATTGTAGCTTCCCGTTCTTTCTCCATTAAACTGACCCATCCCTTCTTGAAAGGGCTGTTCCTGGCGGTACCTGTCCTTTACAGGCCCCTTTGCTTTGCAGTGCAAAGGTGTAATGGGATGATCGGTGGAGTTTTGTTTTATAAATTCTCTAGACAGCTATTTTCCTAGCAAGCTTTTCTTTCTAATGGGTATTAAAAAGACACTGCAAAATTCTGGGGTGTTGGGTTTTTAATGTCTCTAAAAGCAGCTAAAATGTAAGGCTTAGTTTTCTGATTAGATTTTTGGCTTTTTCAATCTTGAGGTTATTACGTAGTGTGTAAATAAATGTGTTCTACCAAGTGCTGAAACCTTGCATGTGAAGGCTAGAGGTATAAATAATCAGTTAAAAAGTCAAATGTCCCGGTAACTTTATGCATTTCATTTCTAAAATTTGTAAGCCAGACTTATGGTACAGCACTGATGTAAAAAATTCTGGAAATGTTTTTTACCGTAAGGTACTGTTAAAAAGGGCTTCATCCCAATTATAAGACCCTTACTCCTGATGATCTTGTAGCTCTTCTACTGTGTGAACAAAGACTCACCCTGCAGACGTGACAATCTGGCTTTTAGGAGACAGAAAAACAAACCCTTGTTGCTTTATTTTGCAAATGCATGAAAATTCTTACTCCCCCAAATTAAACTTTTCCCACACAAGTTCATGATTGCAGTTATATGGGAAAAGCTAGTTTTTATGGTAAAGACGTTTGATGTTGTGATACGTCATCTCAGTAAAAAGTACTGCGAAAGATGTGACACCAGTTAGAAGCTTGTATGATGTGGACAGATACTGTACAATGCTGTACTTCAGGGCAGGCGTAAGTCCAGCCTTTAGAGCTGAAAGGTGACTGACTTAATTAATTTTCCCAGCTTTGGACTGTTTCATTTGAAAGTACTGTGCAAAGACTTATCCATTAGAGATTTAAAGAATACGTGTTAATGTGCTTTGCTGTGCAGACGTACACTAAGCAGCGCTGGGATGGCATATGCACTGTAGCAAATCAAGCAAGCTTGGGGATTTAGTCATATTTACAATAGACGTTTGTTTACTTACTCTGTTCTCTTTCTTGTGTAGGGTGAAAAGGTTATGCGTGTCTCCAGGTGATAATGGACAAATTGTTTAATTAATAGGGGTGGGTTTGCTCCAAATCAGAAGGTCAAGAATCTTTGCCTAGTGTGTGGGAAAGAACGATACTCAGAGTGATTAACACCCAGAGGAAATTTCTTGGAGTTTATTTTGGCTGGTCTATAGTTGATAACTCCCTTGGCTAATGAAATGCCCGGCTCCACGTCAATCACCATTTGCAGGGCTTAACTCTGAATAGCAGTTATTGGTCACATATGTTGGCCTGTCAACTCTCGTTTCAGAAACAGGATGCAAAATGGCACGTGGGTAAACTGTAGCAATTCATTGGTTTTTTTTCTAGTTGTTGTTGTTGTTGAAAGACTCAGATTTTTAGAAAAAGGAAATCTAGGAAGGCTTTTGGTGAAAGTCTGCCGATATGAAGTAAGAGAGTCTCCATGCCACACTACTTTGTTTTGCAGGCAGGAGAAGTTTAAGAGAGAGAGAGGTTAGGAGAATGGGAATAACCAAACAAATGTCCATGGCTGTTGCCACTTGTGCCCTAGGCTGACAAGCTGTATAAGAAGGCTCTAATGATATTAAAGATTGTATAGAGATAAAAATGATGACCTAACATCATACCTTTGGTCGTTGATGATACGTGCTGTTGGCTTCGCTTGTTTCCATAGAGTTGGAGGAGAGGATGCTTTTTGTGTCAGTAGAGTGTTAGCTGATGTGTGGTCCAGGGCAGCTATGACTTTCTGGTGTACTGCTGCTGAGAGAGTTGCAAGAACAGCAAATCCGCACCAGCTAACTGAAATGAACTCTTAATCAGGAAGGGGAGTTGGATGACGACATGACGGAGGCCCTTTGGAAAATTGTGTCATGCCTTGGTCTTATCTGGAAAATGGAGATTATAATAATGGCTGAAAGATGTTTTGAAGTTTACTTGCAGTTTTACTTACAAAGAGCAGTAAGAATTGGTGATATTGATGATTTAAGAAGGCATAGGAGACAGCTTCTTACCACAGGTTGAAATGCATACTGTCTCTTTGTGGAATATGCTTCTCTTAAAATGGTACCCTCTTCCCCAGCAATATCCAATCTTTATTCTCTCTCCAACTCCCTCAGAAAAAACCCTTCCAAACCAATCAGCCCATTAAAACTGTTTCATTTTCAGATGACAGAACCCCAAAATAAGGCTAAGTTATTCTGTTCCGGGATGTATCTGGACTGAACAATTATCTTCTTCAACTAGACTATATTAAAGCACTAAATATGCTATTCTACATACTATAAGTAAAACAAAAATATTTGTATTTAATAAATGGCAAAATTGATTGAAATAATTCTTTTTGACTTATTTCTTAAAACATTTTATTCAAGTTGACATACTCCTGTAAAATGTGTATATTTTGATGAAACTGAACTTCTCAACACGGAACTGTTCTATCAAAAAAAAAATTGATCTATTCCTGTCATCTGTGAATGAGACTGAAATACTCATTGGAATTAAAATATCTGGTGAAAGAGGAGGTGAAGAATTCACATGAATTTTTAAAAACATAATTTCATTGTGAAATTTTATGTCAGACCAGGTGATATAAGAGATGCTTTATGAAATTTAAAATATGAAATATGTTAATTTTATTAAAAAGAAGAATATTTGTGTTTCATTGTTGATCAGCAAATCTCCAGTAGTTAGAAGTGCTTAATCTGATCAGTTCTCCTGACCCCAGTAATAACAAAATTGGTGGTTTTTATAATCACAGGATTACTATTATATTTTAACTATTCTGGAATAGAAAAAGTCATGATATGGTGGATAAACAACCTTAGCCTAGGCTATAGTGAGGATCTTGCTAGCTACCTTAAGATAAACATTGCAGGTACCTTGTTTCTTCATAGGCTTTTACAACAAGATAACCAACTTGTTTATTTTTTAATTCTTCCTCCCTTGCTGCACCTCTGTGCAGACAGACATGCACATACTTTTCTAAGAAGTAAAGAAAAAAGGCTTTAAAGGTTGCATGAGGCATGAACAGTGGGCTGTGCTCAGATATCATTCAGTGGTTGTCCTGAAGCAGAAACTGATGCAAAATTTAGTAGTGATATGTAGATATGAATAAGGGGCTGATTCCAATCTCTAGTATAGTTGCTTAAATATAATTCCAGCAATGATGTTCCAGCAGTTCAGAAGGGACTGAAAGAGAAGTGCTTAATCTGATCAGTTTTCCTGACCCCAGTAATAACAAAATTGGTGGTTTTTATAATCACAGGATTACTATTATATTTTAACTATTCTGGAACAGAAAAAGTCATGATATGGTGGATAAACAACCTTAGCCTAGGCTATAGTGAGGATCTTGCTAGCTACCTTAAGATAAACATTGCAGGTACCTTGTTTCTTCATAGGCTTTTACAACAAGATAACCAACTTGTTTATTTTTTAATTCTTCCTCCCTTGCTGCACCTCTGTGCAGACAGACATGCACATACTTTTCTAAGAAGTAAAGAAAAAAGGCTTTAAAGGTTGCATGAGGCATGAACAGTGGGCTGTGCTCAGATATCATTCAGTGGTTGTCCTGAAGCAGAAACTGATGCAAAATTTAGTAGTGATATGTAGATATGAATAAGGGGCTGATTCCAATCTCTAGTATAGTTGCTTAAATATAATTCCAGCAATGATGTTCCAGCAGTTCAGAAGGGACTGAAAGAAAGAACAATCATTCTCCAAATCCTGATTATACAACTAATGAAATGAATGATGGTATCTCATAAAATATTTGAGAGATGGTATAAAGGATCAAAAGCCATAAAAGCCTCTAGAATGATTCAGAATGAGGCAAATAAATTGCTGGTGTCCTTGCACTAACAGGAAATTCTTTGGGGGAAATTGCAAATGATACTAGGAAGTGGACTATGCCCATACTAAGAAGGGCTGCTCCACAAAATACACTCTAAATCCCCAAATCTGACCTGGGGAATTTCTGTCCAGACTTTAGATGCTTTATTGGTTTACCTTTGAGCATGTAAAATGTGTTGACCATATTTTCCAAATATTCAGAACATTTCATTTCAGTGGATGAAATAATTCACAGATGTTTTACTATGCCAAAATTTGGCTGTGGTTTAAAGCGTCATGTTAAAGGTTTGGTACATGGCTGGTATTTTTAATATTTTGCAGGTTTATCTTTATCTTTTAAATGCAGATGTGCTGAGACAGGAAGCCTGGACAGGAAGCTCTGTTACAATTTCATGTCTCTATGTGTCCATGCTGTAACTGAGGAGTTACTTATTCATCTTGTTTGGGTGGTGACCGCCAACTCTCCCAAGCTAAAGACATAGGCATAGGTATAAAGTAGGTCCCCAGTTCTACTTTCATGTCAGCCACATCCCATATCCACCTCAGGGGGAAGATGCAGATTAAATCAGTTTACGCTGCTAGTTCTCTACTGCCTGTCTATTGTGCCCTCCAAGTGCCCAGAGGGTCAGGTCAGGAAGCCTTCCTGCAATTGAGTGGAAAGCATCATGGAGTGGTTCAACTGCAGCTAACCACAGGACAGAAAAATCTAGAACCCGACACAGGAACTTCAGTGTGAAAACTGGTGTGAAAAAACCATAGAGTGAAGATTGTAAATACCTGAGTTAACGCAAGTTTATCTATCTTTAATAATTGGATTTTTAAATGTCTGGGTATAAATCTGTGGCTTATTACTTATATCAAAGAAGGAAGGAGATACATACAAGAGGACCTGCAGAATCAGGCCTTTCCCAACAAAACCTTGCATAACTAATCTTTATTATCTGTGCTGTCTTCAAACTATGTATGGATTGACATACAAAGCTGCAGCCTCTTGTTACGTGGGATGCTCACTTTAACTTAAGGAAGAAAAGTGGTGGTAAGGCTTTAAATAGATTGTGGTGAAAATATTTTTTTTAAACATAGGTTTGATCTAGGCAGAACAATATAGAATAATGGAAGTAATATTGAGCATTGTTGCTGTCTGAGAAGTCAGGCTGAGCGAAGGAGTCCTGTGTTAATGTTTTAGCAAGGTCTAATACAGCATCAGGGAACAGAGCGGGGGAAAGGCACCTCCAGTATGTTTGGGATATCTAAGAAAACAGTAAAAATTCATGCTAGCCTGAAATCCAACAGTGCTCTTAGTTTGCAGTGTTCTCCCCTCATCCTTATTATAAAAGATTAAAATGAAAGTGTTTGTTTTTGAGACAGAAAAGTTATTTACACTATGAGACAGCAAAAGTCTATGCTGCCTTGAAAGACATACCTTTTAACACTGACTTCAACAGGAAATCCAAGTATGGTATTCTGTAGGTTTAAAAGAAGGCGTTTTGTAAGTATTTGTGTATAATTAAACATTTGCAAGAAATTCAGTGACCCATTTGATACACTTGAGAGAAGGGATGCCATCCAGAGGGACCTGGACAGGCTTGAGTGCGCCAATGTGAACCTCATGAGGTTCAACAGGGCCAAGTGCAAGGCCCTGCACCTGGGTCAGGGCAATCCCCGATATTAGTACAGGCTGGGGAATGAATGGATTGAGAGCAGCCCTGCAAAGAAGGACTTGGGGATACTGGTGGATGAAAAATTGGACATGAGCTGGCAATGTGTGCTTACAGCCCAGAAAGCCCATCGTATCCTGGGCTGCATAAAAAGAAGCATGGCCAGCAGGTTGAGGGAGGTGATTCTCCCCCTCTACTCTGCCCTGGTGAGACCCCACCTGGAGTTCTACATCTAGCTCTGGGGTCCCCAGCACAAGAAAGACATGGACCTGTTAGAGCAGGTCCAGAGGAGGG
>NW_008796187.1:2553636-2703004 GCF_000699145.1 Aptenodytes forsteri | reverse complement strand
TCTGAAGACAGGCTGAGAGAGTTGGGGTTGTTCAGCCTGGAGAAGAGAAGGCTCCAGGGAGACTTCAGTTGCGGCCTTTCAATAGTTAAAGGGGGCTTATAAGAAAGATGGAGAGAGACTTTTTACCAAGGCCTGTAGTGACAGGACAAGGGGCAATGGTTTTAAACTGAAAGAGGGTAGATTTAGGTTGGATATAAGGAAGTTGTTTGGTTTTTTTTTTTTTCACAATGAGGGTGGTGAGATGCTGGAACAGGTTCCCCAAAGAAGTTGTGGATGCTCCATCATTAGAAGTGTTGAAGGTCATGCTGGATGGGGCTTAGAGCAACCTGATCTAGTGAAAGATGTCCCTGCCCACAGCAGGAGGGTTGGACTAGATGATCTTTGAAGGTACTTTCAACCCAAACCATTCTATGATTTTTTCAATTTTTGTTATTTAGGTCCTTTTTTAGGCCATATTATGAGATGCCCTCTTTTAATAAACCATTCTAATCTCGATTAAGCCATGCATGATTGCATTCCAGGAAGTGTACTAGTTTAACTGGAAATATTGTGGATATACTGCACTCTTGTGATGGGAGTCATCTGACAATATAGGCACTGCCAATGGGACATCTATGTCTTAGCCCATTTGCTCCAGGCTTCTTTTATAGTCCATGGATATAGGTACTTCCAGGACAGGATTCTTTTTTGCACTAAAGCCATATAAAAAAGATAAACTGCTTCCTTGAAATGCGTATTGAGTGCAAAAGGATCCCAGGATTAGTAGGATCTAGTCGTCTGTAGGCTTCTATATTACGGACACCTCTACTTCATCAGATGAACTGAAATTTAGTATCGTTTAGGGTGGGCATTGTTTTCCCTGACATCTGTTATATCCCATTCAAAGACATGCAGAAAAATCTTGTTTTATGTTGTCTTTCTGATCTGAAGTCATGTGAGATGAATTTCAGTCTTTATAGAGGATATGACCAACTAAGGTTAGCAGAGTGGTACTACAGTCTCCTAGCAGCCTGGGATGACTTGTTCAGCAGAATTCATGCTACAGTTTATTTTACATGCTACTCTATGGTATTTAGTTACAGTGAACTGAGCAAGGGCACAAACTGACAACTTAATTGCAAAAATGTTGACTTCAGAAACATTTCTCCCATCCAGAATGGTAGTATGGCTGACAGCTGTATTACACTTTGCAGGTCTCCTAATGGGAATCTCAGCCTGTGACACAAATGTTACCTACTTCATACCATGCATTTTTATCTTCATAAACCAGGACTCCACTCATAAGTATCTCCTGTCCTTTCAGTGTCTTCCACTCCCACTCATTCCCATTCCCAGGACTTCACATTTCCCTGTATGCTCTATTTCTGAAACCCCATGTTCCCTACTTCCCAAACTTGCCTATGCCTGAATCCTCAGTCAGATTTTCCCGAAGGTGCCGAGCTTTTGGCACGCTCAGTGTGTGTGTCCACATTAACAAGTCATGCTGCACCAGTTAACAACAGATCTGTAGAGTGAAATAATTGATGCAGAGAACCCAATACCCAGACTAAGCGCATTTTACTCCCATACTGTACTCCTCCTATTCAGGGCCTGAGGACTGGATATTCATTAGCAGCTGAAGGTCATTATTAAGTGCTCATCTAGAGCTCATCATCTGGGTTATTGCATCCGGGAGGATGAAACTTCACTTGCTCCAGCATCAGTCAGCGATGTACACCAAGGCTTGATTAATGGAGACGATTGGGAGATTGCTTAAAAATGTTCTCATGACCTGGACTAAAGCACTAACGGGAAGACGTACAGCAAGCACAGGGGGCTTCTGCTTTGCAAAGGCATAGTTATCCTTGAATTAGCATATGCATTCGAACCGCTCATTTCCCTAATACTGCTTTGCAAACCAGGCTCATCCTGAGTGATGTTAACAATGCAGATACAGCTAATGAGCAAGCCACACTCAAACCGCTCATAAGGCACAATGGTGTGACGATCCCTCAAGTGAGGAGGTTAAGTTATACATGAGTGAACTCGGGTATTCTGAGCACAGTAAAAATGGTGAAGGGCAGACTTAGTAGGAGGAAGATGGTCTTGGGTCAGGCTGAGAGAGAGGAGTACTAATGCTAAACAGTGTTATAGTGCTAATCCTTTTAACTTCCTCTCCGGGCTTTGTTGCCAGACCCCTATTGGGGGCTGATTATTCAGACTTTGCTCCATCTTCCCAGGCATCTGTTTCGAACAGAGCTGCCTCTTTCCATAGTTAACAGGGAGCCAAACGGCAAAAGGCAGCTAGTGTTTCTTCAAGGTGGTAGACAGCTTTTTACTCTTAAAACATTGTAATTCAACCAAAAGTACGGAATATCTGCTGACCAAGCATATGAATGTGTTTAGGAAGCTATACTGCTCAGAAGTATCAAGTATTGTATCTGTGTCACATTATTTCTTATCTCTGCTAACCATGGAAGGATCTCTTCTATAGAAAAGCTCAGGAGTACATAAAGGCACCGTTGTTTCTTGGAGTTAGTGAAGCTATGAAACGCATGAACTTTACCCCTTGCCTCTACAAAAGGTCTGCCAATTCTATGAATTTTAAATCCATGGGAAATTTTTGTTGCCCTTGGCTGTTGAGTTTCAATGGCTAAAACTCTTTCTGAAGTTATGCTTGAATGCTATTTTCTTTATAGCCTTCAAAATGACACCTTATGCTTTTCCTGCATTCATAACGCTGAGAAAAAGATGAACAAGTGTTCTCTGTTCAGACAACCATCATGTATAATCTGGTCTGTTTGGCTGTTTGAATGTAGTGATTTAATGCCAATAATTCCAAGAAATTCTACAATGTGTTTAGCAGTTTGGTGGTTTAAAATCTGGGAATAAAAAGGCTGATGTTATGATCTATGAAGGAATAGCACATACAAACTGGGGCTAGGGCACAAGAAAGCTGGAACTATTTCCTGTGTAATGAGCCATGCATGGCAAAGACTGTGAGGAATGGCTGGCAGCAAAGAGCTATCTACAGTGATGTAGTCATTTTATGTTCCATTAAGATCTTGTTATTTTAGTATTTAAACAAAATTATGTTGCAGGAAAATATGGAGCCTGTTGCGCAACTCTGGTAAGGAAGAAAATCAAACTTCAAAGTGTTGGGCTATCATTTAGAAGAATTACATCCATCAAATTCTGGTTTTTAGCTGAGTATTTTGGAGATGAAAGGGGGGAAACTGATTCAGGAAGGAAATGGTGGCATACTGAGCATTGGAAATGTCAAAGCACACGTGGGCAGATGCAAACAGCACTTTTTTGGCTATGTGACTGCAACTTCGTTTTTGCTTACTTAAGATGATGGGCAGAGAGAACAGACTGTATTTTCAAGAGGCACTAATAACATATTAAATGGATCTGGTTTTTAAAGATCCTTTAAAAAGGATCCACTTACTCCTCCGAAAAATTGGACACAAGCTAGACATATAAAAAATGTATATTCTTGTATGCCCTTTTGAAAATGTAAGACACAGCAGTAAGAAAGGAGAAAAAATGAAATCTGCCTTCAGTTTTCCCATCTGTATTATAAACCAATATCATAACCAAAACCATTCCAAGGTATGTCCAGGTTACTGCATCAGAAAACCAAAGATCCCAATTTGAGAGCTCAGATAGGTCTCTGCATCCGTATTTTCTTCTATAAGGAAGACTGACTTGTGTCAGACAGTTTATCCACCACTTCCCCATTGGGAATCCAACCTTCCTATTAGTTTAACTGTCAGACATGCTCCTAACTTTAAATACATCAAGTAAAACCCACCAATAAGCCTTGTGTCCAGATTTCTGTCTGTAATGGTGTGTCCAGATTGAGAGACACAGAAGCATCTTCAAAGAGGCTGGTGAAAGAACGGTGTTGTCAGACACCAGATTGGCACAACGTGTGGGAATTCTCCCCTTTGCCTCCTTCCAGGTTTCTTTTGCTGCTGCAGCAACATCATTCCTTAGCCAAGGAAACAACGACTCGGACAACATTGTGGTCATTGGGTGTGCAGTTGTCCCAAGCAGCCCTATCCTGCTCTAGATTTGAGAGACTTAATGTGAATTTGATCTCCAGACATTTAGCTTTCAACCTGCTAAAGGTGTAGGTGTGATGACTCCCACCCTCAGTGAGGCTAACGCTCACTCATGCCACTTGCTGGGTGGCTTTTGCAGGCTCAGCTTTCATGCAGGAAGAGTTGAGCTCTTGTGGCAGTGCAGAAACCCAAACGAATCAAAGTCCAGGAAGCAGGTTGAAAGATTTCTCAATTTATTTTATGTCAAATGTAGTAAACTAATAGCCTTTAAGTCATTTTTCTAAATCCTGTTTCTGACTTACATGCACGTGAGGGTAGTAATAATGAGGCTCCCGCTGGCTTGCCTTGTTGTGGGCTGTGATGGGAAGAGGTGAATATCAGATCCATTCTTCCTGATGGCACTCTGCTAACCAATTCACAAACCAGTTGTCCTGGAAAGGTCAGCCTGTTCCAGATGCCGCATACCATCACACAATTCCTTTTTGCTCCCCAAGCACCTGAGAAAGGCAGATGGGGAGCTGAAGGGAGGCTTGGTAATACTGACCATAAAAAGACACCCCTTCCCCGTATATCTAAACTATATCTTTTTAATATGTTGTTTTCCAATATAAACAAACATTTATGTATGAAATACATAACTTGAAAGCAAGACTGTGGCCCTGATTCTTTAATATATGAAGTAACGGAATAAAAATATATATGTGAGAATGCTTTAAAAGATTGTATTTTTAAAATGTTTAGTCCTAATAGCAAGCACTACTCAATGTACTAGAGATCTTTTCCAGACAAGCAGTCTGTCGCAAGAGCCGGTATACTTCATCTGGTACAATAGGGTGATATTTATCTTCAGACTAGACAGAACAAATCTTCTTTTTAAGCCCTTGTGGCCCTTTGAGTACTGGTCTGACTCAAAGTAAAGAAAGATATTTATCAGAGAATCTCAAGTGGATGGTGAAGTATTATGCTTTGAGTGGTTTATATTCTCCTCTCTCTTCTATATATTATTTTAAACTCTGTTTTGCTTTGCATCTGAAATATGATGGTAGGATATCCATGTTACCAATGCAACGTGAAGGTATGTGACACAGGGCTTTTTGTTTGACTATTTTGGGGGAGGGGTGTTACACAAATGCTGCTGAAAAATTAACATCACTCACTGATTGAGGGCTCAGATTTCATATGTCTGATTTTTCACTGTTCAGACCATTAGTGGTGGCATAAGCATGAATAATTCTGTTCATAATATTGTCAGATGCTTTTCCCTGTTACTTGGGTACAAAACCTGAATAATATAATTTACTTTACTGGCTTCTAGAAGTGAAAATCATTCTAGGCATTGTGGTCAGTCACTTGAATTTGAAATTTTTCACTGTATAGTTCAGTCATTTCAAAGATCTCTCATGCAGCAAGTGTTTTGGGTTTTTTGTTGCTTTTTCCTTGTATGCGCGTAATATATTGAGGTTTCCACACAAATGAAAGTGGTAACATCTAAAGAGAGGCTGATAATAGCTTGTAATTGTTTACATGGTTCATAATTACAAACCATCTTGACAACATCTTGATTGCATACAAGGGGTCCAGCCCACCTTCCACCTAAAGACAATTACGAAGCTCAGTTTGACTTGATAATGAAGCACTCGGGAAGAAAAGGAACGGTGTCTCACAGAATCACGTTGTAGTACTTTGGTTTCCAGGAAATGCTAGTTCTTATAACTTCGTAATCCCAAGTGCAAATATAATGCAGAGCCATAGATCTTAATAAGAGATGTTTTTTATTTGAGTAGTAGCACTCTAACATTTCAAAATAATTTACAATAAAATCAGTGGTAAAGGGAGCAGAGTTTCTCTGCTAAAGGCACTCTATGCTCTGTGCGTGTGATAAAATCCCAGCATGAATGCACAACAAAATGAAGTATTAACTTTCTTTTCTTCCTAAGAGTTCAAAACGTTTTGATCCTGTGGGATTTAATGTAAGTGATGCTGGATGTTTAGTCTACAGTCTTCTATTCACCTTTGAAAAGCCTAGGTTGTAATCTGATTTAGGTGACAATTGAAAGAGCTCAGTGGTCTCAGTTTAGTTCCTTGTTTATGAAACCACCGTCACACACTTAACACAGTGCTGAGCATGGCAATGATGGACCCATTTTGAGGCATGCTGGCACAGTTGCAGTAAAAGAGGCATGGAGTATAAACTTGGCTTTAAAAAACCCCAACAAATTCCTTTCTTTTAAACAGCACAAACGTTTACTGAAATTTTGCGAAGCTGAACCCTCCCCACTGGATGGGATGCCTTTATTCTCACAGATGATACTCTTCTGCATTACAAATGGCAAAGCTTTTGGTACTGCAGGAAAAGAAATCCTCAGTAGGAGGAACTGCGTTATGGAAAAAGTGATTTGCACTGGTTTATTAAAGGTATCAGTGTAGCAGAATCTGGCCAGATGGTATATTGTTAGGTGGCCATCAAGTCAGAAACTATGCGAGGTTAAGAAGATGCTGACTCTGATGAACATCTTCAGTCATCTGTTTACATCTGACCTACCCTGAAGTTGTAATAGACATGATAAGGTACTGTAAAACTCTGCAATATTAAATTAATTAAAATAAGTTGATATTGGAATAAATCAAAATGTCACCTTAAGTAATAAAGGCAACAAAAAAAGAATTTCTTTATAAAAAGGATGTTTCTCATCCTGTGTTATTAAATTCTGAAAAGAAAGCTCTGTTGTAGTTTTTGAAGAACACCGTGCCAGTTAATTCCATTTCTGTAACCAAGTATGGATGAAAAGCTGTGCATCGCAACCATCAGTAAAGGTTTTTGCAAGATACAGAGTAGACAGAGCAGAAGAAAGAGGTTTAGAGTTTAGCACTTCAGGGGGCTAATGTGTGTTAAAGCTACTTCTCGAATGAACTATAGCTTAATCCCTGTGCTGCCAGTCAAGATAGTGATTAAAAATCACCCATCCAGGGAATTGCTTCTGGATGGTGATGTGTCGGGTTGTGGGGATGGAGTTAAGGGAGTGGAGAAGAGGAGGGTTTATGTATGTATGGCTGATGTTTGAGCAGCTGAATTTCAAAAAGAGGGAGAGGAAGAGAGGGAAAAACTTGGCTGGCCCCAAGAGGGAGAAAAGAGAGAGAACAAAGCTTCCTTCAGTAAACTCAGCTAGTCACATAATCATAATTTCAGAGTTCCTCACAAGAGAGCTACCCCACTATCACTACCCTAAAGAGAAAGCAAGATTATGAAATGTGAAGTCAGCACTGGGGGGGGGGGGGGAAAGTAGCTTGTAAATGATGCAGGGTTTATACTGAAATAAAAACCTTAGCAGTGATAGCAAGGCTCCTGGTGAACCGCTTGGTGGACTTTTTAATCTGCCTTCTCAGATGCAGAGTGTCTGCTGCTTTTAAAGTAGGTTCTTTGTGTCAAAGGAGCTTAGCATTGGTGACAGAATAACATACCCTTTAATGTGAATATGGAGGAAAAAATACCTTCCCCCATCTCCCCTGCTGGTAATTCTGATACGTAGATAATATGTCTATATTACTTGCTTGTTTATTTTGTAGATTTTTTTGTATCCAATTATTACTAAATGACTTCAAAAAAATCAATGTGGAGAAATTGTTTTCTGGTTAACTAAAAGAAATGAAGATTTACTGAGGATAGCATTAAATCTTCTTTCAGCATTAAACATTTAAGTAAGTGATGGCTGTGCTGCTGCCTTTTGAATTCATGCATGGCTGCTAAAATATTTCATCTCTCAGGCTTTCTTGCACATCTCATCCTTGTTAATGGGAGGAAAATGTGTTGGTTTCTGATCTTTTCCAGAGCGTATTTCATTGAGTGGCTGGTACGCTCAGCTCCTTGAACAGAGAGGGTAACATATTACTGATGGTTTTAGTCCGATAGATTTACTTCAGATTAGCTGAAACACATGGAGTCCTTAAGGACCATACATTTTTAATAGAACAAAACAGCATGCTATAAATTACTTTCCTCTGTCCTTTAGATTCATTTCCTTTGAAAGAAGGGAGAAGAATTAATACCTTGTCAAGCAGAAGGCCTAAGTTGGCAACAAAGAAGATAAGTCAGAATATGGTATATAGATAAACTTAGGAATACAGATGAGAAAAACTAGTCCTATCAGTTCTGTTTCCCACAGATTCACATCTTTTTCCTTTCTTTCTTTTTTTTTATTTTTCATTTGGTATTACTGCCTGAGAAATGGGCTGCACAACACCTGCAGGGTATTCTACACATGTAGGACTGCAACACTTGGTGTTTTACACAGGGTCTTTCTCAGAATAACAATTCAGAATCTGGTCTTCCCCCTGCTTTAGGAACTCTGTTGTTTCATTGTTAAATTATAGGTACCTCAAGATGAGCTGGAAGCTCTGCCAGGCTCTGCTGCTACCACCTCATCTTTTGTGTCTTGCTTCTATCTTTTGGACAGGAGACCTGCCATGCTTCTTGCCAGGCATTTAAACTAGTCCTTATTTTCCAGAGGTGTCCATAGTTTAGGGAAGGAAAGCACTGCAGGAAATATCATAAAAGTAGTATTTTAACAAATAAGGTGTCCATACGTGGCCCTTTCACGTATATAATGTTGCTGATTGAGTTGAAAGACAAGCAAAAAATGGAAGTGGTTTCTATGAGGGGTTTTTCAAGGCTTGGCTCTTATGAGCTGGAAATGAGAGTGGCCATTGGCTTTAATCAATATTTTAGATACTGTTCAAAATTGGGCTAAAGTAAGCTACTGAAAATGGACTTCATTTCTTGCCCCAGCTTGTGTGAGTATTCTTATGTCATTAAGATGGAATCTCCCCTCACCACTGCATCTGGAAGTCTTCCAAGTGCATTTGCAAGGTTAGTGGAAAGGGGAAATGCGCAGTGGAACAAGCTCTGCCCATTTCTGCTTGGCTTAAGTAGGTCCGGCCTTTGTGAAAGTCCTGAAGGAACGCTGGCTCATCCATTCCTGATGGCAACCCAGGAACCTGAGCAAGCTTCGAAGGAATTGATATAAACTGGATATCAGCTATCTGTTCACTGCAATTGTACGCCCCCTTCTCTTCCAGAGAGGACTGGTTTAGCTGCCTGAAGGTCAGGAACCCAGAACATCCTGGCTGTACTGGCTTTCTCTGAGTTAACACTGGAAGAGAGAGTTACCTACAAAGTGACACTCATGCTACCTATTTTGGACATCTATCTCCAGAAGGTTTATCCCATCCTGGGGTGCCTGTGTCACTCCATTTTCTAGACAGAACCTAAACAGCTGGATAAAGTTTTGTCTAGCTTTTCAATGGCTAAAATTAAAGTTTTGCTGTCAGTCATGTCTGGAGGAACTTATCTATCAGTCTTTTGACACAGGAAACCTAACTTAAACAACATATATCTCCTGCCCGGCCCCCTTGCCCCATTTGCCCTTTCTCAGACCTGTTTCTTGACAATATAATCAGCCCCATGCTATCTAGCTCACCCTGTCTGTGGCACTAGAGATGACTGAAGTTGTCTTTTCCTAACTGAAGATGGGAAAAGAAGCTGCAAGAAGTCTAATCATGGAGTGAATGGATCAAAGCCTGGATTTATATTCCAGGTGTGACTCCATGGCAGATGACAGTTCTGCCACTATTGTGGGTGTGGATGTCTGTGCTGATGAGGAACTTGGAAGGAGTAGAAAACACTGCAAAACAGAGTGCAGGAGCAGAGCCCTTAACACATCAGTCTCACAAGATATAACAACTATATTTACTCTAACTTACAGTAGCAGCAAAAATGTTCTTTCTGGCATGCTGTAGCTGCTACTTTTCTCCAGCACCTCAGGTAGTACAATGCCTCTTCGTCACACGATGAGTGTTCACGTTCTGCTAGGGGATTTTCTCAGCTAGGACAAATGCAAGCAGAAGACAATATTAGGTTGATCCAGCAGAAAACAAAGGTGGTGAGAAAATGTGACATTTACATCCTTACATCCACCTATAAGAGTCCGTGGTTTTAAGACAGCAAGTCTCCTGTCAGGGGAAGTTAGCTGCCAGCCAGATTGGTTTCCCAGAAAAGAAGTTCCTATAGGCTGGGTGCTGTTTAACAAGTGCACTGTGGCCATCATTCAAGCTTTTGAGCAGATTCTTTTTGTTTGTTATGGAAAAAATGAAATTATTCTCTTTGTTACACAAAAATCATCATGATCTTGAATTTACCACAGATTCATAGAAGTTAGTGCAGAGTAATCCAAACGTGGGTTGTTTGGCCTGTCTTGGCTGTCTGGTTGGGTTTTTTTTTTTTCCCCAAGTCATGCTCAGATGTCAGATGTTGCTGAACCTGTTTGGTTGCTTTGTGAAATATGGATGGGCATGAACTACCACCCGGAGCAGCTACCTGGAGCAGCTGCTACTATGTCTGACTAGTTCATAAAGACACATTTATTCTGGTTGGCATTAATTAGGTGGAGAAGGTGGGAAAGAAAAAGAGAAGAAAAGAGAAGTTATTGCATTCCTGAGCTGATAATACATACAGGACTGACAAGCGGAGAGGAAAATTGCAGAGCATAGCGGCTGTCTCTACTGGCAACTGAAAACTGAGCTAAGTCAACAAACGTGGCTAAAGAATAACCCAACCTAGTCCATTCTTTGCAGCCCAGCAACTTTATTTTTTCAAGGGACTTCTGCTTTGTCTATTTGATCTAAAGAGAGCTAGGTAGAATAAATTAGTGATAGCTGTGGCAAATAAATGTTATCTGGAATAGAAAACTGAATTTGCAATTAATATTAAAATGCTGTGCAGCTTCACTATTTAAAGCACTACTAGGCATCGCATCCACTTCTTTGTGAAATTATTGCTCAGCAGGTCCAAAGCTTAAAATTAACAGTGGATCTCATTGCCGTGGGATGTTACGAAGGCCCAAAGTATAAAAGGTCTCTCAGAGGAATAACTGATGGGAGATGGGCACACGGATGGCTGTCCAGCTGCCTATTGCCAGCAGTAGAGTGGGTATTCCTGGGAGAGGTTCAGTCAGTAATTGGTTTGTTCCTCAGTTTTCTCTTAGCTCACACATCTTCTGTGGGACATAGCCTGTCCATGGCAAAGGTGAAGAGGAACATTTGGTTAATCTAGCATGACTGTTTCCTATGAAAAAATATGTCTGTATTAAAAATTTAAGGTTCAAGCAGATTAAAATTAATAGCTGCCATATGTATTATTCTCAGCTGGTCTTCTCTGTGGCATGTTAATATCAGTCTTCTATGATCTTTAGCTTTTGAAACATATAATTGACTGTGTGATGGCTTCTTCATCGACAGGAACTTGAAGTTTAACACCCCTACCAGTTAGAGGACTTTGTCATTCCTTTCAGGCTGGAAAATTTCATGCTCTAGACCTGGAAGTTTCATAACAATTCCTTCCTCAAGATATTGTTACTGCTTAAATAACCAGCTGATTTTTTTCTTGAGTCACTACTGGATCCTTTGTTGTTAGGTTTACCTGCTAGACTTTGTTGTTATTTAAGCTTTCTCCTTTTCTCTTGCTTGAGAATAAATGCACTGTTTCCCATTGTTTTTGAGCTGGGAGGTATGCTTTTAGTTGTAATTTATGTTGTAATTTATGATAGGTTACAGTAGAAGGAGATTCTTTTGAAGAAAAGCAGAAAGTAAACTGTACTGTATTTCTTTCCTTGTCTCTTGGTCAGCATTACTTTTGGGGGAAAACTCCTTTACATAGGCTACGGTGATAGTGATACTGAGAACTGCAAGGGCTCCGGAGAGCCTACAACTTTAGCGACAGGCTCTTCTTTCAGGCTGATGGGAGAGAATACTTGCATGAGTCCTTAATCTGTAATTTGACAATGAGCTGTGTTTTTTCTGTCTAGATGCAGGTGCACCACCCTGATGAAGACACTGACAAGAGAATAAAGAGTAAAGAGTATGACACAAGAGGAAAGTTGCCAGATAATTAGAGATTTAATAATAAATAGGAAAAAAAAAGGTTGCTCTGTTACCAAGATTGGTGCTCATTTAATTTCTTGCAAATCATGAGTACTTAAAGAGGGAGAGTGATTGATGGGATTAATTAGAGCTATATGTTTAACAAGTGCTCCTAGCTATAGTGGCCTCATTAATTAAAACTTGAACTTTGTAAGAAAGCTCTTTGCAATCCATATTGGTTTATGAATTCTCTCTTTTTTTTGTTTTTGAATGGAGGAAAAATCAGATGAACAGGTCAGTAGTGCATATGAAAAATAATATGTAATGCATTACAGTGATTTATATTTCTTTGGAGAATCAGAAAAACATGAATCAACACATAAATCAAGCATAATCAGCAAGGCCAGCCTTTGTGGAGATGTTTTCTTTAGCAGTCTCTGGAGGTCTGTGTTTAAATTCATCTTATGTGAGGTCTTTGAACTAAGTGTAGGCTAAGTATATCATTTTTATGTTTTAAGCAATTTGCTTTCCATTGAGAACATTGAATATCCATAATCCTCTTCTTTTACACACTTGCATTTGTAAATTGTTATATCTCTTCACTTGATAAACTCTTAGGAAAATAACATAAGGGTGTATATGTTTCCATACACATTAAGGGTCTTGATCCTGCAGTCTTTTGCGAATGTAAAATGCACTTAAGTCACTCAGCAGGCCCTATGCTGTTAAGTAAGGATTTGGGTTCCCTGATGCTTTGCTTTGTTTTGCATGAGTTAATGTTCTTTATTAAAAGGCACAGATTTCCTTTACGAATACATTTCAAGGCTACTCATTTCAATTCGCTAATGGTCCTCATTGATTTTAAAAAATACTGGCACAGTGAATATAGGGATATCCCTGGAAGACAATAGATGTACCCATTAGCATACACTTGTTTTGGCTCTAATCCTCTAAGTATTTGTCTATGTACTTAACTTTATTTAGCATTCCCAGGAAATTCATATGTCTGATGCTGTCTCTTAGTGTCTGCAGAGCAATTGCCGCTACTGTTTGCAGTCAGAAGACACTCCCTTTATAAGAAAAATGTTGAACTATGGCTTCAGTTGGAAACAGAATTGAAGTTTCAGCTGCAATTCACGTGTACGTGCGAATGAGAAAGACAGAAATTTATCATATAATTCTGCGAGTCATTTGAAACAACATTTTATTAATATGCAAATAATAGGACTGCATACTGGAATCTAAGTTTGTAATCCTTTGGTAATAGTGGGCTATGTACTTTCCAATTATTGTGTAGTTGCTTGGGAACACACTAATTTCTGTAAGACAGAGCATAACCTGTAGGAAGTATGTATGGCAAAGAGAAATGTAGTTGGACTTGCCTGTGAACATAGTGTCTGAGTCACTACAGATAACATATTATGTCTTAATATCAAGTTTAATGAGGATGTTTTGTATCTATCAGTCTTGATCACTTTTCTGCAATTTTTCAGGAATTTTGGGTAAAATGTAATTTTTTAAAGAAATTGACCTAATCTGTATTGTTATGTGACTCAAAACTTGCATCATTTTCAGCAAGGATGTTGGCTTAAAAGTACCGAATAAAGACAACTTGGTACTTACTAAGACACTTGGATATGGAAATACTAATTGTTCCGTATTGAGCATTGAGCCTGCACTTGCAGAGCTCTTTGGGAAACTCATCTCTTGATTTTTAACACTGAAGCATCACTGTTGCCCTCAGCAAAACTGAGAGCTGGGTATGAGGCTAAAATACACTTTTAAATACAGGAAGTGTAGATTCATAATACTATTCACGAATACCACATAATCTTCCTGTGAGACTAAGGGTTATGTTTCAATGCTTAAGAATATACATTTAAATTGGTCCTCTAATACAGTTCCTTGTGGCCACCATATAAAAACATGAACAGATTCAGGCAGTGTTTCTGAAGTTTGTTAACATGATAGTCGCATCCCAGTTTTCTGAATCAGATGACGTAGAGGTAAAGCATAATCAGACATCCTCTTTGTAAAGCACCTCCACTGAAGAGACTAATCTGCCTGTTATGCTAAAAAAAAAATTAAAACCCCCAAAACAAAACACTGGGGGATTTAGATATAGCCAGCAGCCTCAAAATCAAAACTGATCTCTAAACCTCCCAAAGCTTTGAGGCTTCCTAGATTTGAGATCTCATTGTTCTGTGCGCCATTTAGGATTAATTGCTTTTCCAAATACTCTAGCAGAGACTTTGACTTCAGAAGAGGTCTTTAGAAACTTCAGCCTTCATGTTTAGTAAGTTTCAGATCAAGTTTGTTTCGGCATCATACCACTAAAAAGCAGTTTACAACAAAGCAAAAGAAAACAATTATCAGTACAAAACCTCTTCCATGTGATGAGTTTGAACAGGTAAACAATCCTTTAGGCTATGCTGCAGGAGAAGACATAAAAAGGAACAAGTTTGTGTGGATTTGGCTGGGGTAGTTTTTGTCTTTTTTCCCCTGCTTTTAAGCATACACTTGCACACTGATATTCTTCAAATCTTATTTTAACAGTTTGGTCCTACTGATGTTTTCATGCTCCTGCCCTGATCATTCCCTCAGTGTCCTTCAAGGGGACAGATTAGAATTTAGTGCTGTATCGTTAATTGGGAACAGAGTAATTAATCTTCTCTTTCTCTATCCAAAACCTAAAATGCAGCGCTGAGCAAATGGCTTCATTGATCACAGGGAACTGTTAAAAGCAAGTCCTGTGTAGCAGTGAAATGGGATGGGAGTAGCTTTTATTTTTCCCTCTCCCTGCCTCACCTACCCCCAAGATTACAAGTAGCTGCTGTACATTGTAAGCAAGGAGAGTTTTTTGTCTGTGGCTTACTCTGAAGTTTAGAAAGATACTATTTTATCTGAATAAGGGGAATCTGATATTTGATGGTGCAATTCATAATCTATTCATCTGATATGAATTGCGTACTGCATGTTGCTCCTCCAGTGAGGCACAGAGAGTTTCGGGATCACATGCTGCTGTTGAAATTATGGTTTGCCTTTCTCCAGAGGGCATTAATGGTGGGTCATTTATAGTACGTCTTATTGGGCCAAATTCAAATTATATTTAAATACCATTGTAAAATGCAGGTGAAGCATTAGAGGGGAGAAAGGCATACCTGCCTACAGTCACCCATTGTTGTCTTAAGACTTCCATCAGTGAGACAACAGAGAGGTTTTATAGCTCAAAGAGCAATTAATATTAAACAACCACTTGAAGGAGAATTGGTACTCAGCATTCGTATGGAACAGTTTCGTATTAAGAAGCTGTTCGTATTGTATCACGAGTTGCTCTTGCTGCATGAAATTTCTAATTTTTCCAAAAAGCTAGACTGCCTTTTTCTTCCATGTCCTTGATGTGCAAAGAGAATCACAAGGTGCAGATACTGACTAAAAGACAGGAGCGTCTATACTTTCTCCACTTGTTATATTTGGGGTGGGCAGAGGACGTGACTAATCAGTAATGTACTGAAGGTATTTGCCCAGAGCAGGAGAGTCCTACATCTCTGACATGCTGTTCAGAACAGCCGTGAGGCTGCTCTAACTTTGGCCCTGTTCAGCAAAAGAGAGAGTCGCAGAAGTCTTTTGGATCAGCCCATCTGTGCTGACTGACAATATGGCAGGAGAAGAAAGAATGGAGAGAGATTATTTTTAACCAATCCACTGTTGTTGTTTTTCTTCATCAGAAAATCCTATGATTAGCTGTATAGCATCAGTAATTTGTGTGAGTGTGCTTTCTTGCTTGCCTGTGAGAAAGTTACAAACTGCAGACATATTAGCATATTTGTTCCAATTGTTAATGTTATAGCTCCACTATGATCTCATTATACTACGCTATGGCATCTGCTTTCTGTATACAGTGGACTGATTGTTTGGAGTATCAATTGCCTGGTGCCTGGCAGCAGCTCCTATCAATCTAAAAATGTATGTTCCCTGTTCATCAAAATAAGATAAAATAAAATTCCACAAGTAATGAGCTTTAAAAAAAAAAAAAGATTGTATTTCTGTTCTGCACATAGAATGAGTGGCATAGAGAATTCTCTTTTGTGGGTGGATGGCAAAGCAGTAAAAACGAGGTTTTGGAAACTGCATGTTAGGATTTCCAAACCAACAAGTAAAAATCTTAATTTCTAGCTTTCTTAAAAAAACACCTGGGCCAATTTTCAAGTCCAACTGTTTTTACCAAGATATTTATGCCTGACTTATTAGCGAGACAACTGAACCCAACAAAAAGCTGTACTGGATGCTTGTAGGTCAGTGAACTCCAGTAGTGACACCGGAGTACAGTTTTGTGCCCCATCTAAGTGGCATCTCCCAGTCAGTCCTGGTATTATCTTTTTCCAGGACTTTGAATGCTTTGTGGAAATAAGGACTTCTTGTAACCTAATCAGGCACCAGCTTGTTTCTATCCTATTGTCGATCTGCTCCAGCGGCACTCTGTTTCCTCATTGCAAGGAGCATTATAACCAGGAGAATACTGGGTTACTATGCGGCACAGCTACGAGGTGTGCAGAATACGAAGCGTGCTATTTGGCACTCCCTTAAACAACAGGATCGCACCGGACAAACTCTTCCCATGCAGAGCTGACCCTGAATTCTGCAGAAACAGAAGGCTGCACAGCAAATAGATAAATTCTGGAGATTCTGTCATCAGAAATACATAATTTAGAACTCACACATGATGAAATAATAATTTTACAGTGGTTCAATAGATGGATATTCGCTACGTATCTGAGCCTTAAGCTACGTTAAATTTAGATACATTAACTTACCTCTCTAGTAATATATTAGCTCAGAGTCTTAGACTGAATTTCTTCACAACCTGATTGAGCTAGGGACGTTGCCGGTTGAAATCTAGTAAATCTTTTGGGCATAGTTTAAGAAATTAGTCACCAGCTATCCGCTTCTTTCCCTTGCTGTCACTTACTGCAACCATATACACCTTGAGCAATCATTTTTTAGTTTGTACCTTGCAAAGAAACTCATGAGCTGTGGTTCAGCACATAATCTACTGATTCTGCGGTGAAGGTGGTAACTTTCAGCAGAAAGGGGTCATCGGTGGCTGATACATCTTGTGTTTCCTTAGTAAGATTCACCAAAGCTCTTAGTGAGTACCGTAAGTATGCACATGCACAGCAGCTGTGCTGGCTTTGAGCTCTGAAGATGGTATCTTGTTAAACTGTGATAATTTGATCATATTCAGTTGTATATATCCATCTGCTACATGAAAATCTAACTCCATGTCCAAAGACTTGTCTAGTGGGGCTTTCATGAATTTCAATAGATATTGCAGAGGAGGAAGGCTAGAAGTCATCTATTTTATACTTGATATGAGTTCAGAAAGTGGAAAAAAGGAGACTAGTATGATAGAGGATGTGGATATTTGTCAGATGTGTTCTTTATCTTAAGCTAAGGTTCTTGAATGACAACTAGAACAAGTTAGCATAGCCAGTGGCACAAGTAGAAGTTTTTGAGGCTATGGGTTTGAACCCATAATTATTTACTTGCACACATGTGCGTGTGCATACTTGTGTATGTGCAGTGAAAAGTGCACTGAAGCCTTCACAGATATACCATCATATAGACATGCTCAGGTAAGTTTTGAAAGCTTCTTCCGGTGTTGTCTATTAAAACATATGCAACGTTACCCTCAAACTGAAGAAGCACAGATGCAGAAATCAAGGCAGATGTACCAGTAGAATTAAGATTATTGGAATTGTTTTGCATCACTTCCGTGATTGATTAAGGAGAACATTTAAACATTAAAAATTATTTATTTAATGAAACTCTGTTTGACACTATGGCTGGTTGTCGGCAAGCAAAAGGCATGAAAAACTCAGGCTAACTCTAATGTGGACAAACAGAGCAGCAGGGCAGCACCTGCTAATAATATTGGCCTTTGGACTGGTCGATCCCAAATGTGTCTGGATGAGTGAGCACCAGCATGGCTGGAGGGACAACCCAAAGAAGCTGTATGATGCTGTTTAATGAAAGATCAAGGACAGGATATGAGCCGAGGAACCTAAAATCCTTCAGGCTAGTACTTGTGCTGTGGCCCCTGCTGGGCAGCTTATAACTCGACTTGACTATAGATTATCCGTGGACATCTAATATAATGAAAAAAGTGTTCCAATAATCGTAATCCCTCCGCACATCTGTCTTGCTTTCTGCATGCTCATTTCACCAGTTACAAGCTGTCATTCCACACACATGCTAACACACATTGCCAGCAGAAACCTTTAAAAACCATACGAAGAGTGTGCATTTGTGAGGGCTCCGGTCTATTGTTTCAAGAAAATGAAACGAATAGGAAATTAAATAATCACAACAGTTGTTTATTGTTTCAATGAGAACAAAGTGCAGACTCGTCCATGGAAGAAAGACCAAAGACAGTGTGGATTTGCAACCTTATGCTCAAATGTCTGACGTACGTTTTGTTTCGCTTTGTTGTGTTACCACTCTATGAAAGGGGCATTGCAACATGAAAAACAGAGAACACCAGGAAGCAATTCTTTCCTGCTGTTTCCATTTTGCATGAATTTTTAACACCTTTGTTGGAGACCAGAAGTCTGGTGTGACTTCAGTCAGGATTCCTCCTGGGCACTTTGCTGAAGCATTTGTAGTTTTCTGTTGCAGTTTGCTGCTTGCACGCCAGTTTAGCTAAAAAAACCCCCAAACCCTCCAAAAAACTAAGCAACTGCTATCATCTTGTGTTTCACCTGCTGAATTTCAGAAAGTGGCGTCTCCATGGTGTTTGCAGCAAGGAAAGCCTTTCCCTCAGGTACTACGTTCTTTCAGACTGTCCCCACTTTTGGCAAACTCCTGCTGGACTTTGTGTTTTTAAGTTTTTGAGTAATATTTGGAGAAAACAGTAAAAACAAGTGAACTGCTTGTTTACCGTGAGTCTGTCTTGCAGAGTTCTGCCTTTCTGGAGAACAGCAATTTCTGAAACGTTCATTTTGTGCGTGACAGGTTTGGCCAGTCCGGGTCAGCCTCCTGTTACGGGCCTGGGCGCTGCCAGCGGTCATCAGTCAGCGCTGGGTTAATTGCCCCCAGGGCTGAGCTTGCCCTCACCCGGGCTGCGAGGCACCGCCATCCCACCGCAGCCCTCGGGCGGGTTGCTGGGATGCTCTGCGAGAGGATCCATTTCTTCCTGCCTTCTCACCCCGCCGAGGCTGGCCCTTGGGAGGGAGAGGAGGTATTTTGCTGTGGGCGCAGCGCGAAGGGCTGGCTTTGGGAGCACGGATCCTGGCGGAGGCGGTTAGGTGGAGCGGGTTTTCCTGCAATTGTAGGGGAGATTTTCCTGTTGTGTTTCGGCCACGACTGTCTCGCAGTTGCAGACGCAGTCAGTGCTGCCACAGGATTACTGGGACGGTGGTGGCTGCTACTGCCTCTCCCGGGTGGGCTGCCGGTGCTTTCTGAGAGGGTCAGCGCGGTCCCTGTCTCCGCAGCAATGTTTCGGCCAGAAGCTGTAGGGCGGGATCCAGCGGTGGGTATGCGGCTGGGTGGCTTCTCGGGAGCTGGAGCTGATGTGTATGTGTAGACTTGCCATTGCAAGTAGTTTAGGAAGTATTTTATAATGCATTTAGCAGTCGTAGGGGAAGAGTTGAGGTTTGCTCTGTTGCTGTGATGAATTATCTTTTCGGTACTGAAAACTCAGGAAAAAAGGGAACTTTTTTAGCAAAGAGTCTTTTTCATCTTGTGTTTTCAAATCAGGGCTTATTGTTGTCTTGTTAGTTGTTGTAAAACTAGTAAGAGAGATAAAGGGGGCGTTAGCATCTTCATACTGTTAACAACATCTGGAACATTATAATTCTGTTTTAAAAACAACAGATGAAGGCCGAGATACATGTTTACATGAGAAGAATGAAAAAATATGGTCATTCCCCAAAGCCTGCTCCACTCCTTGTGCAAAGCCTTTCAAATCACATTTATTTATGTGTAACTGATGAAGTTACATAACCTAAAGCGATGACGTGTTCAAGTATGATGGCCGAGAGATGATGTTTTTTCAAAGGATGTACTTTTTGGCACTGGTATTCTCAGAGTGATGGTCTGGTCACTACAGTTACTTTGTATACAAGTTCTGTATCCACAAAAGCCCCCAAAACACGCCGTACATTTAGGAGGATGAGAAACATGTATAGTCCACAGGTACAGAATTTCTAATGTGATTTTCCCAGCACAGTATTTCAAGCCAAGCAATTGTCTGAGAACAAGATAAACTGACATTCAGTCAAATTTTAAAGTAGATATTTAACAAGCCTCTGGACAAAAAAGCTTGAGGCTGGAGGTTGTACAGATGCATGCCAGTAATTCTTTCACAGTGCTACTCTCTTTATTACGGTAATGGTGATCTGCTTGCTAGCTGACAGGAAATGTACAATTTATTCTAGTTTTTTGAGATAAACTGTGAGACTTCATATGTTGTTGATGAGGAACGTCTCAAAGGGATGTAATTAAGCTATTGTTTTCTCTTTCCATGCTATCTTAAAAGCTACTAAGCTATTTTGTGAGTGACATTGAGAACCTTTTACTTGAGAGGCCTATCTGGGGCATTGATACAGTTATGCAGAAGCAATTGCTCATTTTAGTTGTTTTTTCCTACTCCCTTTTGGGATGTTCTGAAGACTATCTGCAGGACAATTAATTTGAGGATGTCAAGTAAACTAGTAAGTAGCCCAACCAAACTAGTAAGTAGTCTAACCACCTATAGCCAATGGATCCTTTTCATGCGTGTGGGTGTGCATGCATACGTGTGCGTGTGTTTCGCAGAACACAGCCATAGCTGGGTAGTGAAAAAGCATTCTCCGTTCATTTCATGAGGCTACTCAGCAAGGCCTTTCCCAGGATGAGGATCTCCTTGGGCACAGGAGAAGAGCTGTACAAACCAAACACCACCCACATCTCAGGGCTGGAGGGAACTGTGACTCTAAGCAATGAAGACACTCTGTAGTGACAGCTCAAAACGACAACCCTTTCACTTGACAGTGAGCTTAAATCAAATAGTGGAGCTTCTGGCTGTTGTACAGTTCTCTGGTTGATGTCAAGTGAAGCACAGGCAAATTGGATAATTTTTTCTTATCACTTCACTAGCTGGATTAGAAACTGGTGTTACCTGGTTTCCTAATTTACTTCAGCTCCCAGAGCATCTCTCTGGTCATCAGTAGGGTTTAAAAAGACTAGTACTATTTACCACTTCAGTTTCTAAGCTGCAAATTACATTGCTGATACAATGCAGCCCTTTGCTGCTCTTAATTTCTTAGCGTGAAGCAATGAAGTTTTGCCATAGTGTGGTTACTAAAAACCTGTGAGGCAAGATTATGGCTGTGGTTAAAGATTGGTTTTGTCTCAGGTCTTTAAAAAGTCTTTAAAGGATAACATACTTAAAGGTTGTAAATGCATAGAAGAAAATATTTGAGATCACCAGGGTTTATTGTGGTATGTTTCTGTTAAGTAACACTTTCTCAAGAAATAAAATACATGTGGGTGTGCCTCTGGCAAGCAATAAAGCATTACTGGTTCTTTGCAAAAAGCACCAGCTGACATGACTTAGTCCTCAAGAGAGGTTAAGTGGAAACTTGCCACCTTCTTAGGATTTAGCTTTATTAGCAAGGAGTAAAGACTTAGACTTTGCATCTCATTGTGAGTGAGGGGTGTGGTGCCTCACTGAACAGGCTGGGTTGGGATGCTAAACCCTTGAGTGTCTTAGGGGCAGAACAGCCGGCTCTTGTTAACCATGACATACAACTCTCTACTTTCTCTTCTCAGTTGATTTTGCCGTTTTCGTTTTGTGTCTTGCTGTGTCGGGGTCAGAATTTTTACTCATGCACTATTTTACTCATGCACTAACCATTTTGGGTTATTTGGCTTAATACTGCCATTTGGTAATGCCAGGCAACCTGAGGAGAGGACTAGTGAAGTAGTTACTACACTCCTTGGTATTGTAAGTGGGAGAAACTTAACTCTTTGAAGCCTGTTAGGGAGCTGCAGTGGGATGGCAGAAACAATGGGGATGAACAGTTGGAAGGACAAGAGTCTTGCACCTGGTTCATGATCTGCAGTATAGGAAGGCAAGCTACTATTTTGTCAAAAAACTGTGAATAAAATACAGAAGTTGAAGTTAGGTTTGTCATGCCAAGCAGGCTGGTCTTAAGACTTAGTGCAGACCCCATTGCGTCTGGTTCTCAGGAACTGTCCGCACACCCTTCACGTGCAGCAGGGACCAGAACCATCCAAATCCAGAAAAATCCCTGCTCAGTAGTGTCAGCTGGAAACAGGTTGTTTTGGGATCATTCTCCTGCAACACAATTCAGTTTTCTGTGTATCTTCTTGGATCTTTAAATACAGAGAATGATAGAAATTACTTATGTTGGAAGAGAATTATTGGAAGCAAATTTGACTAAACAAGTGATTGTTGAGCTCATAAGAATGACAAAGACTAGATTTAGAATCTCCATTTTCTTTTTTTAGAGCTCAAGAACATGGGAAATAGTTATTTGTTAGTTGATGTAGTCTTAATTTCTTAGCGTTCTTAAGTTCCTTTCATACCTGGAATGAAATAAGCACATCTAGAAAGCACAGATCACTTAGTCCTAAAGATATTCTAAAATAGTTTAAATGAGATGCCTTTAGAGATGCCTGTTTCTTTCTATTGACTACCAAGAGAGTAGTCAATAGACCTTACAGAGACCAGTTCAGATGAATGCCACCCTCTGTGTTTAGGAACCACTGTGCAGCAAGAGAGAGGAACTGGTTTCTCATATTTGTTCTGCTAGTGATTTGCTACGGGGTATTTGCAGGTTTCTGTTCTGGTCTACAGGGCCAAAGAATGCTGCTAAAATCATTCTGCTAATGGAGAACAGGAACCTAGTACCCCAAGGTGGGGTGGTGGAAGCATGCTCATGGTGGCCCCAGTGACACCACTAGGATGGAAAACGTCCCTACTCCTCTTGGAGCAGGCCTCAGGGTCTGGCGAGGGCCTGCGTGAGGGTTCTGCTCCCCAAATGGAGGAGCAGCCCTGCCAGTTCCCGTTTTGTTATTCCTGGGCCCAGGAAGCCCAAGCTGGGTGTTTCCTGCACCAGCGAGAGAGGTTTCTGTCAGAGGTCTAAAATAGATTACCTTCAGAGCACAGAGATAATTTGTTCCTTATCCTACACCCTCCCACGGTTCACAGCTAATTTCCCCTTCTAATTACCTGATTACAGTCTTGATTTTTAAATATACCATTGATCTGAGGGAGTTCAGTGTTCTGAGAGTACAGCAGGCATAAATTAGGAGGAGCTCCTCAATGTTGGACAGTGGGGTGGTTTTTTTTTTTTTTTGCAATCACCAGAATCTCTTTGTAGTCTTTGCAAATGCACAGAATGAAACACTGAGAATGTGTGTTTGTTCTTTTAAAAAAAATCAAAAACCTTTTATAGGCTTTTTTAACAATCACATATGAGGAGCAGAGAGCAGGACAGCGAGAGGCTAACATTGTGTGTCTTGCAATGCAATAGGGATAGCTTTATAAACACAAGAAGCTTTAGTTAGTCAAAAGTGCATCTTGCAGGTAGTTTAAATTCAGAGTCCTATGTGGCTGGCGAGGCCACACTTTCACACCTGTTGTAGTTCCTGGGACATTTCTTAACTGCTATTTTAAAGGCTCTCTTTGATAAGAAAGCAGACCGCGGGGTTCTTCCTTGAGAACTTATAATGTCATTATCTAGGTGGAGGCAATGATTATGAATTTAAGTGGTATTTATGATCCCCTTTACTTAGCTGCAGGGAAAGAATTCATAGGACAACCTTCCGGAAAGAGAATGCAATCATTTCTTTAGGCCACACTAAGATCTTCCCTGAAAACTTGCAGTAGCTTAAGGGCCCCGGTGTTTCCAAGCTGCACTAAATTACGTATCAGTGTGTGTGAACATATATGACTAGAAGGAATGTGCTGAACTATTTCTGTTGCTGTATCGCCTTCGCTAAAGATCAGGGAGTACCATGCCACCTAAGGCATTACACAAGTGAAATTCCCAGCTGGGGAAATGTGAGAGATTTCCAGCTCTACTGTGCAAACAAAGCCCTATGAAAACTGGTGAGTTTTGGTATTTACTATTTGGGTAAAATTATTTTACCTTCCTTCTGTTGCAGAGTAGCATCCATCATCTAGGAAGCTCTTAGCTTGAAATGAGAGAGAAAAAAAATTGTGTGGTATATAGCAATTTGTCCCCTTCGGCAAGTTTTTGGGGCTGCTCCAGTCATCGTTTCCCATGCTGCCAGTATCCAGACCACGATGTGAACCTGCTTCCTCAATATTTGTTGTTGTATAGTTATGATATACCCTAGAATAAATACCAATTTCTCAAATGAAGAGTGTGAATTTAGTTGAATAGGTTTTTGGAACAGACCTTCAGCCATAAATTTATTAGGAGGTCGCTGCTGATACCAGTAGACCTGTGCTGATTCACATGTGCTAAAGATTAAACAATCCTTTCCTTTTGTTCCCCTGAAGCATTTAGAGGAAATATTAAATCTTGTATCTAAAGAATGTGAAGCTACGAGAGTTGCAAGAATATAAAAAATAAAGGTCAAAAAGCATTCCAAATGTATACTAGTATAGATTTATGCACACATGTGTAATACTGTATCTAATACTATAGATAATATTAAATCAGCTATTTATTGATTGGTTTGGGATTTACAGGACATGATTTTTTTTTTTTTCCTTGCCTGTTAGCATTTCAGGCTCAGTTATTGTTTTAGCTCCCATGAGAAGGAATATGTGATATTGTGCCAAAGACCTTAATTCTTTGAGATGTTCTTGTCTCACTGAATAACATACAGGATTTGGCTTTTTGAAAATATATTCTCCTACTAGCATACGTTTCAACCAGAGAGGGATGTTGTCTAGGTTTTATATCACTACAAACAGCATAGTAGATGTGCTTTTGCTGTATTAATATCCTTTAAATGTTGCAAACAACTATTTCAACAATATGGAAACACTGCATGTAACTTACTTCTAGACAAGGCAGCTAATCATTCTTCTGTCAGTGAAAATGTACGAATAGGATGAACTAGTCATTTTCTTTTATGCTGAGTATTTGTTTTTGCATATCAGGAGCTGTTGAACAGCACTGTCTTTAAATATTTATTAATTTGCACTGCTTTGATAAAAACCAGTGGGAAAACAAGTATGTGTTTGCTTCAGGGTGTGTGCAGCTTGCTTTCTTTAGCATTATAGAAGTTTTCATTAAACATTTCTAAAGAAAAAATTCCAAGTTTTGATTATTAGTTCCTTTTACACTACTTACACAAATTACATTAATTACACGAATATCTCACTAGCTGTCCTGCTGGCAATTACTAGCATCACGAGTACTCATATACTTCAATGTCTGTGCTGCAGAAGGTAAAAGCTGTAATGGACTTGGGACAAACTGGGCTATGAAGCAGTCCAGTGGTTTAATCACATTTGAAATGTTTATTGAATGTGATGTGAAACAATCACATTCACTGTTGGAAGGAAAAGTTGTTCCCAAGACAATTTTGTGTATATCCTAGAACAGGATAGAAAATAGCAAAAAGAATAGCATTTTCTCTTTTTTTTTTTTTTCCAGAGCTAACAGAAGAAATTGCAAGTGTTTTTTTTTATTGCCCATAGCAGATTTTATGGCAAGAACGTAAATTTAAAATTTTCCTTTTATAATGCACTTAACAGAAGAATACTGCCACTTTGAAAACTACAGCTGTGTATTAAGTCTTATAAGGAGCGGCTGAGGGAACTGGGGTTGTTTAGCCTGGAGAAAAGGAGGCTGAGGGGAGACCTTACCACTCTCTACAATTACCTGAAAGGAGGTTCTAGTGAGGTGGATGTTGGTCTCTTCTCCCAAGTAACAAGAGATAGGACAAGAGGAAATGGCCTGAAGTTGCGCCAGGGGCAGTTTAGATTGGATATTAGGAAAAATGTCTTCACCGAAAAGCTTGTCAAGCATTGGAACAGGCTGCCCAGGGAAGTGGTTGAGTCACCATCCCTGGAGGTATCTAAAAGACATGTAGATGTGGTGCTTGGGGACATGGTTTAGTGGTGGACTTGGCAGTGCTAGGGTAACAGTTGGACTTGATGATCTTAAAGGTCTTTTCCGACCTAAACAATTCTATGATTCTATGATAGTAGCCTGCTTAAGCACTTGCCGTAGTTTATTCGAGAATAGTGTGTGTGTGTGTTGACTGTAATTCTTCTTGTACTATAAACCTAGGACACATATATGTATGCATACACACATGCATGCATACATGCATAACACATTTTATTACCTTTCATACTTACGTGTTCATATTTCATACAAAATTTCATTTCATATTCACATAATGGCAGTTTAATAAATTTGATTTTCCAACTGAAAAAGTTGGCAAGTGTTTTCTACAAAAATACTTAATCTTCAAGTGTTTGATCTTTAATTTAGCCTGTGGTCTTGTGTCCATTTGTGAACACTCCTATATATGGAGGACCAGGGCTGAGATAGCCTTACTGTAGTAGGCATTCAGTAGTAGCCTTAACACAACAAATTGTTAGAAAATAATATTAGGAAAAATGCTATTCAAACCTGCTTGGGTGTATTTTGGCCACAATTCACCAAAACACGACAAACTGCGATTTTGCCAGAGAGATAACACATCACGGAATTTTGGAACGTGGCACAAGTCCAGCTGTTTTGCCCAGAGCGATTTGTTACTAAGATGCGTAAAATTTGCAGAATGGCCTACAGCTCTGTTTCCTCCTTCAATGTCATTGAGTTCACTACAATTTAAAAGTTCACTGAAACAGCTTTAATTCATGCTATGAGCTCCACCTTTACTAGAGTGGAAAGCGAAGCTTTGTAGGACATCCTCTTCCACCACTTTTTCACTCCTGGTAGACTCCCTTCTCACCTCCCCTGAAGGTTGCAGGAGCAGCTGGAGTAGAAAAGGAGCAGGAGGCAACACGTGGCACGCTAAAACATTGCCTGCTAACTTTATTCTTATAGCTAATGATTTATTCTGTGAGGGGAGAATTCTGTAGTGTTTTACTGACAAAAAGTGACCTCAGTATACTGGAATTTTTGATATATTCGTTTTTAAGTGTAGTTTCATATTTTAGGCATTTTACCTCAGACATTACATTAACACTTCAGAAATACCATGTTGTGGCTTGAATGTATTGAGTTAGGGTGAAGAATGTTCTTTGGCAATATCATGCTATAAATACTTTGTTAATAAAATAAATGTAAATAATTACCAATATTATTGATCATCTAGTTAACACCAAGTTAGGCTGAAATGTCCTATCCAGATCCAACTTTAAAGAATGCTGTTAGCCTTCTTGAAGTATTTTATTACTGTAGCATCACCAGGTCCTATGGTATTACTGCTAGATGTTTGTCTTTTTCCCAAGGAGGTTAGCAGGGTAATTGTTTTGGACATTAATTGCCATTTTCTGATTGTTGTTTGGGTGCAGAAAGAGTGCTAGCCTGTGTACAGGAGCCATATAGGGGTATTTACTATGAGAACAGCTCCATGTAGCAATGTGTGGTTTGCAATATCTTTCTAACAGCACGTGATTTCTTCAGAATATAGAAATATGTTGCTTCCTGTGAGGAAGTGCTTACAGTTCTGCTTCATGGAAGTCTCCCCCACCAACACTTTCTGGTGGTTTTATCCTGCTGCTTCTATATACTGCTTTATGTACTTAAAGTGTAGGGATCATCCATAACACTGGCACTCCCAGCAATGGAAAATCAGGAGTCAGCCTTCAGTCATCCCCGGGCTGATTTCAGGGCCACCAAATCACCAGATTTTCCTATAAATAGTAATGTTTCAGAGAGTGATGAACTGCCTATTTTATGTCCTCCTCAGGAAATGTGTTTTTGGGCTTTGATTACTAGGGTCTCATTGAGATCAGCGGTAACAGTTTTCTGGACTTTGGTAGTATCTCTGATCCATAATTTTTGAAGTACAAACAGATGGAAGGTGTAATGCAGCATTTTTGCAGCATAGCATTGTATCCAGTTATGAAACAGCTTGACAGATTTTTTAATCTATTCAGCTCTACTGGTACTTAACATACTGAAATTTATCTAGTTCAGCTTTAGTTTTAATTTGTCTCGTGCCTCTTTACTTCTGAAATGTTTTGGGCGCGCTTCTGTGCAACTGAAGGCATTAATGCCACCTGCAAAATATGTCATACTTAAAACGAGGTACAAAGATGCTAATTCCACTAGGGTTAGTAGAAGTCTTGCCATGAACTACGTTGAGATTGGGATTTCATTTACTGCATTGCTTACCACATAATGCATAACTAATCGTTATGTGCTGGGGAGATGTCACAAATCCAAAGTTACTTAAGTATATTTTTGATTTTCAAATAACACTTGTCTTTTGACAATCACTTCTACTTTGGTATCTGTTCTTAAAACTACCTCTTGTGAGTAGAAAGATAATACTTCTCATTTCAGTGACATTTTGGTAATAGTCTAATTTTCTGCCAGTAATTCCATATTTTTGCATATATGAAATTATTTACTCAAAATTCTTTCTTTCCTTTCTGTGTCTGGAGGCTGTCTATGTGGCCTTCAGTTTATGGGCCATGCTGAGTATGGAATACAGCCATGTGCATATATAAACCATGCGTATTGAGTTTCTGCCTAATCTTCCGGTTTACTGTAGCTATGGATTCTCTACCACTCTCAAGAAAAAAAATACTGAATATAAACCTTAAGGCAAGGGCCTGGGAGTTTGAAAGATTTTGTAGCTGGATCAGCAGCATGCTCTGTACTTCAGGCACCTTCCTAAAAGTGAAAGCAGAATTGCAGTCAATTAAAGAGTAATCATTGGATGGCCCAGAAAATGCAGCCCCTCTTCAGTGCCTCTTAAAGGATTCATTATGCAGTCCCAGATGCAGTGTGTTTTGACTTACTGGCAACTGCAAAAGAAAACAGGGAAATGTCATTTTTTGGTTTCTATCAGTGTGCTAGCTTTGATTACCTTGGAAGATAGGCTCTTATTGCAAGACGTTTACAGTCTCAGATCAGATTTTGGCACCCTTGTTCATACTGAATAGCATTAGTCAGGGCTGAGCTGCTGCTCATTCAGGTCAGACAGATCAGAATTAGTCATCAATTGAGATGGTGGTATTTACGTAGAGCCATGATGGTGATTCAAACATCTTTCCATGAGGCAGTGATGCAAATGTTGTTCTGCTGCTTTTATCTGTTTATCTGTACCTCTCTTTTATATGAGTACCATAAAAAAGCCTTTGGTTAAAAAAAGTGTTTTAAGAAGGAAACTGAATGAATGAAACTGTTTGGCACACGAAGGAGCAGGAGGGATTTTGTACAGAAAGGATAGCATGGAAGAAAGCCCCATATTCCAGACACGGTCCTAAGAAACAAACCCAAAAGGTTGGTAGGTTTTCACCGGACTGCCAATAGATGAGCAATGATTAGTTTGCCTTTTTAAAACATTGTCTCCTGCCAACCCCAAATCCCCTTCTCCCATTTCCAGCGCAACATTCGGCCTGCAGGATAAGTGGATGATGAGGTACACAGTTGCGGTGTGGAAGGGATTCAAACAATGTGAATGAGATTCTGATCTTCTGGGACTTCTGTGATACAGAGAGTGAAGAGGAGGAAAGACAAACTGGTGTTCGTTTGCAGAAAAGGCTTTCATCTCTTCTGTGCTGTGTGGCTATGGCTGAGAAGAGAGGAGGGGAGTTGTCTTCCTGCTTATATCAAATTGCCAGGCCTTTAATTTTGACCAGATGCACCATGCAATTATGGCAGCTGATGGATAGTTATAAATGAATTAGTCTTTGGCAAACTGAACTTTATTTCAAGTAAGATTAGCGTCACAGAAGATACAGGAAAGCAAATTTTGTGATGGGGTTAGTGCATTTTTTAAACGCTCAGATTTCTTGGCAGAATAAAAGGATGCATTAGTGCAAAGAGGCAAAGTATCCTAATTTCTAAGCATACCTCTGGAATAGATGCCTTGCTGTTCTTTCCACAGAGCAAGGAGGACTAAATACCAATGGGCAGTCTGAACCTTGCCTCTGCTGAACTCTCCTTTTTGCTGTGGTTCATATTGGGGTTATAGGTAGCATTCCTGTCACTGCCACCGCCCTCCTCACACTAATTGTCACGAAGCACAGAAGATTCAAGCACGCTTGGTTCCCAAGGCTGCTAATGAGCCCTGAGCTGTCCTCACCCTTAATGAACCAAGGTTTGTTTGTGGGGGATTCTTGCCCGTCCTTCCTTTTCCCTGGTGAGGGGAGAAGGCAAGAGTTCACACAACGAAACAATGACTTTACAGTGTAAAGACGATGCAGCTGTGCCATCTGAAGCCGTCCTCAGTTATGAGCAACAAAGCTTAAATAGATTGTACTGTGAAGAGGTACAGCTCTGTGAGTGTGAAGCATAGCTTTTGCTTCTGCTTCACTGACCTGTCTGCTTGCAGCAGCGACGGGCCCTTGATGGGAGCTTAGGCAGGGAGAGCTGCGTAGGGCGACTCTTTCAAAACCACTCTCTGTAACGCCGAGTGCAGGAAAGGAGGCAAAATGAAGTTTCAGTTGATCTCTGATGGGGGTGTACTGCTGCGTTCTGCAGAAAATCCCATGCCCTCCATTTAAAAGTCATTGATTCCTAATCCACTTGAGGTGATTAACAAGGCCACTAAAGCAAGCCGTAGTTCATAAGTTTTAGCAGTAGAGAGTACTCACACAAAAGCGGATGCGCATGCACACACACACACACACACAAACTCTTCCTAGGCAAATCACACATTTCACTATCTCACTACATTTTTACTATCTTACTCTCTAGAGGCTCTTCTTGTACCAGAGGTTAGGATCATCAGAAATTTGGGCTAAACGACTATTTATCATTTACTTCATCCACCTTCCTTTAGGCATTTCAGTTATGACACTGTGTGATCCTCTAGCTACATTTATCTTACTACAAACATGTATGTGATATATTTTGGGGCATATGTGTACAGGTACATATGCACAAAAGTACAGGTACATATAAATACAGTTGCATATGTTCTTGAACTACATAGGAGGAGTATATTAGTAGATGATACATATATCATACATGTATATTATATGTAAAATATCACATGCTTTCCTAGAAACGTTATTCCCTGTATATTTTCAGATATATATTTAAGCAAGTAAATACAGACATGTACCCTAAATGCTGTGCTACTGCTATAATAGCAAATTAAAATTTCAATCTGATAACTCTTAATTGTAATGGCAATTTTTAGGTTATCAGTTCTAATATCTGGACAGATCCTTGCACAATGCTATACAAAGGTGAAGTTTTTTTAAAAAGTTTTACTACTAGGTGAGTGAAGCCAAAAGCAGCATCTGCAGAAGAAATGTAATTTTGCTGTAATAGGCTGTTTGAAGGTCATCATTTTGGGTTTTAATAATGCACAGAAACATCTGCTGTTTTCCTCAATTGCATGAGAGAGAAAAGGAAAGAGAAAGACAGGAAGAAGGAGCTTTTGTTTTGCATTCTTAAGTGGACGGGGAGGGGGGGGAAGCAGTCCAGTTTTAAATACCTTGATGTGTGCATGTGCAGGTTCAAAACTTCAGATAGCTCTCCCGCCTGGCATGGTAGGTTGATAGCCCCGGGAGCAGTGGCGAAAGCTGACAACCCCCCACGGCTGACCCCTCATGTTGTCTCTCGCCTAATCGAATTTTACATGTGTTTCCAGATAGCTGATCAGCTTCCCTGGATTTTGCTGACGCCACAAGAAAGCTTTGCCTGAAGATGGAAACACTGGAGTCGGAACTGACCTGCCCTATCTGTCTGGAGCTGTTTGAAGACCCGCTGCTGCTGCCTTGCGCTCACAGCCTCTGCTTCAACTGCGCGCACCGCATCCTGGTCTCCCACTGCGCCACCAACGAGCCGGTGGAGTCTATCACCGCCTTCCAGTGTCCGACCTGCCGCTATGTCATCACCCTCAGCCAGCGCGGTCTAGACGGGCTCAAGCGCAACGTCACCCTGCAGAACATCATCGACAGGTTTCAGAAAGCCTCAGTCAGCGGGCCCAATTCCCCTAGCGAGACCCGCCGGGAGCGGGCGTTCGATAGCAACAGCATGTCGTCTTGTGAGAAGGTCCTCTGCCAGTTCTGCGACCAGGACCCTGCCCAGGAGGCAGTGAAAACCTGCGTTACCTGCGAGGTGTCCTACTGTGAGGAGTGCCTGAAAGCCACTCACCCCAACAAGAAGCCGTTCACCGGCCACCGTCTCATCGAGCCCATCCCGGACTCTCACATCAGGGGATTAATGTGCTTGGAGCATGAGGATGAGAAAGTTAACATGTACTGCGTGACTGATGACCAGTTAATATGTGCCTTGTGTAAACTGGTCGGGCGACACCGTGACCATCAGGTGGCAGCTTTAAGTGAGCGCTATGACAAGCTAAAGGTTAGTGCTACCTATCGTCCTTTCTAGCCAAGCAGCGTGTGGTTGGGAAGGAAAGTGCCCTTTGGTTGCATGCTAAATTCCTCATTTGGGCAGGGGTTGGGAAATGTAGGTGCGCGGTCTCTAATCGGACGAGATACATATACAGATCTGTATGTGCGTTTGCTCATCACCATTTAAAAGGTGTCAGATTTTGCTTAAGGAAAGATTCCTCAGTTGTGCTTTGATTTCTCTATATAGCTATCATAAGGAATATGCAGCATATACTACTGTTTAGGTGATTTTTCTTATCTACCTACAGCTTTATTCGTGGCAGCTGGCAAGGTTTAGTGCTGACTGCACATACACAGTGGCTGATTGAAATGTCAGACATTCTTTGCATACGCTCTGCTGTTGATTATTTTTCATTTCGTTGCTTTCATTGTGAAAAGCCCTTCCCATCACTGCTAACAGGAGATGCATTTATCCGTGCTGGCTTCAGGGATGCCAGCTGCCCGTCCAGCCAGGGAAACCGAATGCCGGCTCCGCTCCCCCACTCGGGCTCACAGGCGGTGCAGTCCTGGAAACAAAACCAAAATTGTTTCTGAGCTTCTTGTGGCATTCCCATGGCTCGGCGAGCTCCCGGCACATCTCCTGCCAGGTAGCCGGGTGGCTCTGGCAGCCCCCTGGCCCCACGCAAGATGCCCTGGGTGGGGTGGCAGTGGGCAGCCAGGTCTCGGGGTGCTTTGGCGGCTCTCCAGGCTGCCAGCGGAGGCAAAACTCCTGCTGAACAGTGAGGCCAAGGCGAGTGGCCTCCCACCCACCTGGGTGTACGTTCCTCTCATGCCGACTTTGGTGCTGCTGGAGAGCAAAGGCAGGAATTACGCATCCCATGATTTCCTCCACCCACTCCCTCCAGACGGTCTGCGTGTGCCTGCGCGCGGCTGGGGAGGGGGATTTTTTAAAGATGGATTGCAATTGAGAAACCACAAGTGTGGGGGGCAAAGCTTATCTGCCAGCCTTCTCACACAGAATTTTGGAGGTGGGAAAAAAACCCTGAATTAATAGGTTTAACTAACTGGAAGGGTTTTCTTAAATACCTTCAGACAAAAATGTGTGGCTGCACACGTCTGTGATAACTTTAGGTGATTGCAGGTGAAATCTGCATACACATGCTGTGTGGGTTTTGTGCCTCTATGCATGTGCAAACATGCAGATCATATTCTATGATTGTATTAACGCAATGAAAGATGCTTCTTCACCTGGACCTGATAGCTTCCTTTCATCTCTTAAAGACTTTTTATTTACTAAGGAGGGGTTGTTATTTTTGCTTTCTTTTTTTTCCTGAACTGGTTTGTTATTTTAATAGGTAAGAGTTTAGCCATTGATAAAATGGGGCATGGACTATAAATGTCAATAGAAGATGCATGGACTTACAGTGCTTTTCAATAATTCAATGGTTTTATGTCCTTAACAGGTGCTACTATTTAGTAAGCTAACAGGGTATTGTTTATCAACTTTATATGAGTAGGAATACACTACTTCACATGAAATACCATCAACATTAAATACTGGATAAGTATATTTTTGAGGTTGTAAAAAAGTAAACATTTCTTAGTGTTGATGTACGTAGATATGGCAAGTCTTGAAAGAAGACTTTAAAAGGCATGTCTCTTCTCTTGAGATCTTTGACTGAATATTGCAGATATTAGGAAAAAAAATGAGGGTATTTTTGCATGATCTATGGCTTTTCTGTGCAAAGATGCCTAAGCAAACTCTGAAAGGGTATCAGACACGTAAATAATATTCACGTTAGATGTTACCCAGTTTAGCTAACTTGGCAGAAGCCTAATAGAGTACTTTCCACCAGCCTCCGTGAAGAGTAATTCAAGTACTAATTTAACGGTTAGTGTAGGCCTGAGTCAAATAACTCTTTCCTTATAACGGCAAGTCCTAGCATTGTTTATAATGTCTGTATGATTTTTTTGAGACGTGGACTTTCTTTGTACCCAAACTGTCTAAAAGTAGTTTACACAGACAATTATTAGTCTACATGAAATCCAGTTCCTATCCTCTTTGTCATGAAGCAGCCTATTTCACTTTGCTAATGCCAGCGATGACATCAGTCGTGCCAGTTATGCCAGTGATTATGACACGTTTATACTCTGAGCCCAGGAACAGTAGGCTAGCTGGTTTCCATCCAGATCCAGCGTCCATTCTCTGTTCATAAGAAGGTAATCTGAAAACTATGTCTTTCCTTTCCTCATTGCCTCTTCCATTTCAGAAATTTGTGCCGTTTTATGTCAAGCTCAGAGAATGAGATTTTCAGTTCCGTAGATTGGCATTTATCCCTCAGGAGTAAAGGAACGATACCTGTTCACACCAGTGTTTGGTAGCTGACAGGCAAGAATTTTAGGTTTATTTTCACGTTCAGGCCTCCACCTTCATAAATGGTGATACGACCTCTTGAGTCACTGGTCATGCTGCTCATGTAAATCTTAGGTACGAGCTTGCAGATGGTCGTTGTTAACTTACAGATAACGTGCACACGCCATTGGCAAATTCAATGTTCAAGTGGATCAGAAAATCCCCACCTGAAAAAACGGGTTGTTGCTTGCTATATTGCTGCTGCAGGTTTTTAATATACATGGGGTTTGACATACAGGCTACCCAAATCTTTAAAAAAAAAATTCTGAAAGAATGAGCATGCAGTAGCCAATAGTATAGTGGATTCATTCAAAAGTGGGTGGTTAATTGTATCTTTAAAAAAGAAAAGCAAAACCGCTTCAAGTGACACTTTCTTTCTTGTGGTTTTTCTTTTTAAATTGACACATTGTTGATGCTAACAACAGCAACTGGTGTTGCTCTGGGTGTCAAGCTATGCTAATTACTTGCATTCTCTTCCAGCGGTGTTACTAATTATTTAAACAATATCTCACCCTTCATTAAGCACAGGACAAAAGATGCCATTACAATCTAGCTCCTTTTGTGGCAAAAATGAAAGTCCTTAATTAGGAGTTCTGTACACTTGTCCAAGAGAGGCGTCTACGCTGAAGTGTGTTTAACAGTCAGTGTAATAGCAATTGTGGACACCTCAAAATGAGAAAGTGTTTTCCTTTGGCAACTGCGGCTCCAACCCTGAGAGGTGCTTTTCTTTCTCAACTTGTACTGGAGCGGAGGGGGTTGACGGCACTTGTGTTCTTCCAGGAGCGGTCCTTTCTTGCTTAGCTACACAACCACATGATATACCTTCACGCTTGTAGTTCGATTAGTGTTTATAGCTGTGTTTTTGGGGTTTTTTTTAAGTAGATTATAGACAGATGCATATTAAAAATGGGAAAATGATAAACCATGACCAAAATGGAGAAAATATCCTGGTGATACACTGAATTTATGAGGTGTTTGTCAAAATTGTGGTATAAATTAGAAATAATTTTTAGCTGCATAAACAATGACGGCTTTAAAAATAGCAAGTGCAAATGTTTATGCTTACCCCACCATAGTACCTCAAAGAAAATATTTATGGCTAATTACTTTTGATACTGATTCTTTGCTTTTTGTCTTGCTGCAATGAAAAGGAAAAGACAATTTAAAAGTACGTTCATTTTTTTCAGAGAAAATTCATAATATTACCATTGTTCTATAGATATATTTATACAGAAGAAAATGATAAGTAAATGAAAAGATAAGATTTATTTTGAACAAGAGAGAATATTTTGGGGAGAAAGAAGTTACAAGGTGTGGATGGAAAGATATCACTCATTTAATATTAGCGAAGAGCCAAGAGGAGGTGTAACAAAAGAGGAAGATAGATGGTAAGCCGTATTTTTAAATGGTGTAAAGCTAGCATAACTCCATTGAAACCAATGTTTTTACTTGCCTTCATATTTACTGAGAATCTGGCTGCTGACGCATATGTTCTTGCCAAAAAATAATTTTGGCACAATTTTTGTACTGCTTAGTCAAGAAGGATCTTTTGTTGAATCAAACTGCTGTAGGTTAGCTGTGGTTCTCCATGTTTTTGTTTGAATTTTATTAGTGCTGACGTATATTGGGCATGTTTATGAAGGCAGGGCAGCCTTCTGAATGGCACTCAGCAATTCCAGGAACAAAAGGGAGCTTCTTGTTTGTGTGGTTTTCATTTAGTTTTAGTGGCAGAATCCATACACATCTATCTTTCCTACACTGTTGATTCAGGATGCAAGGGTTCGGTTTTCTGTGGTGTGTCAATTCAATTACTCACACATATTTTTTGGTGGGAAGCAGCCATAAACTGTTTTCATGTCGGGAGAATTGCATTCAACTCTTATAAGCCTACTTCGATTGTGTAAAGATAGGAGACTCTGTCAAGTCCACAGCTTCTACAAATAGAGCGCAAAAATATGTCTGCTTCCCTGCTATGTATGTTATGAATTAAGAAACTGTTCATATTTAAATGTCTTTGCAGAGATATTGGCAAAATACGTGTTGAAACTTTCCAACTATTTTTATTTTGCGAAATGTTGTAGGTGCAGCGTGATCATTAGCTGGTATACTGTGATAACATAAGCACCCAGCACTTACAGATCTATACTCGTACAAACAGTTGGGTTGACAATCCAGGAATATTGGTTTCTGGACTTACATATAAATATGTTATGCACATACATGTAAATATATGTCTATATAAATTTTATTCATTTTATGCACATATTTATAGTACATGTGTTAGTATATAAAGGCAATACTGCATATGTTTGTATGTACGTGTACGTAGACTTATTTGTATAGCATAGAAATACATGTACTTTCTATTAGTGTCTAAGTTCATGAATATCTAGAATCTTGAATTTGAATAAATACACGTATGCCTATATTTTAAGTAAAATATATACAGTTTCATATATATGTGTAGGTCAGTAAAAATATATTTGATCATATATATATATAAACTACACATTAATTGTTTTAGTTGGTATCCATTTTTAATACTCCATGCATATATCTTTTTCTAGTAGCTGAATATTTTCACATCTAAATTTATAGTTCCCCTAACTTTACTAACTTCCTATTTAATGGAAGCTATTTACACTAAAAAAAAAAAAAATCCAACTGATATGTAAAGACATAGTATGTCAGTGTTACAGTGATATGTGTTATTAAACATTTAGATAAGTGGCACTTTTCCTTACATTGTACTTAATAGATTCAGAGTGTAGAAAGTTACTTTCTATAGTGCCAGTTATGCAGGTTTAACATACAGTTAAAACACTATATCCAACCTGACAAAATGTGGAACTCATGGACTTTCATTATTATTAGGTTAGATGCAGCTTGATATTAGTATTAGATTATTACTCGATTAGATACTACTTGACAGATATTTCAGTGTATTCATTTTTTATGAAATTAAAATGATGAATGGTCACATCTATTAGTATGGAATATTACCTGATATTACTTAACCCAGAAATAGATGCAAAAATATAACTAATTGGCTGTGCTTCAGTATTTGCAAAGATCCAAAAATATTAAGTTGTTGCATGGAAGAGGATCAATGTAGGAATGAACTATTTTACTACAAAGGTTTTCCAGCTACACTTATTTTATTACATTAATATATAAATATTAAGGCAGACTTCAGAACATTCTCTCTTTAGTCTAGTGTTATCTCAGGTGGCTGTGTTTCCTCCATCTGGTATTTCTTTGGTGGAGTTTAGAAGGATAATAGAAAATGTCAATACAGTAATAACAACATTAGTCCTTTTTTGGGTTTTTGGGGGTTTGCTTTGTTTTTTTTTTTTTTTTTTAAATTTTAGACTTTTTAGCCTAGTTTGAAGTTCCTTGTGTTTATGACTGTGGATAATGAACTATGACTTTACAATAGCTATAAGTACTATGAGATTATGTTTCTTTTATCTGCCTAAGATCCTTTAAATAATATAAGCCATAGCTTTTTAAAACTTACTTTCACAAATTTAACAGTTGGCAAGTCTTTCAAAAATATTCACATAGTACTTAGTTCCTTCAATTTTTAGTGGAAATGATGGTGTTGAAGGCATAATCTATTCAGGAAGAACAAGAGAATAAAATAAAATTGTAAATAGTACGGCATTATCATCTTTGTTCTCGTGATTCTGGTTTCCAGGGAAGCCAGAGTAGGCATTAAGTAAAATGTATTTTCATACTTTCCCATGGATCTGGTCCAAACTGTTCAGATAATGGACTTCAAGTCCATGTTCTAGCTCTGAATTTGCTTATTGTAATGACCTCTTGACTGACCCTTCGTTGCTTATGCTTTTATAGTCAATATGATGCTTGAAAGTTGTTGGTGGAATACAAAACGACAGATACTTCCTCAGAATGAGAATTTGTGTTTAAACAATAAATAATAAAGCAATAAAAAATAAAGCAATGAAAATGGAAATGAAGCAAATAGATGAAGTTAAGGGCAAATAATGAACTGTTTTAGAACACTGGGCACAGGTTGACCCTTTGTTTAGGAAATGTAGTGTCTGCCTACCTGAGTAACAAAGATAAGGTTAGTAAGAGGAAAAGTTACAAACAAGTGGCCTTTCAAAGGCAGAACATTTACGGGTTTTGGCATAACAGTACGTTCTCTTATAACTGATAAATAGAATGAGTAAGCTAATTCTTTTAGTGCTTTACTGGGGAATGATAAAGCTAGTTGGGGGGGGGAGTATGGCTAAAAACACTTACCACGGACAGTAGGCTAAAACTCACACTCTGGTGGCATTGAGAGGTGTGTGGAAGGGTATGAATATGTATGTCTATGTGTTAGGTGTGTATATTCTGAACTTATTTTAAGGTATAACCTTATCTTAATGCAAATATTTAAAAAAATAATGTGACAGCAAATACATTTTCAGACAAAGGTGAAGGTGGTTAATACTATGCTTTAAATAGGAAAAAAACCCACCCCAAAACCTGGATGTAAATATCTCCCAAATAAGCACTGCAGAACACTCAATATTCAGATTTCTCTCAAGCTTTAATTTAATATGTTAAATTACTCCATGAAGAGACATCCAAATTACTTTAACTCTGCCCTGTAATGACATACAATCATAGGAGCATGATTAAAGCATTTTAGTTCTTCATCTTATGTTGAACAATTTTCATGACCTATTATATTTTTTTTCATATTGTCTGATCTTAAAACACAAATCCAGCAATGATCCCAGTACACTACTTTCCATTTCAGGCTTTATAAGTGTACATCTATTATGATTTTCTTTGGCCCTCTTTTTTCAGCAAAATGTACACTTCCTAGCAAATTGATAATACTTGTATGTATCCTCAGCACTGTGAATGTATACATAGGGGATCATACCAATCAGAAACGGTGCCTAATTTGGAAAGCCTGAATAGTCCATGGAGAGGGAATCTCCTCCAGAAGGTCACGGACTGGAAAGCCGTGTTGGGTTGCTAAAGCACCCTTTGGACTCAAAGCCTGATATGGGCGTTCCCTCTTTCTCCCACCTGTATTTACCTCTCCCCAAAACCAGCCATCCAGCCCCCTATTTCCCTTGGCATCCCTTGACCCTCCACGCAGGAAGCCTTTTCTTTTGCTGGGAAGGACGTTACTGCCATCGAGAGTGAGCACCCACACTGAGGACGTGGGGCGAGGGGATTCCTGCCCTTCACAGCTTTCACATCCCATTTATAATGCGCTCTCGCAAATCAGACAGAGCCTGCTCTGTTTTCCAGTTATCTAAAGTTAGTGAAAAATGAAGGAGGAGCAAAGAAAATGGAAAATTAGATTGTTTGTCATAGTGTGACTACTGAATTATTCCTAGACCTTCTGTAAATGCTTACTTAAGCGATTCTTACCCTTTTACAGTATAAATGCTTAATTGAAAGCACATTGTCTTCATGAGTAAAATGCTTAGAACATGTTGGGTAGCTAATAAGTAATATATCACTGACTTCCTTGATGATGTGCCTTGATGGTGCCAGCAGGATTGCTTTTTACGATAGCCTTTTCTTTTTTAATTTCTGCAAGCTGGAGTGGAAGTGTCGCTTGGTTTATGAATTTCTCCTTTGTGTGGGGTGTTGGTCCTATGTAATATCCCAGTTTATGACTGTGGAAGGGGAGCACGTGCAGGGTTGTTTTAACGCCTCAGACAAAAGCGCTCTAGGGACTGGAGCTCTACGCTGCCTCTGTGCCTTACAGGTCCCCTCCGTTAGAGCTTACCGGCCCGCTTTCAGCTGTCCCCAGTTACCAAGATGTGAGACTTTGTTGTAGCTAGAATTGCACTGCAAAATTTAGAAAATTCTGTGCCGCCTCCTAGCACCTGTGTGTTTGCACATACACCTTGTCTCCTCTGAAAGAGCTCTGTGAGATTCTGTGCGTTGAAAACTGGAAAGGGAAGAAAAAGGGACAGCAATGAGTCTCTAGTCAGGAGTATGTTTCTGTAGAAATATTTCCCCATCCATCTCAATTACAACACTATTGCATTTCCAGAATTTTTGGGCTATTTATGTGTTTGTATTGAATGCATGCTCAAAGTTGCAGCAGTTTGGCTTTGAAAGCTTTTTTTTCCATGCTCACAACATCTGCATTTTTGGAGAAATGAAAATTTCCTGCCAAAATGTAATCTCAGTCGTCTTTTTTGAAACTTTGCAATTTTAGCTTCCTTCAGTATGTTGGCCATAATAACATAAAGTAGCAGTATAATCCTATAATTCTATTTTACAGTATGAGAGGGATCAAATTCAGCACAGATGAGAAATGTAACTGGAGTGCCTATGGCTGGCTTTTTCCTTTGCGATTTATCTGTTCAATTAGTTGTGATATGGAGAATGATCTTCTAAACTACGACAGACCCCTCATCCATAGCCTTTTAGTGGCCTACAGGACATTGGCTGCAGAAACCTAATGCTGAAAATTTGAAAAGGCAAGGAGAAACCTAATGCTGAAAATTAGAAAAGGCAAGGATATTTTTGTGGAGTAATATACAATATACAACTTCGTATCTATGTGGAAGTTGGGGGGGGTTAAGAAAAAAAAAAAAAGGAAATCTCTGTGGGCATTTGTGACTTTGGAATAGATGGTGTTCCACTGTACATAGATGTGTTCCATCTCTGCCAACCCCATCTGTAAAGTATAGAAATGATTTTACTTAATTTTGCTATAGTAATTCCCAAAGGTTCAATTCAAAAAAAATTGAGCCTGTAATATAAGATCTTGTATAAGTACATGAGATGTAATCCCAGCTTCAAGGAATTCAGCTGTGCTTAGAACAAAATACGAAAGCAAGCATGACAGATACATAGGAATTTTATGTGGTCACAGTAATATTCAGGCGAGCTGTTGGCATCATGTAAATGGGTAAGATTAAATATGAAAAAAGTTTTAAATTAATATTGGCTAGTTCCACTAGTCAGTGGAGGCACTAGTATTTGATTTCTTATAACTATTCTGGTATGAAATACAATAGCCTCAGTCCCCCTTGTCACTACGCTGAAAGGCGTGGATTCTTGTGCCCTTCGTTTAGGAGAAGAGGTCCCAGTGCAACTCCTGGCTCTGTATGTCCCGTCTTATGTGCCAGCCTAATAACAAATTAATTCTGATGTCCAAACTGATGCTAGTACATTGTTATGACAGTACTCTCTATTGACTGAAAATTTACACTCCCTAAATTTGAAAAAAAGAACTGAAATATGAGAGATTGCAAAACATGAATCTCTATCTCATATTTTATGAGATGGAGATTCTCTTCTATCTCGTGTTTCAGCTTTTATTTCTTAATGAAATTATGGTTTTCATATCACATTCTTTTTCCAAAGGGTATTATAAATAAAATGAAGATAAAAACCTGGTACAGTGAGAAGAGATCTTTCATGTAACATATGCAACAGCTCATATAAATTACAATAAATAGTAATAAAATGTATAGTCTTTTCTCCAAAAGCTAAAAAGTACAAAGGGGCCTTTTTGATGCCATTAATTCCTAGTACCATACTTCATGAATCATTTCTTACACTATTACTTACCATACGCTCACCAGTTGTGGGTGATAAATCATCATTGTTAATACCAGGACAGATGAAGATGGGAGCAGCAATCTGCTGTTAGGCTGAGTGAAGAGATGGCGGCGAGAGGGGGACGGAACTTTTGGGTCCCAGGACTAGTATCAGGATGGGATTGCTAATATGCGTCTTGTTCCGGGGTACGCCTAAAATCATAAGCCACTCCAGCATTTTTTCTGTATTGTTTCCTGTAACTCCACCTATAATGCATACACATCTTGAAATACATACTTTAAAGGTATTAAACTTCCATTTTTACCTCAGAAGATAAATACTAACCTGTTCAGCTACAAATAAGCTGAAACATCTCTGATGGCAGATAGTACTGGAAGAGTTCTTAGCACGCTCAGAGTATCAGAGCTGGAGGAAGCAATGACTAATTTGAAGCTGATGAAGAAAAAAATAATGAAAGTGCTTCCCTGATCAAAATAATCCAGTTTTTTTCTTTTCTTTAAATTTCGTTTGCATATATGTGGATACTTTTATGACTTGCCAAACTCTCCTGTTTTCCCCATGCAGTTTATACTGAGATTTCATGCTATCTGTGAATAACAATGTCAATTCAAGCTTGTAATGCATTTGAATGTCGGAGAGATTTTCCATATCTAAGTCTGGCTGACAGGTAAAATTAGTTAAAGGTAAAAAAAACCCAAAACATCATCTTTCATTGACTACTAGAGAAACAATAACATCCTGTGACAAAGTAAAAAGAAGAACCTGCGTTGCTGTATTAGTTATATAGATTAATGTTCTTCTAGTTTTCGGGACAGTTGTGCACCCTGGTAGGGTACCCTGCTTTACCAGCTGGCAGTTGCTGTAGGCTGCTGCGTTACAGTAGCCTCCCCACTGAAACTCATCTCCGCACTTCTGGAGTTGTGCTGGCTGTTCTGAAATGTGAGGCTGTGAACCCAAGTTTTGTTATTTGCTATGATACAGTCAAGCTTTAAAAGAGATTAAAGACAGGCAGCTGTTCACAGCATATGTCCCCCGTGGTAGAAGCATTAAGCAGACTCATTAGGCTGTAGCTAATGACAGTGTGTGCAAACTTTATTTCCAGATTAAGCCAGCAGCATATGGAGAATATAACTCATTCAAACTGAATTTGAGTAATATCTGTCTTAATAATAAGTTACTAAACAGAAGAAAACATATTGATCAGTGTATGGATGACGGTTCATCTGAGTAAGTATTTGAAATGTTTTATTTGTGGCCCAAAGACTCTAAACACATACATGCAAGAAATCCCTTCATTTCCAGATTAAGCCAGCAGCATATGGAGAATATAACTCATTCAAACTGAATTTGAGTAATATCTGTCTTAATAATAAGTTACTAAACAGAAGAAAACATATTGATCAGTGTATGGATGACGGTTCATCTGAGTAAGTATTTGAAATGTTTTATTTGTGGCCCAAAGACTCTAAACACATACATGCAAGAAATCCCTTCAAAGGAATAAATGCAAGAAATCCCTGCAAAGGAATAATTGAAGGAACTATCAAAATATTACGAATAATATTTGACTGACATAATCAGTTTTAAAAAAAATTAAAATTTGTCAGTCCAAAAATAGACGTTTTCAATGCCTGTCCCAATATACCAAACCTGACTATATTCTGTAAACTATAAAAGGGGAAAAATATATGTGCAGATATGCAAGAGCTTGGTAGAGGTGAATGCTTGGGAGAGAAAGCCCCTGTGTTTTTCCAGTAGTCATGGACCTCCTGGTCGCTGTGTGGTCTTTCCTGCGGTTCCTGCTTCCCCTGTGTACGCAGATGCTGGGGACTGCTGGGGCAGTGGGTCGCTCCAGGATGGCCCTACCAACGCTGGGGCTCTCCCGTTGCACGGGGTGTTCTTCAGCTTGGCGGGACTGAGCCACATTTGCTTTTCTGCGAGTGCGGGCTTTGCTCTTGGAAGGCTGGCACGGAGGGTTAAAATTCATCCATACACTGAAAACTGTGCCATGTGAGGGCGCTCCTGCACTGAGGCCCCTTTTCACCCCAAGAAGGGGTGATAGGTGCCCACTTACCGAAAGGACCCACTCGAGATGCCTGGTGAGCTTATGCAAACTTTGGGTGAATTTGTGTGATGATGCAATCTTTTCTTTCATGTGCCTTAAGTATGGGCAGGCGTTGTTCTCTCCCCTGCATTTGATTACAACCTTCAACTTAAAAAATATGCTGCAGCGTGGGGGGGGAAGGGGCATTATATTAGACATACAATAATGTTTTCACCCTCTTTTGAGCATTTCTTATGATCTCTCTTGAGGAAAAAGTGACCTTTCCATTCAGATCCACCAATTAGAGCAGCAACCATGAAGCTTTTTTGTGGTTTTTACGTTGTCTTTCCCTCTGCTGAATTAGCTTTCTTTTCAGACTTGGCAGACACGTGCTCTAGCTCTCCCGAAATTCTGATGCACTGAAATTCTTATGCAGGCAGGATGCTATGAATTAGTGTAGTTCTTTTTGGGTAAGAATATTATCAGAGGAACCTTTTTTTACCCCTTTAATTTACTTGATTACTTCCAGCTTTGTCCATATTTATACAAATTGAAAACCTTTGTCTGAACATGTAGCGAATTACTGTAAGTAATACCACCTCTTTAGATTAGTAATTTTCTTGTAATGTCTTTTGTTAAAAGAGGCTGGGTAAAGAGAGTGATAAGCTAATAAAACTTTTTTCTGAACACCTGAAAAACATTTAAATGAAGTCTGAATTTTGAGCAGTTTTAAGTGGGTTCTTGCTCTGCCTAAATCAGTTTGCATGTTCTCACTTGAAAGCAATGTAATTTTTCTGTCAAATAAATCACTACTACCCTTTAGGAAAAATCAAAGAAACAAACAAGCAAACAAAACCGACTTGGAGTTCTGCTCTTAAATCTCATAATGCTTAATTTCAGCACTGTTAAAGTCAGTGAAGGCTTTAGATTTTAATGCATACAATATCAAAATTATTTTGAATAAATTAGGAAGCTGTTTTAGTCTAATTGTTGCTTCTATTGTGTGCAGAGTTGAGTGTTTGCAGTATAGGGGTACAAGTAAATTGTTGGGTTACAGGTAGATGATTGTCACAAGTTACAAATTCAGATGTGGAAGAGCTTATTTTGTAATGACTCTGCTTATAGTTAGCAATGAAACTGTCACTCCAAGGAAGAAACCAACAGAAAAGTAAAGGGGAGGATGTTTGGTTTTTATGTTTTTTTTCCCCGACATATTCTAAGCATGGTAGGAACCCCAGTTCACCCTGAAGTTCAAGACCGGAGTGCCTCATTGAATGCCTCCTGCTTGCAGAACGGGCTCTGAATCTGCTGTCACATGTTTTCCTTGGAGGAACGCGTTTCCTTCCTGAGGAGGTCTGCAAGGTCAGGCAAATATCCGATCTTGGAAGCTGCCTGTCTCAGGGCTGCTCTCTCTGAGTCATTATTTCTACAGAAAAATTCATAGGGAAAGTCTGTCGGAAACCCTGGAGTGTAGCTAAGCGCTTCAGTAACGGGAAGCCATTTTAAACTGGGCATGCCAGGTAGAAAAGTGTTTTGAAGCTTCGGGGTTTTGTTCTCTTATATAGTATATACGTAATTTCAGTATTCTTGCTTAAGAGTCAGAATTCATGTAATGGGTTTCTAGTGCTGTGAAGCGGTAAGAGCTTGGTAGTGTGAGTAAAAGGCCTTCTGTCCAGTCTTAAAAATTTGGCCCTTTTCCTACTTTTGCTTTATGTTATTTTTACAGTACAGACCAAATTCTGGCCTCAGGCATACCAGCAGAATCCCACATTGCTTCAGCAAATATTATTGGATTTTTTTTATTATTCTTACTTACTAATTATTTATTTATTAGGTACTTATTGTTGACTATTTGGGGTTTTTCTTATTTATACTGTTAGCACATAGAGTACATTATGGGATCACTGAACTGATTTAACAAGCCCGCTGCTGCCAAAAAACGGTTCACTCTGTTAGGTCGTTCTCACTCTCTTTCCTGCATGCTACTGCTGTCCCAACTGAAGCAGCTCCGGCACTTGTGCGACCCTTTGGTGAGCTGATTCCCTGCCTTTTCTGCTGGCAGTGAGCAGCCCCGGCAATGCAGCGGTGCAGGCGTGCGTGAGGTGGGACCACTGAGTCTGCTCCATTTTCTCCCTCTTTAGGCACCCAGCCATCTTCACTGACCGCACAAGTGTACTCTAGGAAGACTGCTGCACTAGATGCTGATAGTAGATGCACAAGTCAGGTGCCTAAAATAGTTTCCCAGCAGCCAAATCAATTTAATGGCTGGTTTCTGTGGGTCCACCATTTTCCCCCTCCTGTAGTGGTGCATCCCTACCTCCTCCTCAGCATCTGTGCCATGCCTGTCTGATCTCAACCTGAGCTATGCCAGCTCTCAAGGTCAGTAAAAAAGAACTCCGCATAGTAAGTGAATAATTTTCTGGATGTCTAGCAAGTTGAAATGACTCAGCAATGGGTCAGACTTACTTTGGTTCTGGCACAAAGTAAAGAAGAGGATCTTGCAGAGTAGGACAGGGAGGAAAGTAATTGAATGGACTTTAAATACTATCCTAAGCAAGGAGGAGCAATTCTACCTATAGCCCTTAACTGTGTATAAAAAGGGGATATAGCAACTTCTCTATGTCCAGCTCTGGGTTGTTCTTTTTATCAGCACAGACCGCTGTTAAGATGTACAGATGTGACTCTTGACATTGAGTCAACCTTTCAGAATTTGAGGAAAGCTGAAAAAAGAAAGCTTTCTTTTTCCTTGTGTCGTTAAGTGGCCAAAAAACTTTTTTGCGAATAAAACCAACTGTATTGATAAACAAAGCAAAATAAACTACAGAGGTACAAAAATGGTGCTATAACTATGCCGGTACAAAGACTTTTTTCAGTACAAAAATTCCCTGCAGAAATTACGCCCCTCACATGATGTTAGCACTCTGGCAAAAGCTTCTAATGTAGCTTCTAATGTGAAGCTGCGGCTTTTGTTGGGAATAGTGGTAGGAGAACACATTTGATCTTTGGAGTTTTTTACCCCCCTGCTACGAATTTTGCCCTATGATTAGGTTTCATGTCACCCCCTAGCATGTGCTTAGAACTTAGGTTTCATGTCACCCCCTAGCATGTGCTTAGAACTTACTGTAAGTCCTCCAGACAGTTCCAAGAAATTGAACAAATATTTCACAAATCTGGCTTAAAGTTTGAGCTTGGAAGCAGTCACAGAAGTAATTTGTTTTAGATTTCCTTGAGAACCCTGACTAAATTTCTAGTAGGGATATAATCTTTTCTGCTTTGGAAAAAGTTCGTCCATAAAAATATGGGCAAAACTGAGGATTTGTTATTTATGTATTTATTTTGATTTATATACATGACTTTTGAAATAGGCCTGGAATATTCCTTAAAATATAGTGGAATGGATCTGTCTGGTAATTCCCTTTTAACCGCAAACCAGCAGGACTTCAATAACTGAGCTGCAACAGGTGTAGATATATCTGATTTTTAAGAACTCCTGTCAGAGCCTTCCCACTTTCTCACAGACTGCAGGATCAACTGGGCTTGGGAGTCATGCTCACTAAAACAGAGCTATTCTAAACTAAATAAAGAGCAAATTCCAAAACACATCAGAGCTAATTTGCCATTGTTTTCACCATAAACCATAATGAATCCTCATCAAATGAATGCAGCTGCTATGGTGCTGTATCCAAAATAATGTAATTAAATTGCTGCTTGGGGAATTTTAGAATATAAATTTGGCAGAGACTTGTTACTGGCAACTCAACAGCGAAGCATTTATAATCTTATCCAGAGAGGTGATCCTGTGTTCTGTCATTCTAAGAACAGAGAGAGGAGAAACAGAACCAGGATGACAAATGGCCAGACCGAAATCTGAAACAAGAAACCGCAAGAACTTAAGGCTAATCCAAGCCATGCTGGAAAGCCTATTGGGAAGGCAAGGGGAGGACAGGAGGAGAAACCTTAGATCGGTTACATGAGAAAAATTTTCACCGTGCTCCACGGTGACAAGGTCAATGAGGAAAGAGGGTCCACCAAAGGGAGCCTGTGGGAGCCACGGCTTTGCCGCCATCAGGGTAGGAAGAGTCGCAGCCCCAAAGCAGGCAAGGGTAGCTCTGGGGCATCATGCCCAGCCCAAAAAACGCGCTCCCCCCCCCCCGCATGCTGTCAGCAAGTGTGTGGACACTTGATTGTAACTTAAATGACCTCCATCTGGGGGAAAGCAGTGATGTTGGGCAGCTTGGCCTCTTGCGTGATGAATTCCCCTGAAGCTGTCAGGACCCAGGCTGGCACATGGAGATACAACACACAACTCAAACATGTGTAAAAACTTCCGTGATGAATGTGTGCTGAACACACCAACATTGTCTTTGCTTGGGCTGTTCAAGATCAAACAAGCAGTCATTAAAGTGCCAAGAGTTGTAATGAAGTGACTACTACAATCATTTTCTTGGTTACAAAACTGTAAAACTAAAACCAGTGTCATCCCGTCTCATCAGAAAGCAGGTTTTATTTCTAATTTGTGGTAAAAGTGACCCCAAATTAAATTCTAATTTCAGGAGAGAGGAATTTGCATTGGGGCCAAATCTGAGCCTTTAAATGTTTATGTTTAATAAGCCTTAGTATGCCCATTCTAATTAAGCATATATGAAATATTGCGGCTTAAAGCATACTTTAGTTTAACAGCTATGCTTCTGTTCTTTTATATGCTAAGCAAAGCTCCTGGGATTGTGTTTCCAATATGAATATTCAGTATGATGGCTTCAGAATTGGATATCCATGAATATTTAACATCACATGTTCCCAAAGGAGTTACCTAACACTTCAGCTCAGGGACAGCTGATCAGATGAAGCCAACAAAGTCCTTCACGTTATCTTCTCATTTTTTAAAATTTTTTTATTCCTTAGTGCATAGCAGTTACTGGCAAAGTTGGAGAAGCAGCAACTGACAGCAGTGCCAGCAGAACTAATTGAAAAAGGGAGGAGGGGGAAAGAGGAAAGTTTCAGGTTTTTGATGAAAAGCAAAAAAAAATCATTTGCTAAAGAAAGTGTAGAGATCAAATGTTGAGATTAGAGACTAACATGTTCAACAGTAAAGTTCACAGAACATCTTTGATGTGGAAAGAACGTTAAAAAATACTACGAGCGAAGAGTTCAGAGGTAGGTGGGAATCCCTGTTATGTATGTGTATATATATACGTCTACTTAGAGCTAAACTTTATTTTGAGGTTTGATATTCTTTGTACCCTAAGGTTTAAAACAAGAAGACAAAATGAGCCTGCTGTATCCTTCTGTTGCTCAGCATTGGCCAGTAAACATTCTTTTGGATGGAAATAAAAAATAGTTATTAGAGCTAACAATTGGCCTCAAGGTAAATGTTCCAGCAACATAAATCTACTCTAGCAACAGACTGATGTCTCCTGAATTTGAACTGCCAGAAGGGGAAGTGAAAAGAGAAATAGGCAGGGTGGGATTTGTAGGTCAGTCATGGATTTCATGTAATTCATTTGTTTATGTAGCTTTGCAAACCCAAAGCTGTCTGAGATTTAGAGAAAGAAATATTCGTGTCTTCTCAGAGGTTTGCCAAATGACAGAGTGCTGGCAATCTTAGTGAGGGGCTGAAATCATTTGTTGCCATGTTGTTTCAGCTCACAATAAGCTGTACAGTTATCCTGGATTTCATACATAATATCTTCAGCATTGCTGAAGGCAATCGGGTGCCTCTATCCCATGCCATACCCCAAAAAAATGTAGCAGTTGCTCAACAACTCCACTGTGATTCTTTTAGCATTACTGGATGATGACTTTGGTTTTGGCCTGTCTGGTCAGGCTAATTGGTTGCTGTAAAGTTCTGCAAAGTCACTGAGAAAATGCTGGCGTAATCTTGAGCTTATTGGAAGGATCAGACTGGCCTTATCATGCAATTTAATCAACAGAGTTGGGTAACATTTTTAGTGACCACAAATTCATCACAAATGGGGTTTTGATCCTAAAGCTGTTTTCACTTCTGAGTAGAACTGCAGAATCAGTTTGAGGTGAGGAAAAAAATAGCCTGGAGATAAATTCTAGTCCTGTCGCCCCTCTTTTACCCACTGACTCGGGGATTATGGAATTTGATTTTTATCTCGGCATGAGAGTCTTGGAAACCGTACCTCCCTCTACAAAAAGGACAGTCTCTCTGAGGAGAAAATCAGAGGGAATTTGGAGTGGGCTTTTCTCTTTCTCTCTTCACTGCACTTTGTGTCTTTCACTTGTGAGGGTAGAAAGCAATTTTTCCTCCGACCCTTTCCTCGGTAAACTGAGGAAACTATGCAGTAGCATAGTTTGTCCCCAGTGCCATGCATGGCGTCTCTTGTGCCCAGCCAGCCGGAGGTGCTGGGCTCTGCCATTCCCGGGGTCCACAGCCTGCTCTTCCGGCTGCTTTGGCCCACAGGGTCCCCTGCAGCGCATGGGGGGACACTCACACTGCTCCTCAAACAGCTTTAACAGCAGACACGCCGTTGGCCGCGTTTGCCTTCCTGCTTGGTTGTCCTAGAGCCTGGAGGTTCAGTCTCTCTTTAAAAAAGTGGAAACTCCAGGTCAAGTTCGTTCTTTTCCCAGTCCAGGGTGGGGACAGGACCAAAGAGACACAGCCACTTTTTTGCTTCCAGTATTTTGGTTTGGCTGCCAACCCAGAAAATCAATTACAGTCACAGCCCTACGTAGTGCAGAATAAGGTAATGCTCAGTATGACAGTGGTTATGTCTGGCCTGTGTGGAGCTAAGACACCTGCGGAGGCTGCTTTCCAAGTGCTGCCTTATTTACCCCTTTATACTCCATTACATTCTCCAAAGGAATCCCGTTTTCTGTGCAGGTTTGTTTTAAAATAAAAATGCAGTACATTAAGAGAATACCAACTTTTTTTTTTTTTTTTTGGCACAATAGTTCTACAGACTGGTCTTAGATGAAGTTCAGCTAATTTATATACTAACAATAGTGAGCTGATATTTCCTCTGATACTGGGTCTTGGCAGAGAGGACCAGAAGGAAGTGTTTCAATCCAATATATAAGAGAACAGCAAAAGGGAAAAAAGAGACTTCCTCTTTATTATGTGAGGAGAATAATATATTACAAATAATTTCCACCCATTAAAATGCCCTTTTGTTCTTACAGCCTGGTTTGGGATGTGTGTCCAGTTTTGATCATTGTAATATCTTTGCAACATCCCATCTTTGCTTCCTCCTATCTATAGCTTGCCTTTGCATGTGTTGCATCTCGCGCCAGCTGCTTACATTCAAAGATCATTAGCCAGGACACTTACTACTGAAGAGTAGTGCTCAAAGTTTGGGCTATTCGGGCCCAGCTGTTGCAGCTGGATTTTTGTGGTCCTCAAATCCAGTCATTTCTGGATACCTTCATCTTTAATCAACTGACCAGCTGTAACTTAGTGAGAGCACTAGTGGGCCAAGTTCTCTGAACAGGGATATTTAAATCAGCTTTCTGTAGTTTTGCAAATCCCAAGGTTAAATCCCAGGTTGAGAAGCTTCCCACAGAGTTTGAAGAAAAAAACTTTGTGCCGTGCTATCAGCTTTTTCAGTGTTTGCATGAGTTATCACTCTGATTACTGAATGGTATGTTTTTGCATTACAAATGAATAATAACTGGAGGAGAAAGAAGGAAAGATTTTACACTTCTCTTTTTTGTACGCCACCAGCAACACAGCAATGTTTCATTCGTTCATGTAAGGGAGGTCTTCTTTACTGAAGCACACGGCTTCTGTGGCCCGTTTTGTCCTACCAGCATTAGGAAACTGTCTATTAGCAACTTGTCCCTGCAAGCGTTACTTCAGCCTCAGAGCGCTGAGGGGCTTGTGTTGTTTGCGAACCACACAGCGTAGAAGAGCTGAATTGCTCAAAGGCTTTTCCATCGGAGGCATGCCGCGAAGCCTGATGTGCGTCTGATTCGGAAACCCTGGGGCAGCGTGCAGTTTAACAGCAGAAGGGACTAGGAGAGATGCTGCCAAGTGCTGTGGAACCCAACACCAGGTTTCCCAATGTGGCAGAGAAGGAGAGAAAGATTTCTGATGCCAAGGTTTTCAAAACAATCAAGAAATGGCAGTAAGTTCTGTGATGCCTTGGGAAAGGGCTGATTTCCAACCACTGATTTTTGATAGCTTTAGGACATAGTCAAGCAATAAATGCCAAAAGAGTGCTGCTCTCTTCGGCACTTTCACGTTGGGTGCAGCAGAGCGTAGTGGTTTTTTTACCAGCCTATGGAGTGCAGTCCTGGGAATTAAAATTATCCAAATAATAAGCAATATGGAAAAAGTCGTGTTTCTGATTTGGTCAAACTTTTGGTTAATTTCTTTTCATTAAAACTAACTGCTATCATAATCAACCTCTCCTTCTGAGAAGCACTGGAGTTTAATTTCTACAAGGACTCTCATCCAAAATGTTACTTTCTATTACTTAGTTCTTATTTAAGTAGAAATTTGCAATTGCAAAGTTTCAATCACAGAATAAAGTTAGACTGGGCAATTTTTTTTTTTTTTTTTTTTTTTTCCAATGGTTATTGTGTGTGAGCCAGAGGTCCATTCCCAATGAGGGAACTTCTGTTTTAAGAAGTTAACATTTTTGGGAAAATACAGATTCTTATACTCTAGTAGACAGCTGATGGCAGCAAAAAGCATTTATCCATTTCTGGAAAATATCACCTTACTAGTTTAAGTGGAATTTCTTAATGATGAACAAGCTATAGTACTAGTTTTTACCCAGCTTTTCAGCTGAGTTTAGCTTGTATATTGACAACACAGCTTTTCTGTGTCAACTCTGCATCAGATCAGAAGGATGTATTCTATTAGCCTTGTCCATTCTGCTCAAGTGGACTTCATGGGAGAGAGGGGCTCAGGAAACCTACTGTGGTTCCCTGATTCTGGCTGACTGAAGTTCAGCAGCATTCATTATTATGATATATTTTTCACATTCTTATCTCTGGCAAGTTTGTAATAAAAAGCTTCCATACACCCAGGTTTTCTCGGGTCAGTCCTCTCCTTCTGGATTGTGCAAATTTTAAAGGCTGTAAAAGAGTGCCCAGAATTTCCAGATGGTAACTCTAATGGATCACACTCTTCTAATTTGGCTGCTCTTCATCTGGAATCCTAAATGCCTTTGGGATGTCCAGCGATCACCACCCAGGCATGTGCACGCTGCTGTTCACCCGTGCACAGGAATTCTGATGCTGTCAGGACATCCCAGCCTTCCTGAACATGCACTGTGTTATATATTCACTTTCAACTGCATAATAAGCCTTCAGTAGGTCCCTGGGAAGGGTCACACACTGCCCAGATGGCCTTTGCAGCCCCAGCAATTCTATATGCCCTTAATACCTCAGATTTATTGAATATACAGCAAATGTTCACAGCCTTTTGATCAGGAAATCTTGCCTAGCAATAACAGTCCTCTTCTATGTAACCCAAACTCCTGCCTCCCTGGATGATCCACATAATGGTAGACATAGGTGGAAACAAAACCACCACCAGCTTTCTAACTACAAAGAGGTTTTTGCATAGTGAGAATAGTCCATTTTACTTTTGCTGACCCACTTAACACTGTGTGTTGATGCTTCACTAGAAAAACTGTCCCTGTTGGGGAAATATCTTTAGTGAGTATTTAAAGTTTATATAAATGCCCTGCAAACATATTGGTTAGATTAGTCTTGAAGGTAAAAGAATGACGGTGCGGTGCAAGGAAATCTGTCACCAGGATATTGTGCATTTCATCTTTATTTCATTCTTTGTTTCTCTATTTCATTCTTCTTTATTTTCTTTATTTCATTCATGAACTAGTAACCTATGAAGTTATGGTGAAAATAGTTGGAAAATGTGTCCTGTCTTTCTGCTATTGATTCCAATTCACGCAACACTTTTTCAATAGGAATTTGAATTTCTGGAATGACTTGTTACTATGTCTACTTGTTTTATTTCTGGTCACAGAGTCATAAGAGACACAAAATTAGTTAATGTCTACTTTAAAGAGCAAAAATCAATGTCTCTTGAAGACTCTTTTTTTCCTTCTGAGACGGTATTCTTTCCTCCTGAATTAAGATAATGCTACTCAACTACTTTTTTAAAATACATAATTACATATCTTTTGAGTATCTAAGAGACACAAAATTAGTTAATGTCTACTTTAAAGAGCAAAAATCAATGTCTCTTGAAGACTCTTTTTTTCCTTCTGAGACGGTATTCTTTCCTCCTGAATTAAGATAATGCTACTCAACTACTTTTTTAAAATACATAATTACATATCTTTTGAGTATCCTAATGCATTTTTTGCTTTCAGACTGCATGTGAAAAGGATAATTGCTATGTCTTTGAATTCATGGTTCTAATACATTTTAAGATATTTCTGAGGCAGATATTTGGTGGGCCTATTATTTATTGACTTCTTAGTCTGGAGAACATCAGCGATCATGGTCTCATTATAGTTGTTGATCTCTCTGAACATTATAACTTGGTATTTGACTGAAGTGAAGGGCTGCTTATTTTGATGACGTATAAATTAATTGGTGAAAATTCCGGTTTTAATGTAATTTAATAATTACAAATATTTCAAGACAGATGTATTTTACTGAGTTAATTTGTAAAAAATTATACAAGAGAGAAGGAGAGGAAAGAATGAAAATTAGCATAGAAAATATGTAAGAAAAGGAAAGGTAAATAAAAGCTGTTTAAAGATCCCAGTCCTGTACATGGAAGTCTTGCTGTTAATTGAAATGGGAGCAGTAACTTGCTCTTTAGTAGAATGACTGCTTACAAGATATGGGACTGTCATTCATTATGTAAAATGATTTTGTGTACTTGCTATTTTTTTTTCACATCATGGAAAACACCCAAGAGCTAAAGACCCCTAGGCGAGCATTTAATGTCTAAAACAAGTTTAGTAAACATCTTATTTTTATTGGCAACCTGCAGTCTGTTGCAGCTCTCATTCTGCTGTCAAAAATAAGGTCTTTAGTGAGGTAAAACATGAGCTTTTCATGTCTGGGGACTTGGCGGAGGATGAACACTGGAGTCTCAATTTGGCATCTGATGTACAATAGGTGATTTCCCAAAGTACCTTTGCAATTTGGCAGCCTTATTTGCAAGAGACCTCAGGATTAAATGGGCCTATAGTGAATTACTTAACATTACCCCATAGAAACCTGCCTCTGTAGATCAAATCTGAAGTTAATTCACTAAAAGTACTGCAGTTTCTTCTTTCTGTGCCGTTCTGGGCCTCAAAGTACAGCAGGAGACATCTAGCTCAACTCATTACCTACTTCACCCTTTATATATTGGTGTGAAATGTATTTACAGCTCTGAAATACATTGAAGAACTCAGTGAATATAGATGTGACACTCAATGAGAGGCTTTTAAAATTTTTTTCACCTAAAAAAATGCATCCAGACTCACCAAATTAAATCTTACTGTAAATACTGTGGGTTATGTTTAGGGAATTAGAATGGATATTACCCCAGTTCTTTCTACTCTGATTGTGACTCCTTACAAAGTACCATCCAGTTTTTATCATCCATTTCAGGGGTGTGCTTCAGTTTCTGTACTCTTTCGAAGTTGGTATTAACATGTTTCTGTGATGGCAGGCCTGATTCAGGGCTCGTTGGCATCAGCAGAAAAGGCCCTAGATGACTTTGGAGGCCGCTGCACAAGTACCACAGGGAATCGATGGCTATACCCATAAAAAATTTACTGGGATTAATTTGAGTTTTTTGTCTGCATCTTGAGTAGTGAAGTCTCAAGTGAGGTCCATGGAGTCAAACTGCATATAAACCATTTAAAAGCACTGCAGCAAAAACCATGTGCTTTGACTAAGTGCTTAATTGAGCAACTAAATGCCCAAGTACCATGAACTTTGTATTGTGAATTAGGTACCTGACTGCTATTTATTGATTAACTCCTCTACAAGCCTTAATGTCATTGTATAGTATTTTTCTTACATATCTTTTGTCTCATTCCATGCAAAATATGTCTGGAAACCTTTAAAACACTAGGTTTTTCTAAAATACTTTTTTTATGTTTGGTTTGGAGGAAAAAACACATACACGCTCTTTCAGATTACTCTTTGTTCTATTTGCTCTTGGCTGTTTGATTTAAATTTTACAAGGCAGAGATCATGTCTCCTCTGGTTTTGTAAAGATCCATGGGTACTTTTACCATATATAGGTGACGGAGGGTCTAATTCTAAGATTAGCTTTTCATAGGTAAGGTTCTACAGGAGGCCATGAAACATTATGTATTATTAAATCCAGGTGTATAATTGCCTGCAGGATTGGGGTCTCATACGTGAATTTTTTAGTTCAGGCATGTTTGATGCAAATGTTGCATCTAATTTTTAGTGCAGTTCTACTTTACTTAATTATCTTTGTAGTCTGACTGAGGTATAAGGAGGTCAATTGATTATGACAAGATTCATGGCGTTCCTTGACTCAATTCCTCAGCAGCCAGACTAACACACACTTATTTCACACTGGTGTCTTTCACAAATTATAGAAGACCTCTGCTTTGAGACTCTTAGAGATAGGTTTTTACTAGCAGTATTTGTTTGATAAGTTCATAATTATTTCACATATCATTTTACACTGCACTTGTACAATACAGAAACCTTCAGGATTATAATTAACTCAAGACATCATGAAAAAAAGGCTACGTTTTCAAATAAAGTCAGCTTTTCTAAATACATGCATTGGATAAATTGTGGCATTTATCTGTTGGCCTAGGGTAGGGATAATGGGAAGCTGTTTATTCTGCCCTTATGGGTAACTTGCCCCTTCAGTGTGCCTAGGTCCCATGAGGTGGGATAACTGCGATGGGACCTCTACCTGGAAGAGGTCACAGCAGTCCAATGCATGTTGCTTGCAAATAAAAATTATCCTGCATTTTGTGGTACGATTTGGAATGGAACTTTTAAAGACTGCACATATTATCTCAAAGCTTTTAAGAAGGGAGAGGCATGAACAGTAAAAACAATATTGTGTATCAGCCCCATGTAATGGAAATATATGGTACATAGTGATCTGTTGCTATCTCCAGTTGTACTACTTGCAAGAGTAAGGGTCACTCATATGAGGGCTTATGGGATAAAGTCCAGGGCTGACGTTTCAAAGTACTAAGCAGAATTGCTAAATAATAGTATTTTCCAGGAATGCCTCCAACCAGCATTTTTTTTACCACAGTACAAGAAACAACAAACTGAAAGCGTCCCTTTCTCTTTGGCATATTTTCTACCACAGGACAAAGCTACATAGACATGTTAGAAAAAAAGAACATACTCTTTTAAATGTAGGGCTGCATAAAGCAAGACAGATTTACTTGAAAATGATAAATAAATAAAAAATAGAAGAGTATTTTTTTTATCCTCTAAATTTCTTGGTATGTTAAGTTTAAATAAAAATTTATTGAGTCTTAAACGTTGTCTGGGCCAGGATCCATTTAAAGCATTACAGCTAGCATTATTGTGTCTTGTAAGTCATCATTGCAAAGTAGGAGTGTAGCATGTCCCAAATGTATAAACAACCTGAAAATCAGAGACGCAGCCTGTTACTACTAGCTGTGACTTTATTTATTCCTGGGAGTCACCATCAAAGGTTGCAGTAGAGATCACAGAGATCAAACATGCAGTTTTTGTATTGTGTAGTGGATTGCACCTGAAAATCAACTCTTTCAGTCATTGGGCTAGCGTTACTCTTGGAGAATTTTGGAGACTGAAAATTATTTTGGACCCTGTGACAGGTATAGCTATGATCTCTTGATTTTTGTCTGGACTTTTAAATCTAGATTCTTTATCTAAACTTTTGAGTTAAGGTACTAGCAGAACTTAGGCAGGATGGGAGAAAAGCTTTGTTGGAACTTCAGAGAAAACCACAGCGTGAAGTGGAAGCAATGTGACACTGCAGAACACCACAAACGTTCTTTCGTCGCTTCTATTGTGCTCTTTCCTCTTGAAGCACTTCAAACCCGTATCTACTCCCACACTTTCTGTGAGTGTACCCTTAGTTTAAAGTGAGAACAGAAAGCTTTGTGTTTGTCTCACCCACAGTCGTTGCCAAGCCTTGAGATGGAACCTAGGTTTTTTTCTTCTGTCAATAGTCAAGTACTAGCATTGTGCTCATAGTCTAACTAGTAAACAATGCTGCCTCAAGAAACTGAAAAAAAATTTCTGAATTCCTATCTAGGTTTCAGATTTGGCTTACCTATTTTAATCCAAATGTTTCAATGTTTATTTCAAACAAGGAAGCTGAACAAATGTTTTATTTTTAATTATGTTAGATAGAAGTATCTTAAAAGTCTGACACAGCATTATGTCCTAGTGGAACAAATAGAGTAACCTGAAACTTCACAAATAATGAATGCTGCAGTGTAACTTCCAATAGAAGATCTCGGTATAGGGCACAGGCAGATCAGCTCAGGTTTATCTTTGATCAAGAGCCAAAAGCATCAGGAAAATAATCATAGTCATTTTGTATTCTTTTATTTTCATGGAGAACATGAGATAAGCATTGTAAACAGTTACTATTTATGTTAACAGGGGAATTCATTATTAAATTACTTTATTTAAAACAAAGCTAAGACTGAATGAAATAAAATTGTATACTCTCCTCTCATCCTTACTCTTAATATTTAATAGATTATCTTATCTTCTATCGTCTGCTGTCTAATATTCTATTCCATTCTTCAGTCTGCAAGAAAAATCTTTAAATTAAATATAGTCTAATGCCTGGGCACAGAGCCACTTTTAATGCTGTAATTCACTTCAACAGTTTTTGATCATTTCAGAACCAGTAACTGAATCTCCTGTCACTTATACACATTATTAGGTCACAAAGATTCAATTTCCATTCCAGCGTAAACTTTCAAAAAGAGACACTTGTGGTTTTTGGTTTTTTTTTTTTTTTTCCTAATTAAGGCATTCCAATCTGTGTTGCAAAGAAAAGAGTTAGTCCAAAGGTGAACCCTACCTATCTTTACAGAACTGTTATTACAGAGATCTACAGATATCAGGGTGATAGGATTGTGTATGGGATTGGGAACAGGGACAATTAGGAATTTGGGAACGAACTTTCTGTTGCTGTTTTTTGTAAATGCTGGTATATATAATTATTTATTTTTTGATCCATTCTTAATAAAATTTCTGTGGAGAGAGACAGAAACTGCTTGAGAGAAAGAGAAAAGGAGAACCATCTCAGAATAACCTTTGTATTCTTCAGTAATCACTAGGGAGAACTCCCTGCTGGAAGTTCATAACTCTTTCTATAAGTGAACATATATGTAAGGGGGACTTTGTGAAAGAGGATGGTAGGAACTGCATGCTCCAGTCACAGGTAGGCTGCTGATTGACATTTAAGGCAACTTGTTCAAATTAATAATATGGGATACCAAAGTTCAAGTATATGTTTAATATAATATATGTTCAATATGTAACTATTTATAAACATTGAAATCACGGCAGGAGCACAGACCTCACACACTAGTATATTCATACACGATGAGACAATTGCTCTGCAATTCAGGAAAGAAAACGTAGCTCCTTGTAGGTGTAGCTATGTTGAAAGAGTCATCTTGGGGCCAAAAGGAAATGTAGAAGCTAAAGCCTACTTTTTTGCTTATCTCGTGAAGTTTCTGACCAGTGTATTCAGTTAATATGGTTGTCTTTCTACCGTCATTCTTACAAAGCTCTACAGTCTTCATTCATTTTTTGCTAAAATGCGTTCAGCTAGCTGTGGTTTTCCTCATACACGTTTCCCTCCCTGTGCTCCCACACTCTCCTTTGTTCCTTAAACCACGTGGACTTCCTTTCTCAATAGCTGCAACTGTTTCCTTGTCCCCATCTGTCTACTGCTCTCTTTAAAGCTTTTCCTCAGAGAATATGCATCTAAGAAATTAATTTTTAAGATTTTTGACACTGACCTTTAATGGCATTTGCGGGGCTTGACATCTTTCTCTGAGAGTCATATCTCAGCATCCCATACGCTCAGGCAGCACTTCTCATGAGCATGCTTGGTTTTAACTTATTGCAGTTGAGATCAGTCAGGAACAAGCTCTGAAGGGGAAGGAGCTGGGGAGAAACAAACACAGCTTGAAACAAGAATAAAAATCGCTGGGGTCTGGAGAAAATCAGCCAATCGCATGGGTTGAATAATGCATATTCACAGAAGTTACTTAATTTTGTCAAGATATTTTTGACGACTGACAAACACGTGCATATATATATGTGTGTATATATACACACATACGCAGGTATGTATTTTTATATACGTATATGTGTGTGTGTGTATGCATTTGTCTAAAACAGTGGTTTCAGACAGGCTGAAGTTTCTTCCATCTTCAGTCTTTCATTTTCTGATACAGCTGCTCACATGCTCATGTCCTTGCTTGTCCATATGCTGATCATTCCCCATATAGGCTCCTACTCTTGCCTCCTCGTGAATGTTGATTCCAGCCTTGCTTTACTCCTCCTCATTGTCCGAGGTACTACTGTCAAAATTGTATATCCCAGCTATTGCTTCAGCTGTGTTCCTTTGCCATCATGTAGTATCCTCCTGTTTTGATGTCCTGAATTGCAACTTCCCATGGTTCCTTTGAACAGCCTACATAGTGGTACTTTTGCTGCATCTCCTGTGTCTTCCCTGTTCTTCTCATTGTCTCAGTGCTGCCGTTTGCCAAATACGCATCCATTTCTCACATTTAGTCCCCTTACCTAGAACAAAGCTCAGTGATTCAAGGCAAGGTCACTTCAGGCTCTAAGATGACACTTCCAAAGCAGTGAAGTCTGTATTTTTGCTTGTTCAGAATGCCATATGTCAAGGAATTAAAAAATAATAAAAGGTGATATTAATTTTTCATTTTTTTAATGCTAGGATCTTTTCTTGTAATGTTTAACTACCTTTAAGCGGGGACTAAATTTTTGTCTTACATTTATATAGTACCTAGCAGAGCAGAGTTCTGATGTGTGACAGGACTCTGCAGCAGGAGACAGAAGAAAGAACACAGTATGTCACTTCAATTGCTTATAAATTGATTGTTTTATTGCAGGTATTTCAAAACTACTGACTAATTCACTTTTAGTCTTGGATCCGTGATATAACAATATAGTAAGTATTAAAAACTGCAGGGAAAAATTTTAAATGTTAGTTTTATGACTTTTTTACTTATAAACATTTGGGATAGTTCTCTAATCATAAATTATTGTTTTTAAAGCATACTCTGTAATATCTACATAGAAAGTTGATAAATTAGTTTAATTTTGACCAACTATCTCTCATCAGTAATCAATTAGTCATCTGTGGGTTATGGATAATTATCATTACTTAAGCTTTAGCCTAAATTCTCTAACAGTTAAACAAGGCAGTATTTGAGTAAGTATCCCTGGAGGGAATGTTTCAGTGCTCAGCTCTGCCGTTAATTACTACAAATTTCTTCTAACTTCACAATTATTCACTAGTGACATTTTATTTACAGATAAATGTCTCATGCACTAAAGAAGGAAAAGGTTTCTAGCAGGCTCAAAATGCAATGTTTTGTCCTTTCCTCTCTATTGATAATTAATATATTAACTCATTCTCTGAATATTGATTTATTTTGTGTGCTTATTTTTTTATAATTTGAAGGCTCACATCACTCTTTGCATGTTGTAGAAGTGGCGTAGTTCAGATGGATTCCTAGTGCTGGGTACCTGTCTGCATAATTACGAAGGAGCTTAAGGGTGAGCACATACTTACGCAGCTTGATGATTTCCAGCCTAAGTCCTCTGAACTATTCTAGGAGTCGAGAAAAAGGCTCCCTTCCTGCTCAGCAGATGTAGAAGTGGGGCACTGTCATTGTAAATAGCAAAGTCTACCTACCTAGATATGATGGATTAGCTGAGTGCTTGGCATTATTCTTTGGAAGGAATTAGCTAAAGAACAGCTCGTTAGGATGGACCAGTTCTTGGGAACCTTGGAGGTTTCCTTAGAGGAAATGTGCCAGTCTATAGATCTAACTGCATTGATAATTCAGATCTTGGTCGTTAATTTAGACACTTTTCCTAAATTTGAGAGGCATGCAAATATTGCAAACATGAATCTGAAGCTCTGATAATACATCAAATGTGCTAAAAATGCAAAGCTGTATTCACTGTAATACTTGACTATAATCCTTTCCAAGGCCATGGACTATGCTTTTAGTCATCCTGTTACAGCTAGTGATACTGCAGTGCTATATTGCAATATAGCAATTATATATATTTATAATTATATATATAATATATATAATAAATATAAAAAATAATATTGCAATATAGTATATCATGTAATAATGTAGAGTATATAGTATCATATGTATTTTACTATACTACATAATGATATATAGTGGTACCCTGCAGTATTGCTGGTGATAGAGCTGGTATTATTTTAGCACTTTCCAGCTGAGGTTGATACTATACTTTCTGCTTTGAGAGTGGTGGATGCTCAAGAATTTAGCCAAGAATTTATTCTTTGCTTTTACTTCTCCTGTGGCCAGAGGTTAGCTCCTTTCCTGGTGTGTATAACCCAGCCCCAGTCCAGGTTGGAGACTCTGGAAGGGTGGCAAGTGCATTACAAAGTAGGCTGTATGGGCAACCGGACTAACAAAGCTGTAAGTAGAGCAGCCTGTGCCTTGGTAACCCCTCCAAGTAAGCCCAGTTTCCTCCCATGCTCTGTGAATTCAGTTTTCCTTCCTTGCAATACTTTCTTGAAAACCCATGGGCGTCCTCAGTACCTCTTCCCTTCCTTAGGCCACTGTCTGGGCAAGCAGTAGGGCAGCACAGGGGGTGCTTCCAGGGTAGGTGCATGCTCCAGTAGGCCCTGTGGGTCAGCTCAGTTCACACCACGGTCTTCCTCCTCAGCAGGGTCATTAACTGAGTCCTCACTCCACTACTCAGCAGTCAATTTTAATGAACTTTGTAGGACTTCAACATATCCAAGACTTCTGTCTCTGTTTTTTTGAGGCTAGCCATTCAGTTTGTAAGCTATTGTAGATGTGGCAGACAGCTGCATGGAGGTATAACAAGCAGTCACCTCAAAGTTAGAGAGAAGGATGAATTTAAATGAAACCCTGTTGGAAACAAAACCATTACTATCCTCAATATATTCTCTCCCTCTAGAATGCTAAAAAGCTACTTTTTCACCCCCTGCTCTTCCCTCCTTCCCCAGCACAACTCTACACAGTTAGTTGGACCAAATTTTTGCAGGGAGTGGCTGTTTTATTTTTCTGTAGTTATGAGTGACCCTCGTGCTTCTAGAGATATGCGTTCTGAGGATACTCACCATTCTACAGTTGTAACTTGTTTGTCTAGAAAGATAGCAAACTATAATAGCCTGCAAATAAAATATTTCTGACTAGCTGAAATCTGACTGACCCTTTGCTCATAGAGCTAGCAGTAAGATGCTTCTTTGTGTGGCAAAGCATGATAGATGCTACAATGGGGTATGTAAATCAACTGTTGAGCTTATGCAAAAGATTTGCAAAAGTTATTCAGGAGTTAGGGTGCCCAAAATGTAATGCATCATGGGAGCTTAATTTTTCTAGTGTTTTTGAAAATCCATGCCTTGTAAATGTGTCCTTCAAATCCGAGGCATCTGGAAAAACAAATCAGTAACATTTCTAAGTAAAAGTAGCTTAATTTTCAGGGGGTTATAAGACTTTCAACAGTCATAAGCCTAAAGAAAATAGTGAGGGCTCTAGAAACTTCTGAGGAAAATTTCACTTACCGAAGTTTTGTAAGCAGTTTTAGCTAATCTGAGACTTCATCAATAGGAGGGATGGTTCTACACCACCTGCTTTGAGATAACTTGTCATCCACTGCCTCACTGGTGCTGGCTGTTACAATCATGCACCTTTGGCAAGGATTTGTTTTCAGCAAGATTAATTTTTTGATGCACTTGACTATATGCTCCCACCTGCTGTAGTGCTGATGAAAGGGTGAGAGCAGGAAGGCCCCTGTCAACAATGGCACATTCTTAAGTTATTTTAATAACTTTTGAAATTAAGTCACTAGCTGCCAAAAAAAAAAGTAAGGCAAATAAAGCTAAGAGGTTTTGTCTGACTGTCTGGGGAAAGGAGCTTAAACAGAGTCCTTCCTCTACTCAGAGAAACAGTGTGGGGTTTTGTATGAGGGAGTCTTTTCTGGAGTTTCAGAACCAGTCTCCGAGTCGCATACCACACACTGACTTTGCTATCTAATTCCTCTCTTTAAAATTGCATCTACTGTAAATAAAAGATGCAAGGATGCCATAAACTCTGTCTGCGTCAATTCATTTCTTTCTCACCAAGGAACTAACCCTACCCTGGAGTCCAGACCTTGCTGAGAATTCAGGAGCTGTGACAGCATCTCTCTGTAGTGCCATGATAGGCCAGGTAAGGAAACCTCCATTCATAATTTAGTTTCCTGAACACAAGCATATTCACATCCAGTAATGAGTACATTTTCAGTGGTCATGTGAAAGAAATGGTGTCAGATAATGGAAGTAAATGAGGGCATTGGGTTTTGTACTTTGAAGGTAGAGCAAGTCTTTTGGCCACATACGTAAATTTAAAATAGATCTTAGAAGGGAAGTAAGACACATTCATAGCAGAGATTGTCATGCCAGTTCAAAATAAGTAAATAGAACTTCATTAAATTATCAGGTTTAATGAGTAAGTAACATTAATTTGCAGCTGGAGTTGAGTGGCTGTTTTGCAAATTGAATAATGTTTGACCAAGGAGACATGATCACACACCTCAGCTTATGCTTTTCTGAGAACTGGCATCAGTTATACAGTTAGTCTATTCCTTCCCTTTCTCTTTTATCATCCCATGTAGTACCAGGTGCTGCCTTTACATTTACATTCTTTAATAAATTCCTCCCTCCTTTTAATATCACAACATCAGTGAAAAGTAGTGATCTATATAATTATATTTTACAGTGCTTAAAGGGACTTAGTGAGTCAGGATTACTTTTTAGTGAATCCACGAGATGCTGGCTTTGGTGTGAAGACCGCCTGGCAATTTCTGACCCTTCAGCACCTTGCTCTCCCTGCTCTGTCACAGCTCATCACCACCTCAGCTTTTCTGCTACAACTGTCTGTGGAGCTGCGTTGCGAACTGGATCTCTTATACTGGTTCAAAGTATATTCCCATTCCCTCCTCCTTTCTTTCAGAGTTTTATTTTTAACCCAGACCTGGCTTACAGTGCAGCCGCACAGAGTGGTGCCAAGAGGGGTAGGGCAGTGGGGATGGCAGGCCCGTACTTCTTAAACTGGCCTTGTCATCACAACCAGTTAAGTGGCAATATCATGCTAAAGACTACAGGACTCTTCATGTTCAGTGTTCTTGTAATGCTTGTATCTAACCGGTCCCAATCAGTTGATTGATGCATGCTGAGAATTAACTTGTACAGGCTGCCAGAACATTTGTAGTGGCTGCTCCCGCCCCACGAAAACCAGCAAGTAGCAGTACACGGAGGGTAGCTGTGGAAGGCCTCTGGGTACTGCTCTGAGGCCAGTTTTGCATTGCCTCATTAAATAGAGTTAGGCCAGTATTACTTTTTCTTCTTTTATCAATGAAGGAACTGAAATACTCAGTGATGTGAAGTGGCAAAGGCCAGAGAATAAACGTCACTCCTGGGAATAAAAGTCAAGACAAAACGTATGTGAAAAACTTGCTCTGTAGTTTTTTTCCTACCAGCCTATGCTCAAAATAATGCAGCTCTCATAATGAATTTTTTTTTTCTTTGTCGGATGTTACCAGTCAGGAATGCTTTTTCCTTAAGACAAATAAGAAAGTAACACAGTAAACGTGTTACTTTTAAAAGCATGCTTGCTGTGCACTAGAGCTATATGCCATTTCCAGAATCTCTTAAAGAAATGGTAAATCTTGTTTTGCTTAAGTATTTTTTTCACAAGGGAATTGGGATTTGCTAGGATATCTCTGTGTGGGTTAAGTCAGACATATGAATTTTATTTTCAAAAGCAGTTTTTCTTCCAGACAGTGACTTATTCCTTGAACAAATAGCAATACCTAGCAGTGTAAGAGAAATGGCTAGCACCGAATATAACTGTTGGGGGAGAACGCTTCACCTTTGGCATATGACAAGTGTTGGATGAGAAATGGCTAGCACCCAATAAAACTGTTGGGGGAGAATGCTTCACCTTTGGCATAAGACAAGTGTTGGATAAATACTAAAATGTCTCTAAACCAGCTAGCAGAGTCAGGCTGTGGCTTTTATAAGCAGTCTTAACTTGTCTGTATTCCTTACAACGAGAGACAGGTTTGATTATCACAGTATTAGCACCTAGCAATGGTTTTTTTCCATTGTATAATATTTTCACCAGATTTGACCTCAATGCAAGATATAGGGAGACAGGCTTTGGGTATAGAAACATGGATGGCTGAAGAGAATGAGTTTTTACCTGATATTTTCAAAAGTTAAGAATGGGCCTTGCATTTAGGAGTCTAAGTCCCTTTGGAATTAATAAGTGTTAAATATGAACAACTTTTTGCAGATCTGTATTCTAGATGCCTGCTTCTCTTGGCATTTATGAATATCCCACAAAGAACATATTTGCAATTGCAGCCAACGTACCTTTGAAAAACATGTCAACACACTGAGCCTGCTATAACACCAGCTGCTTCTTTACCTGGCTGCAGTCCAAACCAGGGCCTCAGAACTGAACGTACATGCAGATCGGAAATCAGTGCAGTTCAGTGTTGTACACACTGAAGGTCTCAACCCTGGTATAGATGGGTTGTAGGGATAGCTGGGCTGTAATGGCATCCTTGACTGGGCTGTACCTGGTAATAAAGATGGAATTGAAACTCAGTGAACCCCACACATTCATAATTAACATTTTAGCATGCTTTTGAAGCACATTGATAGGCAAGACTTTCACTTCTTCTTTGGCGTGAGACAAAGTGTTGCCAGGTGGCTGGACACAAGTTTTGAATGCCGATGGTTGTAGGACCACACGACATACGGGGGTGTGAGGACAGGGTGGCTCGGTCACAGCAGTGCAGGCAATAGGGCTAATCTGGGGACAAGTCCCCGCAATGTAGCACATGGCTTGGTGTCAGGGCAGAGCAAGGTCTCTCCCACTGTGACCCCAGGTGCCAGAGGGAGCTGCTCCCAAGAGATGGCCCACCTTAAACCTGTTTGATGCGTATCCACTAGGTAGCACGCTAAAAAAAGCCTCCTGTAGTTTTCTGATCTGTTTTCCCATTCTTATGACAAAGTTATGCTACCGCTTCGCTAAATCTACACTTCAGATCTGTCATTATATTTGTACTTGACTGTCCTATATTAGCCCGAAAACTCAGTGCTCTTCATGTTTTTAATATAAGCTTTTAAATGATTCATGTAAAACCTTAGGCTTGTATGTCAGATTAAGTAGCACAACCTCAAAAATATGATATCTGTGGGAGATTTGTCATGATAAATATCATAAGGTACCTTATCTGTTTTTCAAAGTAAGTATCAGCAGCACAGTTAGCAGGGACACGTTCTCAGCTGACATAAATAACTTTGTCAGAGTCACAATTTACATCAATCATGGATCTGCTCCTTAAAAGCAAATGCTTAAAATTCTAGACACTTTCCAAAGCAACAAATTGCTGTAGGTCAAAACTGTCACACATTTTGTGAGAAAACACATTTTGTGAAATAATTGTTGTATGGGAAATGAAACCACTTTAATTTCTTCTTTGATTGGCAATGTCAAAAAAGAAAAAGAAAAAAAAGAACTACAAACTCCACAGAGTCTTATATTTGGAGAATTTATTAATAAGAACACTAAACACTCAACTAAAGCTGATGACAAGTTGCATTGTATTATACATTATACTTGGTAGCAGGCAGAAGGAAATAATATCGTCCTCTAACACCCTGGTAGCTTGCAGAGAGTAGAGAGCTGATCCTTACACTGAAATATCCTTAACAAAAATGGAAACCAAACAATCATATTAACATTGCAACCTTTTATTAATTAAAAGCTGGATTAGGAGAACAAGTGCTTTATTTCAGTTTCCTTTTCAAAGAAAGATGGGGTCAAATCCTACCTAAATCAAATCAATGGCAAAATTCATAGAAACAGATATCACAGGTTGGTAATTTAGAAGAGTAAAGGATCCTTTGATATTTCCCTTTTTCAGTGTCTACAGAAGAGCAGCATTTCCAGAGACAATGATTGGACTGTTTGTGGTTTTTACTTCTCACTTTTTGCATATAAGCAGAATTTCCAAGGTTGCAAAACAGAATTGTAAGAACGTTGCCTCTATTGGTCTCATTTATGTGATTCTATTGTAATATGTGATTGCATTTCTGCTGGCAGATAGAAATATTTTGCTAAATGGGAAAGTATAGCTGATATTATAGGGATCATTTGAGAATTTTAAGAATGCTGTCTGGAGCTGACTTTTTTCTCTGTCAATATAAGCCCACACAGGGGCTTGCAAAATTATTCACCTAGAGGCCTCTCCCTCTAAGGAAGACTAATTTCTAATTCCCATCTTCTTTCCATAGACTCAGTCTTCCCCTTTCCTGACACCCAGTCTCAGTCTCCTTGGCTGCTCAGATCCTTTTCCAGTTGTACATGCTCAGCATCCATGCCCCAAGAGTAGCATTTCCCTGGCTCTACCTCTGTATGTATTCTAAATCTTTTCCTTTGGTTCCCAGACTGCTTGGAACTCCATGGATGCTCATCTATTTTCGGTAAGCCCCCTCTACCACAGACCACTGTTCTGATCAGGGCTCTGCCCTCTCTGGTCTCTTGCCCCAGTGGCTCTGCCCTGCAAGGCTTTATTTTCCCAGTCCCAGCTATTTCCCCACCACAGTAATTCCCATATGCAGATTCTCATCTAACTCACGCTGACCTTCCCCTGGTCCTTCTTCTGCTCTGCTTCTTCCTTCCCTCGCCTTATCTTTCAACCATCTCTGCCCCTTTTTCATTCCTGGGGTTATCCTTTCCAGTATCTACCCTGCTATTTTACCCTCTCACTTCCAGGCTCTCTTGTCTGGCTGCACTTCCAGAGGGACTTCCCACTCACCCGACTCCCAGTCTCAGCATCCTTTTCCAAAGTCACTCTTTGCTCGCTCTGCTTTTCCAGCTGTCCATCCCCATTTCTTCCCAGCACCTGCTTCCGATCTAGCCTCACCAGGAGCAATTTTTATCCATTGCTAGTCTGCCAGATCCCATGTCTTTGTCGAACTCCTTTCTCTGTCTCTAATCAAACTATGGCACTTGCTTCATTTCGGTTTTCAGTTGAACTTCTCTGCATTAACTAGTGGGTCCTCATGGAAGGGGAACTGAGGGCACAGGAGAGACAAACTCTATGCTTTTATATCTGGAATATGACCCCGCCTTGGGTCATCAGGTGGGAGAAGTCATTACAAGGATATTGTAATTTGGTTTTAGTAGTCCTGAGCTGTACCGTGATGGTACGCCACGTACCGTCTGGTCAGCTGGGAGTCTGGAGCTCAGCTAGTGTTGACAATCTTCAGAGATTTTACTTGCAAAACTGTGATGTACAGTTTTTTCAGATCTTGCCTTAATTTGGAAAGACTGGCAGCAAAAGGCAAAAAGGCATATACTTGGCACAGAAACCTCTCCTGCCAAATTTAAGTCCAGCTTTCAAAGCACTGAAGCAGCAGAGCAGGACTTTTTGTCATTGACGGCAGCATATTTCCCCTAGCCTGTTTTGTAATCTTAGCTGGTGGTTTTATCTGGCATTTTCATAAAAATAAAAATTAAATCAAATCAGGCCAAGGAAACACTGTATCTGGAAAATTTAATCTGGAATAACTAAAGTTTGACATTGCTGTATGTGAAATCAGAATCTAATGATGGGAAACGTCAAATATGCATAATCATAGGTGAAACTACAATCCTTGCTGATACGAGTAACAGCTTTAAAAAATCTGAAATACGTTCTAAATAGTTGAGGACAAATTATGAACTGAGCTACATTTCTGGAAATCATCTGATTCTTACATTCAACTAATGGCTGAACTTAGCCCTTTGTGTATAGCAAACTTCTACTTTTTAAAACTTGCTGCAGGCAGACCTTATAAATTCTCAGCTTTCTAAGGCCAGACATGACCACGGTAATTGCAGAATCTGATCTCATGTGCAAGAGAGACTGCAACATTTTGCATACTAATTCTTTTATTTCACCTAAAACTCACAGTTGAACAAGAAGATAGCCATTAGTGTATCTAAATCCAGCTATCAATATGCATGTATTCGGGGGGGGCTGTTTCCTGGGTTGGATTCAAGAGAAGAGGTTGAGCCTAATGGCCGTAATGACATGACTGTATCTTAATGAGAACACACCACTAGCAAAACATTCCAATTAACTGGGGATGTACTGAGCTGAAATAAATGGGTTTAAGTGATGATCAGCCTGGTGTGAAATTATAAACTCCATTGTTAGTACCAAAATGACTAATTACAGCTCTGATGCAGAATAGCACTCAAATTTCTAAATCTGTGGGAGTAAACTGAAAATGCTTTCAGCCTTTTGCAAGACCTCCAGGGAAAAATGAAGAGCGTGCAATTTTTAGCTTGCATTTTTATTTAATTTGTGCATTATCTCAGTAAAAGTATTATATAGTATTTCTTTCCTCTTTCTCCTGTCTTTTTTTTACTTGAGTTTCCACAGGATGTCCTAATTAGGAGACCCATACTGTATACCCTCAAAAGAATTAAGGATTTCACTTCAGCTAAGTGGCATTTTTGACTGTGGAAAAAAAGCACAATTTAATGGGACAGAGAAAAACAAGGCAGCCAGGCTATTCAGGGGAAACTGAGAAATAGGCACAAGTTTTATATACGGATTTGTAATTTATTTAGGTGGTGCTCACTTCTTTACACTTTTCTAACACTGTATAGTACTAAATTCTCTTAATCTAACTTGTACTTCTACGTAAAGCAATCCACACACGTTTTAAGGCTTTCTCTTCCTTTTGCCCTACAGCTTTCATATCGAGAAAGCAAATGTTAAAAGCAGTTAAAAGCAGGCTTGAATCTGTTTTCTCCATTGATGGGTTTTAAAATTAAAGCTCTTTGAAACATTCATGCCCATCAGCGCAGCCCAGGAGCCCTAAATCACAACTGTCTGGTGCTGACAAGCCAAGTCTTGAAAAAGGGGTGACAATTTTTACTGCCCTAGCTTAGAGTGCCCAACCAATGCTGAATTGAGGAAAAAAAACCCAGATTTTTCTTTTTAGTAGACTATATGAAATAGTAAAGGCTGAAGATGCCTTTGAGTTCCTGTTCTGTTTTATTTACCATCTCTCACAATTGCCCTGAAAGCTAAAAACATCCCTTAATAAATTAAAATCTCTTTCTTCGTGATAGATTCCAGGTGAAGTAGAAAAGGTGTGATATTTCTGTAAATGTACGCTACCCAGAAAGTATATTTTTCACTGAAACTTGATATCCTGCAGAAGATAAGAATTCAAAGGACAGATTCAATGAAGTTAATAGAACAAGCTATGTAGCCACATTATTCACTCATGTTTTACAATGTACATTAAATAGTGTAATCAAATGTGCAAAATAAGTTGGCACCTATGTACTATAATGATGGGCATATTAGGCATACCTAATAAAGCTCACAAGCTTATCAAAATCCTAAAAGCTGATTTTCCTGAAATCTGCCTCCTTGAATATTTTAAACAAAATCTTAAATTCATAGCTATTTATTGGTCCCTTGTACTTTTATAAAAAGTATATTAGCATACTTCACATTTGGATATTATAGGTCTCGTAGCTCTGGTGAAAGGTCAAATGGTATATAAGAAAGCTTCTAAATAAATATACTTCATTAAGTGCTTCATATAAAAATTATTTAAGGCTCAACTACCTTATCTTAACAGATCTCCAGATTTTCACAATTTTTGTAAAATTTATGATTTATGAAGATAAGCGTCTTAATTACAGAATTACAGAATAATTTAGTTTGGAAGAGACCTCTGGAGGTTATCTAGTCCAGCCCCCTGCACAATGAGCGCAGGTTGTTTAGGGACTAACTATTTTGAATGTCTTCAAGGATGGGACCCCACAGCCTCTTTGGGCAACCTGCTTCAGCATTTGACCGCCTTCAAGGTGAAACCGCCAACTTTGCCGTGAAAGCACATGGTCAGCTTGTTGTCCACCAGGATCTGCAGGGCCTTTTCTGCAAGCGTCAGGGTGAACAGCTGTTTTACCAAGTACAGTGTTTCCGTAAAGAAAATCACCATGTTGTGCTATTAGATGCATTGCTTTTACAGTGATTTCCTTTTCTTTCATTCTCATTTGATTTGAGCGCTAGTTGTTCGGCCCTGAGTCTCAAAAGCATTTTTGATGTACAAATTTCATTTGTACCTAAGACATCTCGGAAGGTACCTGCAGAGAACTCTGCAAAATGAAACAAACCAGATTTCTATTTACCTTGAAAAGCATCCAGCAGCCAATGTGATACACCGGAGGCATCCCGCAGTGCATGTTTAGTAATGGGAACGTACAGCCTTAAAGGTCTGGACAAACCCAGCAGGAACTATTGAAATCTCCTTTTTCAGACATGCAGTTTCAAAATGACATTCAGCAGCAAGACAATAATTTTTCATAAAATGTTTCTGAGGTGCTAGTTTTAGGAATGTTTATCCAGTAAGTTTTCACTTTGATCATGTACCAATGGACTGTGGCAAGGGCAATGTACCTCTGTTATGTCAAACCTAGGCATCTTTGAGTCATTGCTTTTGTTGTCATCGGTAATCATGTATATGTTGTTTGAGCCATAGTGTGATACCAAATATACCGATGCTACTCTGACGACAAAGTAATAATTAATCAATATCTTGAACGCCCAGATTACTTGTCTGTGCAAGCACACGTTACCAGCACATGGTATCTGTGACAGGAGGGACCTTCTTCTTAGCTTTACTGGCTTCTGATGAATCTCATTCAAAGCCCACTGACTTACTAGAAAACTAGTATAGTCTTCAGTGGGTTTTGGATTAAAGGCATTTGATCTTAGGGAAATCAAATAATCTGTGAAATAATGTTTCTCTCTTGTAAAAGTCATTAAAATTCATAGAGGGAAAGTACAAAGTATGCACTTTTACTGGTTTATCTCTATTAAGAAAACTGGTTTTATCAATTTTTTTTAATTACTTAACTAATTTAAGGCATTTTAAGACCTCATGTATTTGGTGTTTCATTTGTTTCTTTCAGTTGAATCAAGGTGGTTACTATGGAAACAAACACATTGCATGATTTGAGTTGCTGTTAGCTTTCGGAACAAATACATTATTACGAGAACAAAAAAAACCCTGAGATATTGAACTATAAAGTAAAATAAGATCCTTATTAATTAACAAATCCTGGGTAAAAGCTAGTTTTATACTTTAAGTATGCGGGATAGGAGCCACTCCGGCAGAAACAAATGAAAATAATGAAAGTTAACAGAGCTGTCATTTCAATATTCAGTAATATTATCTAGAATATGCAATTTCCCAGATGTAATTCCCATATCCTGCACGAACAGTTACAACAAAGTGAAAGGCTTACCGACGCCAACTTGCTTTTCCTGTCCCGGTGTAACTGCAAAATGTATACGCTTCTAGAAACAGCGGAGCAGTTGGGAAAATAGAGCTGCTCTTGACATCAGTTACGCAGGTAATATATGGCATAGTCCTCCTGGCACCCCCTCAGCTGTTTGCACAATTATTTTCTTGGCCATCTCACAGCCTTGCATGTTTATGCATGGGGCAAACAGGTGTGCGTGCAGAAAGGAGGAATCGAAGCCCCTCAGTCTGGGAAAGCCTGAAGTCCTGGGGGTTGACAAGTGTTGCCAGGCTTTGCTTTCCAAACTCCTGGCGATACGGGAAAGAGCGGACCAGGCCAGTAGGAATTAGATAGATGTCAATTCTCCTCTCCCATACATAACTCACTTTTGACTGTTAGTGACCCTATAATGTTCAAAATCAGGAAAGAGTTGCATAATTGAAATCAGCTCAAACTGGGCAAATCAGCTCAAAATACAGGCATGGAGCCCAGAGAGCTAGAATAAGAGCCCAGACTAACCTGTAAGTTGACTTCACCATAGCATTTGCTAGAACATGCCCATACATGCGCACGCACACACGCACACAGACCCACACTTAAAAGAATGCTTCGATTATAGATACAGCTCTTTAACTAATAAAAGTACTTAATAAATCATCAATCATAGAACAGCCCAGGTTGGAAAGCACCTCGAAAGATCATCTGGTCCAAACTTTCATGGGAAGGGGAGCCTAGATGAGGTTATCTAGCCATCTGTCCAATTGCATCTTGAAAAGCTCCAGTGATGAGGACTCTACCACGTCCCTGGGGAGGTTGTTACAGTGAATGATTGTTCCCGCTGTAAGAAATTTCTTACATCAAGATGAAACCTCTCCCACTGCAACTTGTACCCGTTGCCCCTTGTCTTCTTCCTGTAGCTTCTTGTGAAGAGAGAGCCTCTGTCCTCTTTGTAGCTGCCCTTTAAGTACAGGAATACTGTGATGCGGTCCTGACTGAGCCTTCGCTTCTCCAGGGAGTAAAGATCTAACTCCTTCAGTCAAACCTAACTCCTTCAGTCAAGAAAAAGAACAAAGGAAATTAAAGAGCTATATTTTCATGGGGTGTTTTAAAAACTGTTGAGTGTATGAAATCAGGCTTAGCCCTCAATCAGTGTTGTATGACCCCAAAATGCTATTGTGAATCATGCACGGAAACACCAGAGGAGACTCTGCGTTCTTATTCTACACCATTTGCACATTGCATAACTTATTTTTTCCACGTTACAGAGCATGTATGAGTACCTATGTAAATGCATGCTTGTTTGTGTCTGTTTTATACTGCTGAAGAGAAGGTGTTTCTCACAAAGTCAGTAGACCTGACTCTCAGAAACAATGGATGTTAAAAATACAAACCTGAAGAAATGTACTGGGTGAATCAAGTCCATGTCTGTTCTCCAAAGAAAACTTTGTCTGAGATCAAAATCAAAATTAGTTAATTAAAGGCCCCAAATAAATACTTCCATAGGCTTTACAGTTTTTCTATCTTCCCAAAGTGCCATGAGAAGCATACTTATATAATCAGCATTGGCTCATGTTTTCAGTGGAAAAAGTTTGCCAGCTTTGATAGTAAGGAAAACTTCAAAGGCTGTGATAAATCAAATGAATAATTTGTCTGGAGGAAGTCTGTATAAATTGGTCATGTTATCTAAATGTGACAAATGAAATGTTAAGATCTCCCTCCCTCTTTCTCCAGGAATAATTGGATTTGCACATCTCTCTAAATTGCTAGTCTTTTCACCAAAATGTAGGCACACGTATTTTTCATTGCCTGAAGGCCCGTCGTGATAAACAGTTACAGAAAAGCGGCCAAAGCTATATGGCAGGGTTCAGGCAGGCTGATTCTACATTTTCCTACTGTTAGCCCACCTGATGTGAAGATGATGAGCAGGCCATGTAAGACTAGCTCAGTTCTGCATCCTTAATTTAGATATGCTGGACTAGATAAGATGAAAGGGTCTAAGATTCTTTGTATATCATTCAAAGGTAAGTTAGAAGGCTTCATTACTCACACATGAGTTCCTCTAGGGGACCATCAGTTCTGAATTTGGCATTTTGGAGGAAGAAGAGGTAACAGGGAAATGGCAATTTAAAATTACCTTAATTTTTCTTAAGTTTCTAAGGTTTTAAAGAAGGGTTGGGTGGTACGTATCACTTGCTGTTCTTATAGAAAAGGGACTGTGGATTCAGATGGTTTACTCTCTGTTATTCATAAGTTTTTTTTTCTTAATTGGGCATTTATGAAATTATGGGATATATATGTACTTAAATATTGCTTTGGTTTTCTATGCATTAAATGCTCTCTTTTCTGATGCCAGATTCACCAAAGTTACTAATGCAAATTTGTATGTTTAATGTTGACATCAAAGACAAAGCTTCTTGTCCTTATTTTATTAGTAAAATGTTCGAGGCCTCTTGCTATTAGAACATGTAGATCTCTTATTAATTGTTCCAGTTCTTTTATGAAGAGAACATGTCGATCTTTCCTGAGTGTTCTGCCTTTCAGCTGAGAATCTGAAATGTCAAGAAAACAGAGAAAGGAAAGTTTCAACTCAGAAGCTGAAGTACAAAATTATGTGTTAGAAATTGAAACAGTGATAGATAAGCTTGTGCCTACGCAGTGTGAGTGTGAAATCTTACAGGTGCACATATTTGGGCTTCTATTTACACTTTTTTTCTAAATATGTCCTTTGATTTCATATGGTGTGACCTATGTCCTTGCCAAACTACAGCAGAATTTTAAATTTTTAATGGTATGTTTTAAATGTCTGGAGAGACCAGAGTTCTGTGGTGCTACTAGGAACATATTGTCACAATCCGCTGATTCTTACTGACAGAAGTTTTACCTCGTATATGCTTTCAAGCTGTATGTAAGCTGAGGCAACAAATGGAAAATAATGTTTGGAATATAATGATGGGACCTCAAATATTGATGAAGTAGAACTGGCTTGAGTTACATTTATGGTTTGGCATGCTACAAGTGATTTATTATCATAGGAACATAGTAAAAATAAACTACAAAAGTACTTGGTCCATAATCATGCAAACATGCCTTCTTGAGCTAAAATTCACTACTTTGAAGTATCCTCATGCAATTGTTCATATTAGTATGAACAATTCATTAGTTCATACTAATTGATTAGTTCATATTAGTAAAATGAAATACATCTGTTATTATCTGCAATGCTGAAATAAGTGAAATACGGAAGTCTAATATGGCCTCCACATGGGACATTTGCTTTTGGTTTGTTGGTTTTTTTAACCATTCCATATAAATTGTCGAGGGATGTTAAATAATAATCTGTCCTTCAATTATTGGCCTGTCAAATGATAGTCTGATTAACATTGAATTGATTATTGCATTTTAATATGAATGGATATGCACTCCAATAGGGACTGAAAAATAATACCTTAGCAGGGGAAGGAAAGGAATTATTTCTTTGGGTGCTCCCCTGGCTGTAGCACACACCCCTCACCCCCTGAGCATTTTCTTGAGCATTCAAGTTACTTTCAGACTTTCCACCCAGAAACTCTTGGCACTCTGCACTGCCGACAGAGCAAGAGCCAGCAACTGGGTTCAACTAAACTAAAAATCTAGCAGGAGATGAGGGGCGCATGGTAGCAGCAGCTGGGCAGGTCACAGCATGACCAAAGAAAAAGGGGCAAAATACATACGTGTTTTGGAGGTAAGAGTGGTGAGGGAGATCAGGATGTCTGGGAATGGAGTTGGGTCCACTGCTGAGGTAAGGGGAGGAATAATAGCTTTTAGTGTTGCACATTAAGTGAGAGAAGATGATACTTCTGCCTGCTGACTATTTCCTTGGTATGCTTTTCTCTGATTTATCAGTTGTAAATACAAGGCAAAAAGGAAGTGCTATTTTTGTTGTGGTTATTTTTCCAGTGGATCGATATTTAAATTATACTCAGACCTGAACCTGGTTTTCCAACCAAAAGCTCCTATTATTTTGTTGGTGGTAGTTTGGTTTAGTTATTGCCTTTTTTGGTTTTGGGTTTGGGTTTTTTTGTTGGGTTTTTTTGTTGGTTGGTAAATTTGAAATCTGGAGTTGATCTCTGATGAAGTATTGGTGATAAGGGTTAGGCAGGTCAGAACAGAAGCTTCACCTGAATATGACAGAAATACGAAACAAAATCTGATTCCAAATCATGATCTGTATCTTGCAATTTATACTCACTATTTAGTTTAAACTTAGCTCATTACCATCACATTGTTTTAATAAGTGCCTAAGTATGTAATTGTACTAAGATTATTTAACATTATTCTCTGGTTTTATCCATAGCAACTTGTAAAGTCAAAGATTTAAATATAATAACAACTCTGTAGCTGAAATCTGAATCAAGGATGATTATTTTCCTAACTCCTAAATTCAAGATCTGGTGCTTGGTCAAAAGCTTTGTACAGAAAAATACTGATAAATTATATTATCAGGCCAGATTGACAAGTATTTTAGATGAATGTTTAAGCCTTCTTTTCGAAAAAGTATTTAAGCCTGTGTCTAAACTTTAAAAACGTGAGTAACTCAAGTTTACCATGCCAAACTTCTTTTGGGGCATTTACTCAATATAGTAGAGGGGTTTAGTATACTGAATAGGAAATAGAGCAAAATAAGAGAAGAAAACGCAGAGAGATTTACACTTCCGTCTAGACCAAGCTCTAACTGCGTGCAGCAAGGCAATGAGCATGTGCCAGAATGAGCATTAAACTGGACGGATGCCAACTTTTTTATTGCAAGTAACGTCTTGCAGCTGGAGCCTGTTCTCTGGAAGGAAAAGGCAGAGCCACCAATGACTTCAGTGGCGCAAAACCAGAGCGTTCCAGAGTGGAAGAATTAGCTCATGGTGTACTTCTTGGCAAAATCCTGGAGAGTTTATAAACACAAAAAAATACTATATAACGTAATTGTAAGTGGGGCTTTGTTTAGTATGATTTACCCTAAGTCAGAGTTGGGTCTTTCTGGTTGAGTGGTTGGTTGACACTTGCCTCATGCACCATGCCGTTGGACAGTGGGATCAGCATTTTCCAAAAGAGATGCTGTGCTCTGGCTTCACCTGGGCTTACCAGTGGTGCTTATATGGCTCCTAATATGCTGCCAGAGCAACAGCTGGGAATATTTTGTGTTAAAAGATGCACCTGTTTCCTCTCTGTGGAGGAACTGCACAGAAAGTCACTCCCGTTTCTTGAATAAATTCCTACTGGTGGTCTGTTCAGCCCAACTGCTAGTTGCTGCACCAGTAGCAGACAAAGCCAGTGTGTGCCCTGGGCATTCCAGTCCTTCCAGCCATGGCAGGAGATGGACTTCCAGCTTCAATCTTCAGATGGACAATTAATATCCTCAGGAGGGCCATCTACAGACGTCCTTCAAAGTGCTGTTTGCCATACTGAGAAACATAAATGCAGTGGCCTCAAATGGCAGCTTTGTTACAGGCAAGCAGAAAGAGCTGAATTAAGTTTGTGACAGCTCCACCCGTCTGCTACCTAACACAGACCAAATCACCATGTTGACCTCCTCTACCCCTCGCCTATCTAGCTATCCTTTCTAACCTGCCAGTCTTGCATAATACTGAATTGCTTTTTATACATACCTGGTTAGATAAGATGGAATTTTTCAACCACAAAATGCAGTAATATGTCCTGACTGATTAAAACCAGATTTTTTTCCATAATATAACCTCTTAAATAAAATACAAACTTTCAGAAATGTTTAGGCAGACATCTGTAGAAGCCAGGACTTTAATAACACTGCATAAATTGTGGTTCTTTAGATGAGCTTTTTGCTTTCTCTTCCTATAAATGTCTGTCATTAGTTATGTACAAAACTCAGAACTTCAGTTTTTGGAATGAATACTTCCCAGGTCTTGCTTGTGCAATATTAGATTAGGCATCTCATGAGCAGGAGCTCTTGTTGAACTCCTGGTTTTAAGTACATTCCATGTCCTGGGAGTTTGGAAGTAGATGCAGCCACGATGCTGCAGGACAGTTGTGCAACAGTTCAATTTCTCCTTAACCCCCTTCATTGCACTGGATTAACCCATGGGGAAAAGAATGAGCTTATGAATCCTCAATAAGTCTTTAATGACATGCTTTAAATGCAGGGTGTCTGGTATTTGTTGTGCTCTTTTAACACTTCAGCTTCCAGTCTGACTACGGCATTGAAGCAAAAAAAACCCAACCACCAAATATATTTGGGCCTCAAATATATCTAGTTTTGCAAACCTTGATTAGCTCACGTATCAGTCCGAGACTGGTTTCGGTTTTTACTTTAGTCAAATCTTAATCTAGTCTTTCTTGAGCCTTGATTCCTGATCATTATTCTAGTCCTTCTTTGCTTATTGATTCGTTAGAAATAACGCTGAACCAACCCCCCAGATCCCAGCCAAGCCAACATCTTGTAATAGTTTGACTGAAATGGGAATCTCTAAAAAAAAATTACTTGCCCTATATTCAGTTTTGTCATTGTCTAAACTGGGACAGAGTTTTTATAACATGTTTGAATGCCCTGAGAAAACAAATTGCTTTCTCTGTTTAAAAGAAAATGGTGTTTTCTTTTCATTTTTTGTATGTACATTTCACATTATAATATTGAAAATAACTAAGCAGTGTCAGTTCCATTGGCCTGTGTTCTTGGTAATCATGGTCCCTGTTACAGGCAGAATAGTTATTAAGTATATTATTGTTTCTTTCCCAAACCTAGTACTGCACATCAAAGGAAAACTTTTGCTATAGCGTACTATATATGGCTCTCGTCCTGTCCTTTTTCCTCAGAGGCCCCAGCTGTGAAATTTCTCTTATGTTCTGAGGAAGGGAGAAGCAGCAGTGAAGGAAGGCTAAAGAGCATGGCAGCAAAGCAACTCACAAGGCCAGATTGGTGTAGTTGAATCAAAGGGCAGAGCCATGGCTGCAAGTGGCAAGCACCCGTGGTACGTTTGAGGGCATGGCTTTGCAGAGAAGTGAGAGCATAGTTGTCGGTTTTCCCTAGAATATTGTCCTCTCATTTAATAAAGATTTTATGTGGTCAAGAACCTGATATGCTTGGATTTCCTTTAATTTTCACAATGTCCTATTTTAAATAAGGGTTAATAAAAAAATAAGCGACATTCCTATGAAATATGGAAATAGGCCTAACTTAGCATCATTTAAGTCATAGTGGCTTCAAATGCAGCTATTTTTATTGCACTTTTAATAAAAATAGTCCTGGACAATTAATTAACAGTGCAGTATCTCATGGGTCTTTCCTTGTGATATACTGTAATCACTTGAGGTAAAAATCTTAGTCCCCAGGCGTGTATCAACATCATAGCTATTATTTCTTTTCACATAGAAATGTGGAGTGCAGTTGTCAAGCTCTGCACATTTGAGACTTGAGGTCGATCATTCCTATTAACCGCAAATGTTACCATTCCCTGGCTGGAGAAATACAGGGTCGAGCTGGTGTATCCTACAGGAGAGTAGTCATCTGTTTCAGGACAAGTACATAGAATAAAAATTAGCTTAAGTTTTTCCATGTGCACCTGGCATGTCCATTTAAATAAAGAGCACCGAAGGAAACATTAAACTCGCATACACCCAAAACCTGGCTCAAAACCATGCTTGATATTCTGTCAGTTCTTCTGGAATTGATTGGCAACTTTTTTAATAGGTTAGAAACAAGTCCTGGAGGCAACAGGCCTAGTTCATAGGGTATGTCACCACGACGAGGTGGAAACGTAACTGGAGCACATTGCAAGCATAACTTCTTCGAGTTAGGAGGAAAAACAGTTGCAGCGAAGATGTGGTTGCATGGACTTCGTTAGCGACAGGGTGTATATTTATGATCTCCAGCCAGCCTGCATGTACTGATCTGCCATGTCAACACCGCTATGGTTGCCCCGCTAGCTTGAGTAAGTTAGGCTATGATCACACTTCTGCTTTGCGGTGTCTTATTCCTCGTCTCTGTTTTACTGCAGTGTAACCGTGTGGCTTCTGGTTACACTCTTCAACCGACCAAATCTGAAAATATATAACCTCTGTTTCAGTTTGACCATTTGTAAAGAGGTGATGGGAGGGTGGCTGTGGTTCTCATGAAGCCTATATAATTACTTAACCTAATTTCCACTGTGCAGGGCTCTGATAAGCCCAGAAGGCATTCCAAAGTTGTTTTCTTCTTTAAACTGGGAGGTAGCCTCAGAATATGCCTTACCCTGGTCAGTTCTACACCAGGAGCAAAGGAAATGCAAACTGCTGTCAATGTTTTCTGCCGAAGGGCTTTGATCATGATGGATTTGATGTAAATGGTGAGCAAGGCTGTTGTTACAAAGTAGTGTCCCACAGTGTGTGACTCTTAGCATGTGCTGCAGTTTCAGTGGATTGGTTCTCAAAACCTTCCAGTAAGCAGTGAGTGGAAAATACAAATGCGTACTTATATTTAACAGTAGCAGGAAAAACAATATTTTTAATGAGAAAAAGGCAGTGGCTTTACTTCAAATGGAATTTAAAATCTCATTGTAGCTGATAGCTATATGTCTTATCTTGTGGCCCTTTAAACAGACATTTTTTATGGACCAGGAAAAGGCCTCTGAGAAGATCTCCGGGATGTTGTTGTTTTCTCTGCTGTGATGTAAGGCAGGAGCACACAAGTCAGTGTTTTTCTTCTTAAGAAGCTTACATTAATTTATTTTGACAGCATTTTCAACCCATATAGTAGCTTAGGACTATCTGTTTGTGCTACCTACCTATTTTAGACAAGCGATGCTTTGCGTGAGACTGTTAATTTGGCAAAGGGCATGGGTTCACATTTGGTTCTCATAGACTGGTAGATTTAAAGGCCAAAAGAGACCATTATGATCATCTAGTCTGACCTCCCACTTCAATCAGGGCACAAGCCTCATGCAGCCGTTACTGCAACGAGATCATGACTTCAGTGCGAGCTAGACAGCAGCTTAAAGAAGGCATCCAGTCCTGAGTTGCCTTCCTCTAATTTTTAGCATTAATTTTTCCAACTTCAGACTCCAGTCCCTGGATCGTATCATTTTATAGGCATGCAGAGTCAAAATGAAACATCATCCTCAACTGTCCTTTTCAATTACATGTCTGTGACTCCATCTACTTGGATTTATCCCAAGATTATAGGAATATTTATGTTGTATAGTTGTCAGACCATGCTAAATGGACAGTAAGCATTCTTTTCACTCTATACTGGATATTGTAAAAACAGTTGCAAAGCACACATGGAATGTCAAGATCTTGGGCTAGGTCTGCAGCATGCAGGCTATGTCAGGAAGCGTTCAGCCTGGCTTTTGGTTTTTAAGAGCAGTTTGCATCCACTGAGTTAACGTACATGAAGTCTCTTCACAGAGCAAATGCACAACAACTATTGTCCTTCTTTTAAAAACCAACCCCTGCATCTCCAAGATCAGTTTTTAATAGACAGGTGATGATGAAAATTGGCAAGTGACCAAAAAAGATAAGGAAAGGCAGGTGGAAATGTTTAAGACATTACGATTTATCTAGAACATTTCCAAAAATACAGTTGTAATTTGGTTCACCTAAGAGCATGGCAGTAGAACGTTAGGTGGGAGGAAGGAAGATACTTTGAATAAGCTTATTCTGCCACTCATTTTCACATATACTTATCATAATGCGGGAGCACACTTTCTCCAGACTTAAAACCTGGCTACAATTCACTATCCCAGGAATTCTGGTCTACAGCACTGGATCAATTTTTGAAGATGGCCAGAGCTCGAAATTTGGCGTTGAAGTTTTACACAACCTGGGAAGTTTCAGGTGTGGATGTAAAATGAGTTTGTGACACTATGGAAAGTCTGTGAGCAAGTTAAACTACTTCTGAAACTTAAAAGTCTTTCAGGCCCTTTCCAGCTCCCCCTGTGCAGAGTAAAGAACGAGTGCAGGGCTTGAACTCCGCTTCTGGTATGTAGTATCATGTGGTAGCCAAAGTGGTGCCATGGTCTGTATGGAAATGGAATAGGGGAAAGAACTAGAGGAAGATACTGCCAAGAGAAAATCTGGGTAAACCTACTGCAAGAATTGATCAAGTTTTTTGACCTTTAAAAATTTCAAGTCAGGCCAGTTTTAAGAGCTGCCATTCAGTACTTGCCCTAGTGAAACTGAAAAGATTGACGTTAATTTCAGAAAGCAGCTGCCAGGTTCTTGCTATTTAGTAAAACATTAATATAAACTGATGTTCTTCAACAGAAGTTTATCAAAATTCTGATGCTTCTTGACTTAAAAAGACCCCAATCTCTTGCATACCGAACTGCAAGGAAACAAAATTCCGGGCTTTCCAGTTTGAAAATGACATAGTTCGAGGAGCTAGAGCACAGGAATGCATTAACTCTAATTTTTGTAAGGCAACTCACTTGTTTAGTAGTTATCCTCCATTCTCACAATTGAGAAATGCAGAGGACATCAAGAGACCTGTGTGAAACCATAATAATATATATGGGTTTATGTTTATATTCACTGGATAGAGCACTTATTCTAAAACTTTGTTCTTTATCCAGAATTTGAAAATATCATGGATATAATAATCTATATGTAATCTATGGGTAAATAAATTTCTGTTTCAGAGAAAAATACTTACTATTCATATATTAATGGCTTTAGTTCAAGACACTTTCAGGTTATTGAAAATCACTGCAGTATTCCATAACGGCTTTGAGAATATTTTTTCTTCATAGTATGTGAAGGTCCCAACTGTTAGTCCAATAATATGTTTAAAATTAGGCAATCCCAATCAAGAATTTAAATTTTTCATTTGAAATCTTTTGGTATAAAATATTAGAACATGTATAAAATGAACATATGGGCAATAAGAAGGTATATAGCTATATAAATATCATTTCAAGAATATTTGCACATTTGGACCCCCCTTAACAAACTGGTTTTTAAAGACAAAGGTTATCTGATGCTGTAACTATATATGGTATTTTGACTTTGCATGTGAGTCTCAGCTCTATAAAGGGACATCTAACAGCACAGCAAACATGCCTTTGCAATTAAATGATCGTTCACAGTACAGCTTATGGAAATATAAGATACAGCTCAAACTGTTCGGTAAAGAATGCCCGTTCTTGTTACTCTTTGTTTTAATGGGCTATAAAATAAATGCAGTGTAGAAGGTATTTTTACAGCCAGAGCTTGTGATACACGATATGCATGGCTGTGCTGGGAAGAAAATGCCAAAATTATATACTTCAAACACCAATCACCCTTCTCGGAAGGGGTATGTACGTAAAGCCATCAAAATCCTGTGCTATCTTTAATGGAACAGGACTGACTGCTCCTCCGGTGTTTACAGCATCAGCCCTGGTAAATGCCAAAGTACGTATGGTTCAGCAGTGAAATATTGCCAGCTTCATTCGTTTGTAGCCATATGCAAGGAGTAAGGAGACTGCACGGCTGCAGAAAGGGAGGGCAAGGAACAAAGTGGTTTAAAACAGCATGAAATAGGCGGGGAGCAACAGCCCCAGAAACAAACACACAGACACAGACACGCAGACACAGAGACACACAGATGCACACACGGACACACACAGACACACACTAAGTGCAGGTGGTAAGGGGGGGCCCGGAAAGGATGAGAGAGGTCAGGTGAGTTCATGGTAGCTGAAGGGACTTAAGCGACGGAATAGATACATCGGGGCAAAAAGTAGCAGTGTGAAGAAAAGAAGTCCATTAATAAAATATGAGGAGGAATGAATTTAATGAGAGCTCTGCAGAGACACTACAGCCCTTGTGAGGAGAGAAGCACGGGGCCCAGTTCTGGTATTCTTGTTCAGTACTTCCTAGATACTGGGGGCTGCTCGGAGGACAAAGTACAATTAAAAGGCAGGGACTGTCAGCCTGTCAAGAATACTAAGCAAGGGACTAGTCTCACACACTTACATAGGTGAATAACTATGAGGAACAGCTTGTCACGCCAGCAGTCCCCAGGATTTTCAAAATGAAATACGTGCCCCTGAAGTTACTGAAATAAATGAGTGTTTACAGTCAGGACTCTTTTTAATGGCTTAATTCCTTTTTTTCTTCTTCTTTTTTATGTACTCAAGTTATATTTACAGAGGTTTATCTGTGTGGAAACTTTGCGTTTATGCAAAACCAGGACGTTTTCATGCCCCTGTGTTTCCAGAAGATGGAATTCCATGTAAAACAGCAGCTATCTCGCGACGTGTAGTAAAAAGCGAGGAGCTGGTAGTTGCAAGGCCCACGGTGCACGGCAGGGTCCTGGTCCCAAGGCAGCCAGACCAGGGAGCGGGTCACAGCCGTCACAGACCTCCTCCTTCTCATGTGCTTGGATTTCCTTCCTGTGGATATGGAGAGGAATCTCACATGCAGTTGCACAGTGGTCAGGATGCGGCCTCGGATCTGGAAGCCGGAAAGCACTCTGATCTCCCGCAGTTGCAGATATTTATTGCAGCCATAATCAGTTGATAAACACAGACATAAGCCGCAAGTTCTCTCTTAAGAGCAGTTAGGGAAGGCACAACCTGTGAGTAGGTATTTCATTCTTATGCGTAAAAAGGATGTTTTTCTTCAGAAATATTTATTAAAAAATACAACTCTATTGACCTAGGGAATTCAATCAATCAGATCAATCCCCCCCAGCACTGTGAATCACAAGAAGAAAGTGCTGACCCATCTACTGGGTCCTTACAAATACAGTCCCAAAGGGGCACATACTTGGAGACCTCAGTTAGCAACAGGCTTTTAAATTCAGATGTTAGACTGAGAGCAGGAAATAAGGAGTCAAAAAGTGTTCTCAGCCAAAACAAACCACTTTTTTTGGTGAAATGTTTTTAGCTTCCCTGCTGTTCTCCTTACTCCTTTTTTTCCCCCTGACTAAAACTAGTTGCTTAATCTAGTTTTTAGTAGGTCCTTAGAAACTCTGTTTTCTAGAACTTGCTCATATCTTGAACTTTTCTGCTCTCTTGTCTTGCCGTACTTGATGCATAGACAAAACATTTAATGGATCATATCAAAATGGAAGTCTCATGTTCATACCTGTGTAATTACAAAGTTCAGATCCTGAAAATATATCCATTTTTCAACTGTTCACCTAAATATTAAATTCTTCAAAATGCTAATGTGTTCTTTTCTTTCTTTTTGACAGCAAAATTTGGAGAGTAACCTCACCAACCTTATTAAGAGGAATACTGAACTGGAAACTCTTTTGGCAAAACTCATTCAGACTTGTCAACATGTAGAAGTGAGTACTGACGTCCATTTGAAATACTTGTAAACTTAATTACATTCACTTCCAGCATTCAGGAACAAAAGTTTAAACAAAAAAACACAAGCGCAGAATTAAATTAAAATAGTGGTAAACTGATTTGGAGCTTTTTCACTGGTAAATGGTATTCTCAATACAGATGACATCCTTTCCATTCCTTCCTATCTATAATATGTTTGTATAGCCCCCATCACTGCTGTACCTGCGCACATCACTCACTATCTGTAACATGTTTATCTTTTTGGGTCCTTTGTGAGGTAGAGTAACAACTACAGGTGGAAAATTAAGGCAAAGAAATAGTAACGCCCAGATCCACAATGATATTTGGGTTTCTATCAGCCACTGCTTATTTTTTTTTCTTCAGAATTAAGTGTCTAAATACGTGGACTCAAAAGTCATACACGAAATATGTCTGTCTTCAGAAGAAGAAAGAAGCCTACAGGCCATTGAGTTGCCTCAGTTACATATTCCACTTTGATTATCACAGAAAGTCTTTAGGAGGGAGGTACCTGAATCCATATTTCCCCAAAGCTGGGGGATGTTTTAGATGGCCCCATGGGGGCTGCTGCTCTACATGCGAATTAAAATAATCACAGACTAATTCAGCCATGGGAGCTGACACAGGAAGAGATCAGAGTCCAAAATGGACTCTTTTTTTTAGCAAAACTTTTCCTTTTACTTTTTGCCACACTGTGAGACCTTTTCAGTTCCTTATAGTACATTCAAGTCAACAAAGCCAAAACCACTATGAACAAAAAGCTTCCATATCATAAAAAACTTGCAAAAGACAACATGAGTTTATGCTTTCTGCCAGTAACTATTATACAATCTTCCCCATGGCATCAAAACTTTATCACCAGTACTTTCCTCGTTGTCAGTCTCAGCCATGAGTTCCAGGTGACACACCAGATACAAAAGATTTTTACCCCTCCTCCAGGTAAATTGTGGCTGAGAAACACTGGAAGACTAGGAAAGGCTCAACATTGTGACGTGCATGTGCTTGTTGACAGATATACGGGATTCACTGAGATACACCAAGTTCATCATTTGCAGTGCAATCAGTTTTCATAAGTTCTAAACTAAATCTAAGATGGCATGGGAATGTTAATGGGGTAGGAATCAGAGGAGCTGGCACAACATAAATAACTGCTGATTTAGGGTGGAACAAGCTTTAGACGTCAATCACAGAGAAGAGGTATTTTCAGTTAAACAGCTAATTACTAGTCAGATTAGCAGGGAAAACTTACTTTCCCTGTGAAAAATGGTTGGGGTTTTTTTTGCATTGCAATGCTGTCTGTTGACAGGCTTCTGCATAGGACCATTTCACTTCTGACTGCATTGCAATTCCTGCAGCAGCCTTGTTTATTCAGAGAAGGGGGCACTGTATGTTCCTAGCAGACAGGCAGCATTAAGTAATAATGGTGTGTAGAAAAGGTATTCTACTTTGAGTATGGTTGTCCATGTATGTGAAAGGAAGCCGGGTTTCTTCACCAGTGTTACCTGGGGAATAGCCCTGGGGAATTTGAGAGAGTAGCCTTAACGGTACTAGCTACCTAACGGTAGCCTTAACGGTAGCCTTAACCCAGAGCTTCTGAAACATGGATATAATTTAAGAGAAAGTTAGCTGTGACATTAACTGCTGTAACACGGCCACCTGCCAGCTCTGCAGAAAGGCACTTGGTTTTTAGAGAAGCCTCTTTTTCTTCCTTATAAAGTCCCATGGAAGTTCTCCATAGGGCTACTTCTTTTCTGTCTTTTTGAGACTAAAATTCAGTGACCTAATTAAGCCCAAGAGCAGCTTTTGCTTTTGAATAGATTCAAAGGCACATCCTGAAAATTTGGCATCTGCTTATTTGGCATCTGGACTGTGGCAATGGCACATGCTGCAGAAAAAGAAAGAAAGAAAAAAAAACATCCAAAAAAACCAAACAAAAAAACCCCAATCCCCGAAACAAAACAAAGAACCCCAAGACTGTTCTTCCAAAGAGATCATCTCATCCATTTTTCTATCTGCTCCACCTCTGTGGAGCCTCACTGACTTCATGGGGCTCAGCAAAACCATGAAAGTCTATCCACAGTATCAGACTTGAGGTGAACGGTTTGAGTTCTTTATATAGACAGTAATAACGTCAGGCAGAACAACTGTAGTATCAGCTGGAAAGACTGTAGTAGGTAACGAGAGACAGAGACAAAGCACGTTTTCTTCCACTGTATATAAAACTCAGAGCAAAACCCATGAAGCAGATGGGCCCAGGACAGCATAAGGCCTCTTCTTCATTAGTGGCCTGTGTCCAAGATGGGCTAGATCTGGAAAATTTAAGATGGTTCCTCCATCTCCTCTGCAATTCTGCAATATATTACCAACTCTAAGGTTTAGTATTACAAAAAATCCAACTTGTTCAACTGGTAACAGATGCGCTACTGTCCCTGGAGCCCTGTTTTAGAAAATTTCTCTGTAGACATAAAGCAATAGCAGCAAAGTTGTTAATGAATTCCTACCACGTTTTATTCATCAAATTAGTCTAATTAGCATTTAAATTAGCTAAATATTAAGAAATGAGCTTCAGTCAAAACCCTGGACCTAGGCCACGCTGGAAATCGGGCAAGTGGGGATGTGGAAGTAAACTTTAAAGCTATCTCTTTTTCTCAGAACGCTGTGGAAACTTCAGATATGATGTGACTATTTCCAGCGTTAGAGAAGCTGAGGCTTAGATAGATTTTTAAAAAGTCAGTATGCTCTCTTTCTTTGTGCTTCTTCGTGACAGAAATTCACCCCAAGCCAGAAACCCAAATGAAGCAAACAGTATATTGGTTGTAACATTAATGTTACGAATTTAAAATTACAAAATATTAGGAAAAGAAAAGCTGAAGTTTCCAATGGCTGTATCAGTGTTGCCATATGAACTCAAAGGTTGAAACCGAACAAGCAGTTAATTTTATAGGAAATGTTTTCTTTTTCATTTTTTGATACAATATATTACAGATGATGATGTAGAATATATTGTATACAATTTGTAAGCATGTAAAAATATAGGTGGTGCACTGTAAAAACTGCTGTTACATACCTAGATTTTCCTTACCTAATTTTAAATCATTTTAATAATGTTATTTTAATGTTGATTTAAATTTTGGGAGGTTTAAAACCAGTTGGAAAAAAAAAGAATTGCTTATATTTCACACATAATTTGAACTTTGAAAAACAAGGAAGGAAAGGAAATTATTATTCCTTGTGTTAAAGTTACCAAGTTTTTATTGAGGAGTATATAAACTTTAAAAAAAGTTATGCTAATTATCATTTATTTGTAGAAATAAACACTAACATTTTTTAATGCCTTTGTCTGTCAGAAACCAAAAAATTACAGGAAAAATGAATGTCTTTTTTGGCTTTTGATATGGAGCAGAAGCTGATGTTTCCAAAAACGAACAGCAAACAGGCTCTGTGTCTTTTGAATAAATGAATCCTCGCCAGCCAAACCAAATGTTGTCGCAGAGCCACTGTTTCTCATCAGCCAAGTGAGCTGTTAATGGCTTCCCAGCAACCAGCTTCACTGCAGATTAATTATCCACCCATACATCCTTCGCATCAGGCAACTGAAACTTTATCCATAGCAAAGGCCAAATCCCAATCTCTCTGTGTGTTAAAACTAATGTTTATTCCCTTCTGAAAAGAGTTGTTTTCACTTTTTGCTCGCGTGAGCAGGCAAGGGCTGATTGGGGATGTTTGTTATCTGGAAGCTAGACGCCTTCAAGCCACCGAGGAGGGCGGATCTGGGGCTGCCTTTCATCACAGCAACGGAGGCATAAATCTTGCCTATTTTTAGATGGAGTTTATCAATTTATGACAAGATTTATCCTGGTGGGGGACCTGATCTTGGGAGACTCAAGAAGTCCACTTCCAGTCTTGCATTCCTGCGGGTGGTTCTGGGCATATCAGTGGGAAAACTTTTGCCAATAAATCAAGCCAAACTTGTATTCTTTACTGCTTTAAGTACAGCAGAGATATTATTAAGCATTTTATAATATCTTAATGAATGATTTCATGCCTAATATGTAAGTACAGTCTGTGCTAATACTTATTTTATGGTAATGCTTAATTTTTAAAATCTCATTTTCTGAATGGAAGCCACAGCCTGAAAAGTGAGCGCTTGAGACTGTAACGCTCTTTCTGTCCCAATTCTTTCTGTTTCACGAGGAGCATGCTGACACACTGGTTTTACTCATCTTTCAGACACATCCCTAACATGTTTTCTGTTTTACATTCATTTTTCCATCTTTCCACTCTCCCTTCCTCCGTAATCCAGTCTGTCGTTTCTTGGTTTTGCAGAAAATCCAAAGGCTGTTAATCAGGAAGGTTTTGTTTTCCTTCCTTGGAGATGATGGCAGGTCTACAACTTCACGCCTTTGGCCAGGCTGCTTTCTGCAGAGCACACCTTCGCTCGGGGCAGCTTGCTGGATTGGCCCCGGTGATTCAGCTCTGCTCCTCACTCTCTTTAGGGAAGGTGGCTGTGGCTGCCTCCCCAGGGACAGGAGGCTTGGCTGCATCAAACGATAAACTGATTCATAGGATAAAATATAGTTTTCTCCACAAACTGAGAAAATGGACTAGAAATGGCTACTAATCTGAAGTATGTTTATTTGTAGTCGTAGTTCACAGCACTCACACATCTCAGTATCTGTAGAAAACTGTTTTAAAAGCATTAAAAACAATCCTGGAGAATTTTATTTTTAAATTCTGTGGACATTCACCCAATGAGAGAGCCCTCTAGAATGTGGCTAAATCAGCATGTGGCTCTTAAAAGTCCATAAAAACATCCATGCGTGTCAGGAAAGCAGCTACTTAGTTCTGGAGCTATTACAAGGGGAAGATGTTTGAGGGAAAAGGAAGTAGTGTAAATATTTATGCTTTGGCATAAATTAACAGTCTAGGTACAAGCCCTCTACCTCAGCTGAGGGAGAAGAGGCTCTAACTGGATCCAGTCCCACTGGGTGAAACAAGGCTGCAGTAATTCGCTCATGACAAATGTGCTACGCAAATTGCTTGCGTGAATATCTGAAAATTTCTGTAGGAGCCTTGGGCAAATCTTCCAAAAACACTGTTGTAAAATTGGGATTGACAGACCTACGATATAGTGATATAGGTTAATGCCTGGGTGATAGTATTCCCGTGGCCATACCAGCCCACCTCCATGTCTCCCTGCCTCCCACCGTGTGCTGGAGGGGCATCAGCATGGCGGTGCCCCAGGGTGGCCTTTGGCACATCTCCCCTACCTGCCCCCCTGCACGCTGCAGCACTGCCACCCTCCCCTGCACCCCTGCCATGTGCAGGGCGATGGGGGCCGCATCCTGCTCTGCTGGCCTGTGGCTTTTCCAGCTGTACGCAGCTCTGGATTTAGCCACTTCTCAGTTGAATCAGGGAAGGATTTAATGCTTTGAGCACTTAGGTTCTCCCCTTGGTTTTAGTGTCGCAGGTTTCTCTGGCTGACAAAGTGCTATGTCACAGCAGATTTGCTTCTTTGTCATAGTTTCCAAGGCACGTTGCTTCTATGAATGTGTGAGGTTTCTGCAGACGACTATTAGATCATGACGTTAGTTGGCATAAGGCACAAATTTGAGCATGAGCCTCTTTTGCCAGTTACTTTTTCCTAAGCAATTTGAGTGTTGTTTCTGGACTTTTTTCTCATCTCTTCTAGGAAATATATGATTAAACGTCTGTTATATAGTCAATACCATGAAGCTTCTCCCATCTGTTATGCAGAAACATAATCTGAACTCAGCTGGAGGAAAAATTGGAGCAATTATCTAGGGGGGAGGGGAAAGAAAATAAGTCTTGCTTGTAGACAGTTTTATAACATCTGTATCTCAGTCTTTCTGTTTGTTTGTTTTGCTTTCAATTCACCAAACATCATAGGAAGCAAATTCTGGACACTGCTGCAAAATCATTTTGGTTGTATAAAGAAGAGAAGGCATGTTCCTCTAACTGTGTAACCCTCAAACTGCTGCATCCTTTGCTTTCTGTTTGTAATGGAAATGCTCAGTTTCTAGCTCACTTCTGAAGATCTGCTGTAGGCTAAATCTCAGCATAAAGTTCCCAGTCAAAAATTGGTTTTGTGTGTGTCAAAGGGTGTTTTTTATAGCCATGTTACATAATCACCTGAAAAAAAAGTAGTATATTGAAAGACCCTTTATTTCACCAGCACAGATACTGAACACTCACACATATCAGACACATTTTAAATCAGTGTAACAACAGTAGTGCAAAAGTGATGAAGAGAAGATGGCAGCACCTGGAAAATCCTGTTGTTGCCTTTTTTTGTGTGCCTGATCAAAAAGAAGTGAGCCAAATGGGAAAATTATAAATAATGAAAATTCAAATCTCTGGTAAGACTTCAGCTACAAGAGAGTGTCTTCAAATTTTGCGACAAAATGTCTCCATCAATTTTTATATAAGATACATGTAGCATTTCTGTTACTTGAGGGAAAGCAAAATCAAAACTTGGCTGCCAGAGTGATTCCCTGAGGACACTCTAACAATAAAGAGGCTTTGTCTGTGACAATAAAAAACAGTTTCATGGTACTCGCTCCTTCTTGAGATTTGAGACCATTTCAACCAAAGCCCAAGTAAACCGACAAGTTCTTGTTAGGAAAATTTAGGTGGAAGGCTTGTATGTAAATCCTGGTGTCTGAACTGCAGCAAATGGCCTTTGTAGTCACACAAAGCTGACCACTAGCAGTTTGGAATTAGGAATCCACTTTGACGAGGTTTTTTAGATAGTAGGAAGGGGGCAATGGGTTAAGTAAGCGTTTACCATCACCATGGGCAGATAACTTGAAAAGTGGCTCCACTGAAAGCTGCTTTTGCCTCTGCTCCAGTATCTTCTGTTTTTGCTAAGATACTTGTTCAGCAGCTAAATTTATTTGCTATATTTAAGTGCTAGAAGTAACTGACATTTTTTGATTTGTGAAATAGACAGGAAAACATGACTTGAAGGAAATACAGTTATTACTCTCAATAAAAGACTAATTAGCAAACTTCATGATGTGTATAAAACCCTAAGGAAGTTTACAGCATTAGTTTCCTAATACAGTTTCTAATGAGAGAGGGTACAAGAGTACTTTCTCTATTAACATTGTTCAGATTAAAGTTATGGCATGATCTACTTTTGATTTCTAATTACTTTAGTTCTACATTTAATTCCACTCTCATATAAATTGATTTCATTCAGTGAAAATCTCAGGTAAGCTTTAGTCAGAGTCTTAATTTTACATAGCATTAGAGAAAAGAGAAACTTCAGAAATAAAAACTAACAAAATATGCTCATGGCGTACGGCAATGCAGAATATTCATTCAAGGATGTCCTAAGTTGCATGCCCAGTAAGCCCTAGCCTAGTAGTCAAATATTATTTGCCTAAGAAATTATTTGTTTTCACAAATGTATAACTGGTCCTATATAAAATATTGGCCCTATATTAAATGTATAATTGGTCGTATATATGTATAGAACTGCAGCACTTACGCATACATTCTGTGTACAGATTAGGCACGTGCTGGTATAGGTTAATGCACCTACAACTGTTTTGTAACTTCTGGAAATTGGAGTCATAATTATGATAGCGGTCACACGGATTGTGCGTAAACTAACAGCAGTGCTTGCCATCGCCTGTTCAGGCGGCCAGTTCCCATTGGCTCCACCTCTCCCTCTGTCTCACATCCATACACGTGTATGCATTCACAGTCTTGTTAGACTGATATTCCTGCAAAAATTTGACCTTAGACTGAAAAATGGGTTTTAGTTCACTGTTAATCACTGGTTAACTAATGCAGCAGGTAATACTTTGTGCCTGCCATCGGAGAATATAACTTGTCAGTCAAAATGTCGTTACTTTTTGGAACCTTCTGTCTTTGAGACATGTACCTTTATGGGAACAAAATACTCCTGAGTTTCTCCTTTTTCTGCCTAACATAAGTAGCTGAACAGTAATTAGAGCAGCAAGGAGACCAGAGACATTGGTCCTCTAGTGAGTGTGTTAAGCACTAGGCTAAAGACCCTGGATCCTGGATGAGTTTTAAGTACTGAACTGTTGGTTACAAGGGCACTTGCTTCATCTTCATCAAAGGATGGGCAGTCCTTTGAACTTCAGTGATTATTTAATTGTTCTTGTTTTTCTACCCTAAATGAAACACATGGAGTATTTTGCTCAACTTGAAACAAAGGCTTAATGTCAGCAGGAAAAACAAAATAAAAACAATAAATAAGTAAATATCATTCAATTCAAAAAATATTTTCATTATTTAGGTTCAAAGAAAGGACTAACATAAAGGACAGAAATAATGACTGAAAATAAATTATTAATATGACCCTTTTACTGCATCTTAAAAAAACACATGCCTCTTAGGGCTTAGTTTCACAAACAGCTTAATCTGATCTTAAGCCTCATTGCTGCCAAAAGTCTCCCCACCTCTGCTTCTGCCCTCCCCATCGTGTTTCTTTACCTGATTCCTATGTGTTTGTGCAACATCCACATTCGCCAGGTGAACTCAGCCCAGCCATTTCCCCAGGTGGCCGCACCGGCTTCTGCGGATGGAAGGAAAATGGGAATACTTTTTTTCTTTTTGGCAGTATGTTCCCAGAGCAGTTTAACCGAGTTGTGAAACTGTGGTTTGTCTCTCAATAAATGTCTTTTCTCCAGGGTGCTTTCCTATCCTGAGAAATGCAGCTATAGTTTCAACATGATGCTGCATTTGTGTTTTAGAAAAACAATACTTGGTTCATTGAAGCAAGCCTAGTCGATGGGCTTTACAGCTGTCAGCATAAGTGTATCTGGAGTAGCTCTTTACGAGAACTTTCCAGATCATCTGAGTTTAAGATTTTTTTAATGTTTTTAACAGTAGCTCTTTACGAGAACTTTCCAGATCATGTGAGTTTAAGATTTTTTTTATGTTTTTAACGGAAATCTTAGAAAAACAATTTGTTTGTTTTCCATGAAACTTCTGGTTTGATTTGGTTTTGTGATTAGATTGTAAATGTCACTAGAGGACTGCTAGGTTTCTTGCTGGTTAGTTTCTCAACAATGTGCTTCAAAACACAGTAGGGAAAAAAACTTTAAAATAATATTTTAATAAGTAACATGAGTATTTCAAACTTCTAAAAAGGTTTACTTTTAGTCAAGACTGGGCCAGATAGTCTTATCAGCCTGACCCAAAGCGATTTAGCTATCCTGGCCTAATCAATTCTTCATTCACAAAATTCCTAGGTAGCCAGAGTAAGTTGCTGTATTTTTGCACTGACCTTTGTTTAACCTGCTCTGAGACTGCCTCTAAACACAGGTCTCCTGGTTAGAGATAGAAGTGGAATGCAAACAAAAACAAAGCCTCTGGCACACTTGAAATGGGAGATGACCATTCTTTTCTCTTGTGCCAGTTCAGAATAAAGGAGTTGTAGATGATCCATTCAGATGGCAAGCTGATTAATATCACATATTTCCAAAGGCACAGTTTGTCATAATAGATAAAATCAGTTTTATGCTTAGAGTAGATAGATTCTTAAAAAGCTTTATTCCAAGAGTTGCTTGTGCTCTACAGAAGACTAAATTGAATAACCCGTAATATCAAACAGGGATATGAAATGAAAGAAGTTTAAATCCATGACTCTCATTCAGTCTAGCCATCCAGAAAAAGAAAGGGAAGAAATGTTTTCATAAATGCCCATTAATCATTATCCTTTGTATTGCCATTGAATAAATAAATGAAACATGGATGATGTTAAAATATTACTTCAATGTATTGTGAGTCTATGAAGAAAAGTTATTCACTTTACAACACAGAGTAATTAAAAAATAAATAGGCCTCTCTCTTTAGATGAGTATAATCCTTTAATTTATCTAAAGAGTCTAATCCCAGAAAGTGTGTTCCACATCTACAGGACAATGAAGACAGTCTTCCTAAACAGGTACCAGCCATTATATGTCATCATTTTAGATTTTTTTTCCCCCTCAGTTTCTGGGTTTAGTGTAAAGAGGAATTCAGGCTCAAAATCTAGACTGAAATATGTGGCAATGATGTTGTTAAGTGGATGATGATGTTACAGTTGTTAAGTGGAATCATTGCAATTTGCTTTTCTGATATTTTTGTGTATTTGTGAGTATATAGTAATTCTATAACCATCAACTCAAACCCATAAAGAAAAGCTGATACCTCTGCTTTACCTGTATGGCCACAACTGCAAAGAAATTATTTTTTGAGGCATTGAGACCATTTTTAAATAGTAAAGCTGAAACTCAAGTTCATACCTCATTTTTCAAAGATCAGACTCTTTCCACAACCTGCTGCCTTTCATTTTGCATAAGTAGTGGAGGACTAGAGAATAAAAATTACTCTGGTTTTGATGAATTTATCCCAGACAGTGTAGTCTTAAAAAAGCAGACCACCTCTAACTTAGGGTGTCTTATTTTGTTTGTCATTTAGAGATTATTTGCTGAAAAGACACATGTGCATTTCCACTTGTGGACAAAATTGCCTCACCCATAAGGAATCCCAGAGGGAAAGTTTTGCTCCTGCAAGGAAAATTCTGCTGAGACCCTAAAAAATCCTTTGATTCCAGTATATTAGTTGGGGAAGTTTTCGTGGGTATGAATCTAGCCCTCTGACACTCTGTTTGCCTTTGAATTAATCAGAGAAGCTCCCCTGTAACCGTGAACCTCTAGCCACGTTGTAGTTGTGTGATTTCCCAAACATCTGCTGGGGACTTTGAAACCACCACATTCATTTTCTTATGACCTAAGCTGCAATTTAACTCGCGTCTCTGAAGATGAAAGCCAAGGAAGCCTCTGCAGAGAGCAGAACACTTTCCAAAGCAGTTCTCAGCTTGTGGAGTTGGGAACAGCTGGCCTGCTCTCCTCTTCGGGTCGGGAGGGCTTGCTGTTTCCAGCTCCCTGTCAGACATCTGAGGAACCCCCATTTTTCTTTTTTTTTCTACACCCACTCCCTGAGGCAAAGGCCAGCAGTCCCTATCCATCTAGCTGGAAAACCTGGAAAGAACCCTAAAATATTTGTTTTTTTAGTAAACTGTCTGAGGTCTTCAGATATTACAGAAATAGAAATAAATTCCCCACAAAAGCAGCAGGACTAGAATCAGTCCTTGCTCGCTTGTTTGTAGTAGAAAATGTTATAATTTTTGCTAAATTGTAATAATGTTTTAGTCTGTTTTAAAACAGTTTTGTGGCATGGAAGAGAAGTTTATAAAATCAATACCAACAAAACACAAAGATTTAGGTTCAAAGTCGTTCTGGACACGGATTTTTAAGGAATTTGTTGATGCCAAAACTAAGTGTATTGATGTCAGTGAAATTTTCTACAGAGAGGTGTCCCCAAGTCCAGCATAAACTCTCAGGCAATAGATATCTCAGATTAAGGAGCCAACATTCATCTGGGATGGAGGAAGCCCAGATTTAAGTCTGCTGTCTGCGTGATTCAGAGCCTCCCACAACCAAAGTGAGCGACACAGTCTCCAGACTTTTCCAGTGCAGCTCTCAGTCTCTTTTAATGAACTCCTTGGAAAGAGGGCTTGTTTTTAATGTGGAAAAATGTAGAATGTAAAACCTCAAATATTTTCACCAGACAGTACTCGCATTCCTTGGCCAGTCCCAGCTGGAAGTTATTGTCAAGGTTGCTGTTCATCAAAAGACTCAAGCAGAAGGCAGAGCCTTATTCTGGTATTTCTGTAGCACCTGTACAGCAGAGTCCTGCTCCATGCCTGTGGCTCTTTGGTCTGACATATGACTCCTCAGAAACATACAAGTAAATAATATTCAATGCTAATCTCACAAATAGTCCCTTTAGGGCCACAGCTAATATGGTGCACTTAAAGTTAGGCATGTGCTCAATTATAAAGTTATTACTGAATCAGAGGCCTTGTAGGCTGAAAATTTGATTAAGGAGTATTTCAGCTTGAGAAAAGCCCCGAGATTAAATGGGATTTTTTTCATACAAAGCTCAGACGTATCAAATAATTTTGGAATATTCTTTTCACTTTTAATAAGCTTGTGCAAGCTATAAAGTTGGAAATGTCTTCAAATGAAGTTTATAAAAGAGTTTGCTTTTCAGATTTCAAAGAAAAAGAGAAGTCTTCAGTCAGTGTGTAAGAAATAGAAAGGTTTTTTCCAAGCATTTTGGTTTTCTTAGTTTAGAGTTTTTTAAGTTAAGATTTATTAACACTTTATTATTCAAACCAACAAAAGCGTTAAATGAAACAATGTTGACTTAACCTTCCTGTAACTCTATGTTTCATGACAGTAACCCCAAAGATTAATTAGATCTGCTCGACAAAATGAAATCATGACATAAGTGGTGATAGAAGTAACACTTTGAGTGGAAGCTACTCAAAAATCCTGTGAAGTGTTGCCGTAATCAAGTGCCAAAGTCGGCTCTGGCATGAGCAGACCTCAGTATCGACACAGAAGGAGTTGTGCCCACGTGCAGTGGATGTGATCGTTGCCCCTAACTGAGACCATTTGGGATTCCCCGCTCTTTGGTGGAATTTCAGTCCACCAGTGAAACTGGGGTCAGGGTTGGGGAAACTGGTGCACTGGACGGCTCGTTGAAAACAGCTCTGCAGAGTTTCATGCCAAAGTACGGTGCATGACAGGAGGGTGTGATGCAGCCAGGGCAGTGGGATGACGAGAAGAGGGGGAATAGGAGGGACAGTGTTGATTGACTGGTTTTTCTAGGCTCCCTAAGCGGTCAGTGGAGAGACACTGGCACTGCCAGAGGCTTTGGGTGAGCTGCTCTGTGGTCTGTCTCTCCTCATGGACCATGGTGGGAAGCCAGGCAGAGCAAACAGCTAACATAAGGAGATAAATAGGCACCTAAAACTGCATGGTGGAAGTACTTTCGACATCTTCACCTACTGCGTGCAGATCTCCCCAACACTTTCAGTACTGTCTGACCCCTTCCAGAAACAAATACATTTTCTCTTTATAATCCTGATGTCTTAATTAATAATTAAGCCTGTAAAATATGCAATCAAACTTTAATTTTATGAAGGTTTGAGAAGGCTAATCCAAAACCTTAAACAAGTCCCCTCTTTGCCTGGAGGACACAATGTATTTCACATAAGAAGGTTATTTGTAAAAATGGCGCTGGTCCAAATTTAGATATATAAGCATTTGCTTAATCTTAATGAGCTCCATAATGTGCTTACAGGTAAATGCATGTTAAAACACATTGTTGGAAGAAAAAAAAGAAGGCTGAGGCAGATCAAGAGGCTCATCGTACTGAAAAATAACCAAGGGGAGAAATATAGTTACTTGTCACCTGGAACTGTTCCCTGTTGTTGTTCACCACTAGCTCTTACTAGCCCAATGGAAGAAGTGACATGGTTCTAGGAGCAATTGCCCAGGGCTAGAGGTTGCTTTCTGCTCTTAGCAAAGTGTGTGTGGAAACACAGCTCTGAAATCACTCCTTTAAATTTTTCTTTATTTTAATACGATTAGAACTTTTTGCCTTTTTCTCTGACTCTTTATGCATACATGTAAGCTATACATACTACTGCTAGTGGGGAAGTACATTTTTCTTGTCATACAGAATGTTGACTTTTCACTGAAAAAATCGGTCTTCTCCAGAAACAAAACATTTTCAGCTGAGAACCAAAACTTTCCTGGTTTAAGTTTTCTTATTTTTTGACAGAAGTCAACATTTTCCATAGAAAGCTAATATTCTTTGTGAGGTTTTTTGCATTAAGAACGGTTTCACTGGCTCATATATTTATACTGTAGAAAACTACATAAGCACAGCTATTATTTTCTATCTTATTCATTGCTGAGGCAAAGCGTTAATAATAAAGACAGTCAATACACATGACTTGGTAATTTCGCTTGGATCTTTGGTTGTATGAATCTTTCAAGAACCACTATTTGGACACTGAAAATAATAAATATTTTCAAGTGTTAAATTCAGCAAATCAAACATTAGGAATCATTATGAAAGTAATCAAGATGAGGTAGAGAACATATCGTGCCACTGTATGACTCCATAGTTTGTTTGCACCTTGAGTACTTAGTACAGTTCTGTTCCCCATATGAAAAAGGAGATGATAGACCTGGCCAAGTTTCAGAGAAAAAAAACAAGGATGATTGAAGGTATGGTACAGCTTTCATACAAGGAAAAACTGAATCCCTATACGAGGAAAAAATTAATCACTTAGGACTCTTCAATGTAGAAAAGAAGTCCAGCTAGAGGACAAAACGGTGCTCTATAAAAGCACAAGCAGCACATAGATTGTGGATAGGTATCAGTAGTTCGCTGTCCTTTCCAGTAAAAGAACTTGGGATCATTAAATACAGCTGGAAGGAGACAGGTTCAAATCCCTCTAAAGGAGGCAGTTGTTCACTTGACTGTGAGTTAAGCTGTGGTGCTCGTTGCTGTAGGATGGTGGGGATACTTACAGTTTGCAGGGGTTGAAGGAGAGACTAAATAAATCCACAGAAGATAACTCTTCTGAGGATGAGTAATGATGTAGAAATTGTGTCTGGTTGAAGAAGACTCTGAGCTGCAAATGGTTGGAGGATGAGAAAATATTCATGGGAATCATCATACATGGTGGGACTTCTTCCTAGGATGCTTTACTAGCAGATGCTGGCACTAGCAGCAGTGAGAGATGGACTGTCTGATCCAGTACTTGTGCTCTTACGTGCATTAGTATTCACTGCAGTCCTATATACAGCTTGAAATTCTGATGTGTTAAGCACCTCCTGAAGACCCTTCACTTCTCACTGATGTCCGCTATAACTGACATTGCTCAGTACTCACAGGACCAGGCTTTTCTCACTTGAGTTAGAAGTACCTGATGAATATCTATTTGCAAGTCCTACCTCCTACAAACAAGACATTCAGAGTCATTTCAGTATTTCACAAAATCCAGGACAGGAAAAACAAAATAACACATAGATTATACACAGAAAGGAGAAAAAATGCCAAAACCAACATTTTAGAAATTACAATTTTTAAATTAGAAAAAGGAAAAGGAAAATGTCCAAAGAGGTTTTGCTAATCATAATGGTTTGCTTTGTAGGTAAACGCATCCCGCCAAGAAACCAAGCTGATGGAAGAATGTGACCAGCTCATTGAAATAATCCAGCAAAGACGACAAATAATTGGAACCAAAATCAAGGAAGGAAAGGTAAAAGCTTTTCTTCTTTAGATCAGAAGCAGGTCAACACTGCTTCCTCATGCTTATGGCTTTTTGACCTCAGGTACTATTAATACAAGTTTGTAAAAGTCCTTACATAGTCCTGGGCTACTGCTACTTTCGTGTAAAGAGGAATGAATTATATCAAGATTAGTGTGCTAGACCTCAGCAGTTTATTTGGCATTTCTCTTACCACATGTGATTATGATTTTTAAGGATAAACACAGAAATGATGTCACCATCAGTAAATGATAACAAAATGATGACTAATTAATGATTCCTTTACTCTGTTATATGTCTGACAATGTTTCCCCTGAAGTTTTCACTTTTACAAAGTGTCAGAACATTTGGTATCGTGGCTGACAATTATCTACATGAATATTTTAGTCTAGATATTTTAATTATTTATTAAAATACTATCACATAAAGAATTTGTTTCAATCATTGTCATTCTTGAGAATAAGAAGTCTAACTTATTTACAAAAAACTATTCAAAAACATGCAGGGAATTAAATGAAGTGTGCATTTCTAATTACTGAGGTACAATGATTATTAGCAACAAACATACTGAGCAGGAAAAATCTCTGATATTCAAGTTTCAATGCATTTTGCTAGCTACCTGTTAACTCAGAAACATATTAGAGTTGAATTAATGTTCTTATTTTCTAGGTACATGGTGTTTACTCTTTAACTGCTAAACTAACTAAGTCAAATATAAACTCTTCTTGTGTGGGAAAAGCTCAGGAAAGGAATAAAGTCAAGAGCAGGTTAAATGGGTCATGCGGCTGTCAAGATATTCCAATTAACTTGAAATAAAAAGCCTGTAGGCAAGGGCTGACTTAAACATGTTTCAAACCACAGGTCCTGTACATTGTGTGACAGAACTTGAATTTCCTCATGCTGTTAACAAAATATAATTCCCTTCAAAATGGAAAAGATGGCCTTCTGCATTATTGTTTCAACTCTCTTTCTCTGTGTAGTAAGACAGCTGTGCTTCCAATGAAGTAGAAAACTTCCCATTCATTTGGATTTGTGCTATGTACATGAGTTGCTTTTAAAAAATCTATTGCTTGCAAAGATGTATTCTAATGTCCATTAGAGCATGGAAGATTTATAATACAATTGACTCCAAATTTATTTGAATATAGCTGATATCAGAACCTATCCCCATTCTTTGTTCTACTTTGTTCATCCAAAAGTGACACCAGTGGAGGTCCAGTAAAGATCTGGAATGCTTTGCCCCAAATGTTGTATATGTTGAAAGATTTCAGGGGTTTAAGAGACCCATGTGAAAAGCCACAGGAAATTCTGCCCAATGTACCTTCTTTTAGGAGGGCTTGTGGCTAAGTCTTTCTGGAAGGTAGGGCGTGGCAAATTTGTCTATAGGACTATAGTTATGGCTACAGAGCTGGAAACACTCAGGTATAAAGTTCTAGCTGTGACTGCAAGGCTGCAGATTCAGACACACGAGTCTGACAACGTGGTACAGCTCTGTCCTTAATCTCACCTATCACCTGAAACCTATAAAATCCCACAGAGCATGTAGCAGGAAAAAAACACTTAAACGAGACTCTTCCTTTTAAAGTTTATCATCAGTTGCCTTCTTGAAGAAGATATAAAAAAGAATCAAGCAAAAAAAACCTACTTCATATGTAGACGTCACAAATCATGACATGCCTTCTGATTGCTAAAAGCTCACAAGGTAACATTTATTTCAGTTCATTGTTTGTTTTGTTAATTAATAAGTAAATAAAGAGATGAGCTACTTAATACTGCAGTGAACCTTTCCCTGGTTAGACTGGTGTAGACCAAATTGTAATCTCTGCAAATGCACAGTTAGAGAAAACATTATGGCATTAGTTCATCCTAGAAGCTGATCAGATCATTAGCATTATCAAAATCTTTATGCTTTCCCAGCATTTTTCTCCCTTTGTTGTTTCTATCTTTAGAAGAAATACCACACTAATCATTTGGCCAGTATTTTCTTTTTGAAAGTTTTCCAAAAGATTTATTTTCCTACTGGCTTCTGTTGTCGGGTAGGTGCACTAAGATACCCTTATCTCTGCTTAGGATGCAATTATATCTGAAATTCAACTCAGCAGCTTCATAGCTTGTGCCCTAATTGCTGAGATCGGGACCGTTATCTTTATTATAAATTTGGATATTTCTGCCAATCCACTTGGTTGTTAGTTTCCTCATTTTGCATGTAACTGGGTCTTAAAGCTTTTCTAAAGTCCAGAGTTATTTCATTTCCTTCCTATTTCTTACTCCTGTTCAAACTGTGATCCTGATGTGATAACAGTGGGAAGGACTCCCAGACCTTTCAGGAACTAGAAGTTTTGTTAGCCAACATTGTCTTTAAATGGAGGATTGACTGTGCCCCTCCCTAACCTTTCAGCTAACGATTACAGTCACATCTACTGTGTTTATCTCCAGCACATATGTTTGCAGTAATAATAATCAGCTCTCCGGCACTACTGTGCTTTTGTCCGGTTAAAAATACCCAACAAGAAAACACCCTGTTTGACTAAAAGCACATAATGAAAAGGGCAGGCGTGTATTGCTAGTAGAGTTGAACAGTCTTTTTCTGTCAAGTTTTATTTTCAGATTATTTTTTATGAAACTCACCTCAGTAGTAGGAAAAAAGTAGTTAATCTATAAAATGCCTTTAACACAGATCTCATCACTTCAGGGAAACGGTTATCTAAATAGCCCTTAGTTATCATGTAAGCAGAAAGTACCAGGAAATGACGTTTCTTCTGTTGGAAAATAGGCCAGCTGTGCTTGTTTTGGCTCTCCCCTGTTGTTTTCCATGTGGAAAATATTGAGGCAGAAAGGCTGTGCCTGTCCCCTTACTACAAATGTTACGTGGCTAGATGGGGCTCACCATCAAGCTAGTGTGAAAGAAGCTCTTGTCAGCGAAGCCATTCATCTTAACTCCCGCTTTGCATTCCGGCTTTGCCTCGGAAGTGCAAATGCAATCATGATTTGTGACCTTAGAGATGTGACTGCTTTCTTATGTTTCCACTCAAGGTGGTGAGGTTGAGAAAACTGGCTCAGCAGATTGCGAACTGCAAACAGTGCATTGAGCGCTCGACATCCCTCATCTCTCAGGCTGAACAGTCGCTGAAGGAGAACGATCACGCTCGCTTCCTGCAAACTGCTAAAAATATCACTGAAAGGTAAAGAAGATGTTCCTCTCGATAAACAGAAAAACCTCAGTTTAAGGCAGATGGGTTGTCACAGTTGCCGTATTGTCTTGTCCCACCACAAATGTGGTCAAAGAGAGCGGGGTGAATTGACACATTCCCCCAAAACACTACCTTGTGCTGTACCATAGTGGGAAGGACCTTACTGTAATGCTAAACCAAAACGTCCCTTTGAAAAGAGGAGCAGTCGAAAAAGGATGCGAAATAAGAGTTAGAACAGTAATAGCATGCACAAATGAAGGAGGTAGCACAGATGCCAAGCAGATATCTGGTGCTAAACACACTAAAAAAACAGGTTTCTGGAAACTGAACTTCCTACTTCATGAAAAATTCTGAGATTGAGAAAGAAATCAGGCAGCGACTACACTCCGTAGAAGAAATTCGGAATGATCTTAATGGATTCATATTCTTCACAAAATAGCAAGCGGCCAGGTAACAAAATGTGTAACTTTGGGAACCTGCAACATGCATCTCTGAGGTAGCCCACTCGAAGAGTTGGAGATTCAACAGCTTGGGTGTCTGGAAATTATGGCAGCTGCTGTGTTGGGTCCCTGGGTGCAGGGAATTTCTACTACTTCTAGGATCCTAGCTCCATTGCAGCATGCTAGATATATCAAGGACCCAAAGACAAGGGAGCAAGTCTTTCTAGGAAACTGTGCTGTCAGAAAATTTGGTCTGGTTTTCAGTGCAACACTGTGAATGCTGAAACATTCCCACTGAATTTCAGCAGTATTTTCTGATGAAAAAATGTTCTGTTGGAATTATCATCAGTCAGAGAAACAAAAAAAAAGGAGAATGTATCTGGACAATGAAGAAAACTATTAAAAAGTATGCTCCTTTATTGAGGTATTTTTTTATCTCTGGGTTCACATTATATCTTCACATTGTCCAGCCGATTTTCACCTAATCCAAAGCATGAAATTCCCTGCTGGTTTTTGGGGGTTTTTTTTTAAGTCTATCAGTTACTCTGGAGTGCTGTATGCAGATTCTATGAATATCAGGCTTCACCAAAGCTGTTTAATCAATTTATAAATAAGCCGGCAACACTGGGTTGCTCGTTACAGGTTCAGAGAATTGAAAATCTGTTGAGAAAGGCAAGGCAATGGATTACATTTGATCCATTTGATCTGTCAGACTCAGACCCTAGTTTGTATTCTGTCACCACGCTACATTGTGGCACTTCTTCTTCCCAGCTGAAGCTGATAGTAAAACTACCACATGAGCATCATGAGCAAAAAGCTGAAGGCGAGGGTCTGGCCTTTTTTCAGTATTTGGTGGAACAAGCAGTAGGGCAGAAACCTGTGGAGACAAAACTTTTTAACTGACTACCAGAGAATATTCAGAGAAGCTCCATTTTCACCTTATAAACATGAACAGTTGCATCATGAATACAGTCACAGGAGAGGCACTTGGAGAGCAGAAATGAGACCAGCTGACATATGTGCCCAATCAAATCTAATTCTTGGCTATCACAGATTGCTGTCTGTAATGAGATGGCTGTGAATGCCCTGAAAATCAGAGAATCATTTCAAGCAGTGAATAAAACTGAGGGGAAAAAAAACACCAAGTGCTTGCAGACAAATTGCAAGTGGAAAAAGAGACTAAATCTGATTAATAAATTATTCCCCACAAGTAACTCTCAGTTCTCATGTGGTGAGCAATATTTTGTTTGCTTCTAGACTGCTCATGTAACAGTCTCACCAGGGCCCTGAGCTCCAGCAGCTAAAACAGTCTCCTGTTTTCTCTCCAGAGAAATTATGCTCATTGCATTTCTTCATATTTCAAAGTAATTGCAGTATAATATTCTCTGTTGTAAGCACAACAGGTAACTATGTATAGCAAAGACGTTACACACACTACAATGATTTAGGTCATGCATTATTTACAGTGGGTGAAATGCATTTATCCTAGAAAAACCCTTTCCAACCAAGTACAGTGTCAGATAGAGCAGGCAGAAGTGCAGGAGAAAATTCAGTCTCTGAACCTAATGTGGTGACATGGTGTTTGAAACTGTGAACTGTTGAGCTCACTGAAAACTGACTTTAACACACATACTCACAGTACATCCTTTGCATAGCCCCAGACAAAGTCCAGAAGGGCCTGGTGATATGGTCATCTTCACAATAAGTATGTGCTTTATGGAGGTATTCAGAGAAGCTCTTCATCTTAGATACCTGCTTGCTGGTTTCTTAGCAAAGCGATTGTTAATTTTGTAGAGATGTTTGCCCTAGCGCAGGCCCTACAAGAAATGCATGTCTTTTTTTCCTACTAGATATAAAACACCATAGTGTAACTGCAGATGAACTACTGGGGGGTGGGAGAGAAAAAAAAGAAGTGAAAGAGCTCAGGGAATTTTTCCCTCTAAGTACATGGGGAAAAGGCACTTCAATTAAGAGAAACAGTGCTGAGAACTGTATAACATGATTTATTGACTAGGAAACCTCCTCAGCTCAGCTTTTGAAAAATATGCTGAAGACAGTGAGATGCGCAGCTCAGTTTTTGACTTTCCTAATGGCATTTTCCTAAAATACTACACAAGAAATATATGAGAACATAGTTTTTAGTAAGCATTTGGCCTGGAGCCATTTGAGTCATGCCTACAGAGAAAAACTCTAATTTGGGAAACTGTTAATTGAAGCAATCAAAATATTTTGATCTGACGTGTCATGAATGACAGATAACTGACATACCTTGTGTGCATGGTTGTGTGTTTACCTCCAAACTCAAACAATTAACAAATGAGATTTAATAACCTCTTTGCTTAAACGGACCAAACTTTCTGTAAACATATCTGGTATCCAGCTCTCCAATAACATATATTTTGAGATGTCAGGCTGAAGGATCTGAAAGATACATCCTGATGGCAGTTTTCTTGTGAAAGCTCACCTCTCTATATTAGTACAGCTAGACAGACAAAAAGTGGATGTAGCTCCTGAAATGAAGTAGGCATGGAAATTTTTCAGTGTTGGAGGAAGTGTAAGTATGCACACATACTTTGCAGGGAAAAGCCTTTCAAAACAAACTGTGTTGACATCTATTTGTTTTATCTCCCCCCTGTGCTTTTTGAAGTTAACAGCAGTGTGCTGTGCTGAACAGCTGAGGAGGTGTGGGGATCTGCACCGAGCCCTTGGGACGGTAGTGCCAAGGAATGCCTGGAGCAAGAAACTGCTTGGGAAAACAAGGGTAGGGAGGGATGCAGCATCTGTCAGGATTGCTTAAAACACAGATAAATGTGGTATTGCTACTTTGGTTCAGTGGGTGACTAGAAAGAACAATTCAAAGTATATTGTTGTTTAACCAATATTTTGTTAAAACCTGATCTGGCACTGCATGTTAGGCAAAAGCTAAGTAATAAGAGATTTTTACTGGAGACTTTGCTCGCCAAAATAAAAGTGGCAGGAGAAGCTCCTAACTTAAACCATATAAATAAAATACATGTAAAAGTTTTTGTCAACCTTTTTGCGAAGTGATAACAATCATAATGATCAGGTCCTGCCTTGATGTGAAAGTTATTGTGTCTTGGGTGCTAAAAGACTTTTTCTTTTCATTATAGGGTTTCCATGGCAACTGCATCCTCCCAGGTTCTGATTCCTGAAATTAATCTCAATGATACTTTCGATACTTTCGCACTTGATTTTACCAGGGAGAAGAAATTGTTGGAATGCCTTGATTACCTAACAGGTAATTTTTTTCTCAAGGTGCTACTATTATATGTTCCTCATAAAATAGTAGTGATAGGATTTTCTTCATTGCTCTCTGTGGTCAGTTAACTTTGGCTGACTGCCAGGTGCCCACCAAGCTGCTCTCTCACTCCACCTCCTCAGCAAGACAGGGGGAGAAAATAAGATGAAAAGCTCGTGGATTGAGATAAGGACAGGGAGATCACTCAACAATTACTGCTACAGGCAAAACAGACTCAACTTGGAGAACATTAATGTAATTTATTGCCAATTAATTGTAAGAGTAGGATACTGAGAAATAAAAACAAAACTAAAAACACTTTGCCCCCACCCCATCCTTCTTCCCGGGCTCAACTTCACTCCCAACTCTTCTACCTCCTACACCCGCATGGCACAGGGCAACAGGGAACGGGGGTTGTGGTCAGTTCATCACACGTCGTCTCTTCCACTTCTTCCTCCTCACGCTCTTCCCCTGCTCGGGCGTGGGCTCCCTCCCACGGGATGCAGTTCTTCACAAACTTCTCCAACATGGGTCCTTCCCACAGGCTGCAGTTCTCCAAGAACTGCTCCAGCATGGGTCCTTTCCACAGGGTACAGTCCTTCAAGAATGGACTACTCCATTGTGGGTCCCCCATGGGCCATGGTTCCTGCCAGAAAACTTGCTCCCGTGTAGGCTCCTCCCTGCAGGCTGCAGGTTCCTTCAGGGCGTATACACCTGCTCCAGTGTGGGTCCTCCACAGGCTGCAGTGTGGATATGTGCTCCACTGTGGTCCTCCATGGGCTGCAGGGGGACAACCTGCGTCACCATGGTCTTCTCCACAGGCTGCAGGGGAATCTCTGCTCCGGTGCCTGGAACACCTCCTCCCCGTCCTTCTTCACTGACCTTGGTGTCTGCAGGGCTGTTTCTTTCACATTTTCTCACTCCTCTCTCTCCCAGCTGCTGCACAGCCTTTTTTTCCCCCTTTCTTAAATATGTTATCACAGAGGCACTACCAGCATCAGTGATGGGCTCAGCTTTGGGCAGCAGCGGGTCTGTCTTAGAACTGGCTGTGTCTGACATGGGGTCAGCTCCTGGTCTGTTCTCACAGAATTCACCCCTGCAGCCCAACCACTGCCAAAACCTTGCCATATAAACCCAATACACTCTCCCTCTTAATCCTGAATATATTACCCCTAGCAGCCCCAGAATGCCCCAGGAAGCATTAGGTGCTACAGAGGACAACTGGAATGCATTTGCTACCTCCTGTCCTTGCATTCCTCCCCACCAGGGTGTGGGCAAGTGGGAGTGAGAAATGGTTAAAAGACACCGCAGCAGAGTGAAATGAAAGAACAGCTGGAACTCAGCCTGGAGCAGCCAGAGGAGGGAGAGCAGGGACCAAATCCCATTTCCCAGGGGACGGATGCTCCACGTGTTACCCTCTCCTTTGGGGCTGCCTGCTCGCTGTGCCAGGTTGCAGCCTGGCAGATTTCCCATGAGCAACAAGAAGGTGTTCAAGCAATCAACATCAAGAGCTCAGCAATGAAAGATGTTTTCTCATGCCAGTGATACTGTATATTTCCCCCATCACAGAACTGGACGATCTCACTGTGTCTGGGACTAGAGAGCACGCGGTGTGCTTTGCACCAGGGTGTGGGATGGGTTCTCTGCAGAGCAGAGCCCCAGCTCGCTTAACGGAGAGCTTTGGCCTGAAGAAGCCCACAGGATTAGGCCTGTACTGAAGGCCTGAGTAATGTGCGATCTCAGAGTATATAATGACTCACAAAGAGAAACAAATTACTGTAATTTAGGGTGTTTTGATTTCAATGCCAGAATTAGAACAATTCATTCCAGTTCAATTGAAAACAGAAGAGGCATGGAGTAGGTTTTCATTTTGCAGGGTCTTTTAAGCATCTGCTGTTAACAGCGAGAATTTGCAATGAAAGTCACAAAGCACTGTTAGAAAAGCACTTAAAAACACTTCCTGGGCCCATTCTCTTAGCCCAGTTTGCAGGAGATATACCCATGTTATTTCAGAAGAATGTGAGAGCGCGAGTCCCCTCATTGCCAACCACTGGATCTTTTCTATGCAGAGGGCTGGTTTCTGGCTTTTCTGCAGGGGAGTAAGTGAACAGATTAATACTGGGAAGAGCAATGCTGTCTGCATGCACAGGGCAGCACCACCCTTGCGTTACAGAGCTGTGGGGTTCTTGCTGTATCTGAAGGAGAGATTTTATCTGCAAGAAATTTCTGTATCACTGTGTAACTGGTGAATACAATCAGTGCTTAACACATACTCAAGTAAATAATACACAATAATAATGTGGTGAGAGTCACTTGAACTTTTTATACAGCACCAGTGAAATGTTATGGTGTCTGCCTCTCCCCAAAGTCTGCTGGAATTTTGCCACCATGTTGAGTATTCACCCCAAAATTATAAAAAGCCAAGGAAATGAAAGGAAGGATTAAGAAAAAGCCAGGTTCATTTGCCCTAACCTAGGAATCTACCTGTAAAATAATCAGCCTCAGCTTCCTTTGTAGCTGAAGAAGAGGAATAACCACATCATTTTAAGGCATGTATATCAGTCAGTTGACTTCATTCTGGAGGTGCCTATTTCTCCCAGCTGGCTCCAAACAGAGGCTAGAGAGACTCATTAAAATGTAGATAATTGTGGTTTACATCTTTAAAGTTATGAGAGGTGAACTCCATCTAGCAGTCTGCTCCTGTACCACTCAGGTCTTCTCCCCGTTGCACATCCCATGTCAATATTACCAGCCTAATTGCTGTGCACTGCAGAAAATAAAGGTTGTAACTGTACCAAAATGAAGGGTAGTCTTGCTACAGGGTGCAATGCCATGAAGATCCTTTCTGCAGTCCATCATGCTGGCTGTGCCATTTACACAGCTCCTTCTCTGCCTTCTTCCTACCTCATCCACAGTCTTGAAAAATTCCTCACAATGCAGTCTAAGGGAACTTGCGAATGTATCAAGCAGTTTAGCTGTTTTTTCCTAATCTACCATTTTTATCCTTGCCCTTGATGCCCAGTGAAGAACAGCTTTAGCTGGCTCTGTCTTTGTACTCTTTTTCTTCACGTTAATAAATAGCATATGGCTGCAATGGCAAAATCCAAAACACATGTCCAAATTATCTGAGCATAAAATACAACCTATGCAGACAGTTAAAATATGTTTATGTAAATATATGTATATATGTAATATATATGTGTATATGTATAGTCCCAAGAGTCAAATGCACTTGATTATTCTCTATTGTTGTTCAGAAACTCTAGAGGAAGATTTATTTTATTTTACCCCTTTCAGATTGATGAATGGATTCTTCATAGATCTTAAACTGAAAACTGTGTGACAGAGTGGATTGGGCTTTACTTTTATCATGTTTCACAGTTAAGTAAAATGAAGACCATTTGTAAGTCCTAGTGGTACATCTGTGTTGTGAATCAAGTGAAGAAGCCTATATTATGTCGATCATCCGTACTGCTTCTGAACAAAATGTCAAAGCCTGAATTCCAGCTTCATTGTGTCTGCTGTCAGTTGCCTTCGAAGCAATTGACCTTGGTTATCTTCTGGAGATTTTCTTCTACTTTGGTTCTTCCCAGTGTACTATTTGTCAGATCTTCTTCATCCTCCATCTCCCCAACCCCAGTTTTCTATGTGGCATATTGAAGTTTGCATCTTTCTTTCTTCCTAGGCTATTTCTTTCCCAAATATAAATTTAACTAGTTTGTGCTTATCATTTACATAGCTGTCTGTCCAAAGCTTCTGCTATCCAAATGAAAATCTCTGATATTTCTCTGAAAGTTGCCAGCCAGACATTGAGATGTCAAGCTCAGTATAGTAAAACAATACCCTTAATCTTCCTCTGACTGTTCTATCCTTTGTATATATAGCCTTGATGTCTTTTGAAAGCTTTCTTATCTTGCCAGTTGCTCAAACTCTTCATCTGGAACTCATCTTTTTCTAAACATGTATCTTGCTAGATCCAGGCAATGCATATGACTTGCAAACTCTCTGCACAATATTATTAACATAAGGGCTTTTTTTATCCATGGTGAAGCAAAAATACTTGCTCTGTGTCTTAATACTTTGAAATCAGTTGCAGGAACATCTATTATTTGACCTTGCAATTTGCTCTGCTTCAGAAATCCCATCTGAAACAATGATACATTTTCTCCATCTATCACTTTAGCTATGACTGTACTAAGAAATATGCATTGCCTAGCATATACCAGCAGTTTTTTCACATGAAAACAACTTCATTCTGGAAACCCTTCACAACCTGTCTTTCCTCTTAACCCTTTCAGTATTAAAAGATCAAAAACCACCTCTAGCCAGCTCAGTCTCATGCTTTGGGTGTAATCTCTTCTCATTCTGTTGTTTTTAAACAGTTCTGGTCTAACCAAAACTACGTCTACATGGTTGTATGACTGAGCTATTGATGCCAACTCATGCATGACATGACACATCAAATTTGTATCCACATCTGATGTAACTGTGCCTTTCAAGTTCTGCATGCTGGTTCAGCCTAGTGTCATGATACACCATGGAGCCAGTAATGAACAGCTGAGAGAGGTTCAGCTTCCTCAACTCCTTCATGTTCATACCAGCAATGTGAATATTTCTAGCACCATTAAGTCAAGGAGGTGGCTTAGATCTTTGTTTTTTACTCAGTATCAAAATCAGTAAGGAACCCTTACAAAGTCAATCACCCCATGCCAGCAGGGAGTTGGAGACCGAGCAATCAAAAGAAAGTTGAGGTGGTTTTAGTCAATCTCTGTGACCTCAAGCTGAAAGGATTTCGAAATAGTCTCAATAGTCGCCCAGGAGCCACTGCATTCATGCTGATTCATCAATAAGAGGTGGCAGTTTCCCTAAACTGCCTCTCAGGTGTCTGGACCATGTGAATGCTTTCAGTCTGCTTCAGAGCAAAAGCCACACAGATGACGTTGAATGGAAGGTGGGTTAGACTAACTTGGTTGAAAGGGAGTAGGTATACTCGCAAGGTCAGTTGCTTCTGGGAGCAAATTTAAGAAACTGCTTTTCTAATATTAGTTATTGCCTTTCAGGCACTTCAGGTGGGGTTCCTAACTGTTTAAGTGTGCCTGCTCAGTTTTGAGTCGAAGTCACACAAATTAACTAAAACAGCCTTCAGCAATGATTTTTACCCTTGTCAGAGAGTGTTGATTCATGAATGCAGATGGATGAAAGTCAGCGCGACTGAAGCAGTTACCAATCCCAGATCTTTGCCCTGGTCCTCTATGGAGATTGCCACCCCATGACCAAGGAGAGCTACAGATGTTAGGAAGCAATTCCTTAAACCACTGTAGCTTTCATTGTACCTTGCTAAGTTTGCTGGCCCTGATTCCAGCTTCCCTCACTGCTCAAGGCTGTAAATTTGGGGTTTTCAAGAGCTGCTTCAAATTTTTTTAGCTCTCCCTGATATTGGGTGGCAGTTTGTAGGCAGGAGGCCGCCAATAGCTGAGGGTATTAACAGCATCAGCTGTCAAACTTCAGTCTTGTTACCGGTGCGAGTCAGTGCTCTGTCCTCACCCTGAAATGGACTGGAAGGGCTCATGGGCAATCACTGCTTGTCCATGGGGAAACAGCACCGAAGGGTGGATATGAGGCTTTATGTCTTCCACTGCTGTGCTGGAAGCATGCCGGGCTTCCTCTTCCTGAGCAGTGGTGGAGCACACCCACATCAAGGCCACGGAGGGGAAGGTGCTGGTGCAGTCTTGAGATCACTCTGGAGTCTCTGTAGAGCTTTCCTTGTGGCACCTGAGCTCCATAGCAGTACTAGTAAATGTGACAAGCAAATCACACACTATCAAATGTAATAATGAAGATAACTGATGAAGGTCAATCGCTTTAATTGCATTATGGACTTACACTCTCCAAAGGAGCATGTGCTATGGAATGATGAATTTGGCAGTCAGACTTCTACATTATTTTGAAAGTCGTAACAGACCATTTGCATGTAGACTTCCCTGTCTGTCTGCAGGAGAAGCAGGTATATTTTGTTTTATTCTGAGTGGTTTATGAAATGAGTGTTGCTGAAGAGCTGAATTTCATGCAGTATCGTCTCAGGTGGGTGTGGGTTAATCACGAGAGCAAGAGAAAAGATGTCCTGCTTAGGTCAAATCTCTTTTTTCTGTCATGCTCATTATATGAAGGCCTGTAAATCTCCAGCCATAAGGCCAGCCAGGTGTGCATATGAAGAGTGAACTTAGGCTGTCATTTTCAAAGGAGTTGAAGACACTTAGGTGCTATTGAAATGTGGTTTACAGTTCATTAAACCTTCAGTAGTTGTTGCTTTCCATTAAATTAATATTTATTATCTGTGTTGTAGTAATAACAGGTACATTTCTCAAGTAAAAGGTTTTGCTCTGTTAGGTGCAGACGACTGAAGACTTTAGTTGAATAGTAGCAAAATGGATCCGCTGGTATATTTGTGATTAATATTTTTCTCAAATTTTTTTCTGTCTTTGAAGGAAAGGCAAAATATGAAAATGAAGCCTCAGCTAGAAAAAAAAAATAGCTCCTGTAGATTGTTCTGCTGGATACATTTTTGAAACATAGCTGATAGGACCAACGCAGTACTGCATAGCTTTCACAACAGTTAGTTGGCCTCAGTTAGTACACAACCTCTAAACTGCAACACTAATCTTTCCAGAAGATTGAGGGGTTTTTTCTCCTTCTTTTGTTTATATTCCCCTCCTGGATGACTGTTCTTATTTTAGTTCATTTCTCTCTCTATTAATATCCATCTGTCCCAAGGGTTCCTCTGCTGAGGAAAAAAAAAAAGGCATTGGTAAGCTTCCGTGCTACAATATTTAGAGCATCACAAATCATGGTCATCTCATGAAACACATCTGAATGTTTCCTTATGCCCCTTGGTTGAAAGAGGCTGCTTGGAAATGTGTCTGCACTTTAATCCTTGGGAACATACATCAGTAAACCGGGGACAAGAACTATAAAAATTCTTAATGGAAAGTAAAATAGATGTTTCATAAAAATAAGATGTTGCAAAAGTAAAAGTGGAATTCCTTCAGAGGAACTTTTTTCGAGGCCATTATTTGTGGCTAACAGAAGTTAAAGAGCTGATAGCAAAAATACCATTCAAAGTTGCCTTCCTTTTCCTTTAATACAGGCATATTGTGGTTGTTTCAGCTTGAGTGCCCTCCTGCCTCACTCTGTGACAGCTGGGAGGAACACTATTAAGCACAAGGGTTTGGGGTTTTTTTGCATGATGGTGGCATGTAGGGAAGATGATTAGGAATGAGGCTCCCACTGAGACAAGCATGCAGGAAGGCCCACCAGTCTTTCAAAGAAAGACTCATTTGTTTCTTATTTAGCTGTTTGGCTTTGTAAAGAATGCAAACAAGGAAAATTTAGACATAAGAAGTTTGCTTCAAGTTTCACTTCTTTAAACAGGTCTTTAAAACAAACCTGTGTGTTAATATGGGAGAAAAATGTATAGCTTGCAACACAGAGATCTTGCTTGTTGATTAAAAAAAAAAGAAACAGAGGGACAACTTTTTATTAAAGTGTTTGGATTGTCTTTTAGAATTATTTAATTAGCAGTGACATTAAAGATTAGGTTGTAATAGTCATACAGTCATGATGTTATAAGAACTCTTTATATAAGGCTGAAAAAAAGTGAGTTGTATGGTCAACAGAAATTATATGCATCTATATTAGGAAGGATAGCTAGGAAATAAATAAAAATGAACTTGGACAGAGGAGAAGATTGAGCATGAAAGCATGGGTGTTTGGAGGCTTCCCCAAAATTATATTTTTTAAATACCACTTGTGCCAACCTCTGGTAAGATAGGCTAGGCAAACACTGCTTTCAAGTCAACAGTGAAGAGTGTTGACTCTCCCTCTTGATATATGCATCAATGAAACTGATAATTTTGGTGTGATGGTCAGAAACAATCCTAGAAAAAGTAACATGTCAATTGTACCTATTTAATCACAGTTTAACATGACCACCAACACATCACTTCTGCTAGGGCATCTGAAACTAAAGCTACTTTAATAAAAAATATTTTCCAAATCTGGAGTTCCTAGGTGGTTATATTGATAGTAAGAATACCTTTGCAACAATTTATTGATAATCAAAGTTACTACTGGAATTAGCCAAAAGTTGTTGAAAAGTCTGTTGGATGGTGTAGCTACAAACTCATACATCAGATGCATCCCCTATCTCAGGTGAGAAGGGAAATATTTTACTGATTGTGTCAGTAAGCCTCCTCTGTTGTATCTCACAGCTCCCAACCCACCCACCATTCGAGAAGAGCTCTGTACAGCTTCTTATGATACCATTACTGTCCACTGGACGTCGGATGATGAGTTCAGTGTGGTCTCTTACGAGCTGCAGTACACCATCTTCACCGGACAAGCTAATGTTGTTAGTAAGTATAAACCACCTCTTTTCTAGTTCTGTTTCCTTATGGTTTCTCTGTAAACCAAGTGTCTTTAAATATAAATGTAGGAAAATATTTTCTAGGAAGATTTAAAGCCAAAATTTTAAATCCAAACCAATAATGATTTCAAAAGGTTTTAAAATTCAGAATTAATTCAGTTAAAATTTCCTGTGTCTTTTCTGGGAGTGCCATGTAGTGGGAGCTTTCGAAGACTAAAACCAGCACATATTCCCAAAGGCACAAGTATTGGCTATGTTAACAGGGCTCGTCTCTTGCGTCCTAGGTCCCTTGTTGCAGATGTAGCAGGGACAAAGACCTCAGTTTCATTGTCTGGGCTAGTCAGGCACTTGGGAGCCTGTGTTGAACGGGTCGTTAGTTAGAACTGCAGCCCCGTTGCCATTTAGATACCCTGGACAACTGGACCTTTGTCAGAAATACAGATTAAGTCCTTCCCTCTGATTTTTACTGTCTTCAAGGCTACAAAGCATAGGTCTCAGTTAGTATACTGAAAGATAAGGCAGCAAACATCAGTGGAACAACAATTAATGTGGTAACTTTGTTCGACTTACAATGACATTAACAATCATTGCTTTATATTTTGTATTGTAGCACATTTTTTATTAAATACACTCTCTGTTTTGAATCTGTGACTTTCCTTAATGAACAAACTTACTGATTATTCCTTGGATTGTTTTGTTGTTAAATAACTATTCCTCCGAGAAAACAGTGTTGTCTAATCTTTGGCCAGGAAGTCAACACTTCTGGGTTCAGTGCATAGTGATCATTGACTATGAATTTGGAGAAGTCATTTAACTTCTTCCTGTTCCCCGTGTGTTTAACGGGAATACCACTAGCTGACATGTACTTGCTTTATGAAACAAGGATTCTGAAATGAACCAAATCAATCAAAAGGTGGAGTTTGTTCAGGCAACATGTATTTAAATTAGGAACTCATTGCCACAGAGGGTTGTTGTGTTTTTGAGTTCTTGATCATGCAAGAAAAATCCACTGAGAACAATGAGGTGCAGAGACTTCCTCCTGGCTCAGGAAGTCCCAGAGCTGTAAGCTGTTGAGGCCTGGGAGAGCGTGGTGAGAAATGACCGCTGTGTGCTTTCCCTGTTCCTTAACACCTTCCTACGCCCTTGCTTTTGTGCACCATCAGATACCCCGGGCACGCACTGAGCTGGATAGGCTTAGCTCTGACCCAGCGCAGAAGTGTTTTTCTTCTTACAAGATTTGTTGAGATACTTTGATGAAAGTCAGTGCTTTGGACATGTTTACATGCTTTATGTCAGTGGAAAAATGGTGTGGTCTATGCCAAGTTTCAGTACTGAGCCAAACTCCTGCACTGACTCCTCTGTTGCTGTGCACACCTCATTTTCTCCATCACTAAACTGGAGGTAGTTTTCCAAGCCATCTGAAAGGATATCTGAGGATTCATGTGCTGGCTTGTTAACACCATTTTTAAGTAGCATACTGTGACTATATTATGGTATTCAGGATTGACTAAAACATAAGGTGGACTATTGAAAATTTGATGAGTGTTTTGCCAAAACCTCCATTTAGTATTTCGCTAAACAGCCTAATTTTGGACAACACACTGGAAAATTTAAGACTTCTGGAAAGACCAAGTAACCTTCAACACATGCTCCTACATCTGAGCAAGCTGGATAACAAAAAGGTCTAATAGTAATTTGGAACAAATTGGAGCAAGGTAGATAAGGAAGGAAAAGCTTCCCTGATTAATCACTACTAAGCAGATAAGATTTAAAGATAACACAGTTCATTGCTTGTTTTCTAACCCATTTTTATCTATGGCTTTATACTAGAAGACTTTATGCAAGTCAGTTATTGGCATTACGTGTGAACACGGCAGCAGAAAGGTGTGCCATTTCCACACCTTTGTGATGTGGGGTTTTACTCTTTGCTTACTAGTGAATAAATAACAAGGTATTTCATTTTTAGGTTGTATTGTAGGTTTCCCCTGTGGAGGTGAAAGCTTTGATCTGCAAAACATGTATCAATTAGCCTACTCTCAGAGATTCAATATGATAATTTTTGGGTATAGCATGAAGTGCTCAGTGTGCAGTCTGAACTTTCATTTTATCACTTTGCAAAAATGGTGTCATTAAAAGTTTGAAGAGAAAACAAATTAACACTGTAAGAAACTTTGTTTACAAAATGCTCTGAAGACTTCAAATGACAGTAGAAAGAAATTAAAGAACTGGCCCTTTTTTTTTTTTAATGCAGCTAGGTCTTACACAAAAATCCTGGCTGTTAGTTTCAATTTAATTGAAAGCTATAGTGTTAACCCACATTAAATGCATGCACATGTAAGTATATGTGGAAGGGTTTTCTAAATGTTGTAAAGCTTCTTTTTAATCTCGTTATTTAATGTAGACTTGAACACCTCCAATGGAGATGTTCCCACCAAATCTAGCTGCTGCAGATCTGCCCGGGTTTCTAACACATGGGACTCTCCCAGTTCATTCCAGCTTCCACTGGTACTGGAGATTTGCCCATTAACATCCTGATTTTACTCAGAACACTGCTTGGATGTTTCTTCACTTTGTTGGATTATATTCTTTGTCCTGCAGAAGGGTCTAATATCCCAACTTTTATAAATGACTTTCCAAGATTGTCCCTGTGATATCGGAGTGTACCTTAGCAGTGTGGTTGAACAGAGAGCGCTATTTTCTCACTGTAAGCGGCGTTAGCAGGCGCTGCACTGCAGCCTTCATGTTTTGATGAAATGAAGCTAGGTGATTTTTTTTTTTAAATCCTGTTTTAATGGAATAGATTTTGGATTAGCACAAATTTCTTTCTATTTATGGCATTTGCATGCTGTTGCACATATTATTTTTTTTAATTTCCCTGTCATATCCCAAAAAGTTTCCATTGGTATTGTGTGTTGCCTGTAGCAGATAATGTAAACAGGTTCATAGATTGTCTTCAGTTCTGTGTTTTTGTAGCTATGAATTAGTCACGAGGGAGTAGCTAAAGTACTGCATTAAACCAACAAGCTTTTTTCCCCGGTGACAATAGGAATCACTTTGCATACATACCCACCTACCGTGCTAATGGAGGCTTTTCTTTTGGAATCCGTTTCTTAAAACCACATAGCCAGACTGACTGCACTTTCCACTCCTTGGTACATTTCCCCTACCAGAGGCATATATCATTCAGAGATTGCTAAGAATTCAGTAACAAAAACAAGCAATGATATGTTTTTCTAGTGTATTTTCTATCCAACGTAATCAACTATATTCTTTTTTATTAACTGAAAAATTGGAGAGTTAACATTTGATGGAGAAGGTCCAAATAGAGTATTTCATTTTGAATCCTGTTTCATACAGGAAGGATTATTTCCAAATGTGGCCAAAATGCTTGGCTATTAAATGCTTGGCAGCCCTGTTCTGTGCCTAAGAGCAATACAGAAGTTCAAATTAAGCAGGCTTTTACTAAAGCAGTTGTTCTCAGAGTTACACCATTCGCACATTTGCATTTCTGAGAGGCAGCTAATCACCTGCAATCTGAATATTGTAAAGGCTTTTAAAATGACTTTGTCACTAGCTAGCTAACATGCATTATAATTTCATTATCGCATTTCAATAAATTTTCAAGTATTTATTGAGTATGCATTTTTTTAACATCATGGAATTGCTTTAGTGTGCTTCAGGAAGGTTAAAATTTAAACACCCAGCTTTTTACTAGCTGCAATACAAGGTGTTTTCATGAAAAACACATCTCTCTCTTCAAGACAAAAAGCAGTAAATAATTCTCTCTTTCCTGGTAAATGGAATTTAGGTTAGTTAGTTTCATCAGCTAAATACTAAAATTCACTGTATTAAGATACAGTGTACTGTCAGAACCTTCCCAGTATTACATGGTTACTCTTCCTATAAGATAGGATAAAATTTTGTTGAAGGATCTAAGACAACTAGGAGCCCAAGCTTCCATGAAAAACAGTGATTTTATGATTCACCAATTAATTTTTGAATATTCTAGCTTTTGTCTGTTTCTGGAAGCTTTAATTTATTAAAAACAGTTTCCTTGCAATCTTCAGATTGCTACTGAGGATTTTAGTGAGTATGTTTTAATGGCACAAAAGCAAGTTTGCGATAAAATCAAGGAAACTTCCGCCTCTTGCAGTAAATAATTCTCTCTTTCCTGGTAAATGGAATTTAGGTTAGTTAGTTTCATCAGCTAAATACTAAAATTCACTGTATTAAGATACAGTGTACTGTCAGAACCTTCCCAGTATTACATGGTTACTCTTCCTATAAGATAGGATAAAATTTTGTTGAAGGATCTAAGACAACTAGGAGCCCAAGCTTCCATGAAAAACAGTGATTTTATGATTCACCAATTAATTTTTGAATATTCTAGCTTTTGTCTGTTTCTGGAAGCTTTAATTTATTAAAAACAGTTTCCTTGCAATCTTCAGATTGCTACTGAGGATTTTAGTGAGTATGTTTTAATGGCACAAAAGCAAGTTTGCGATAAAATCAAGGAAACTTCTGCCTCTTGAAGAGTACAAAAAGAGTGTTTTTCTTAAAAAAAAAGCAATGTGTTTTGCAGAAATCCTGCATATATTATTTTCTTCCACATGGGAAGGCAAAGTGGGGGTGGAGAGCTATCTGTTACCTTCACCTACTGTATTTGTTCTACCAATTTGAATTTGTAATAATTTATTTAAATAAAGCATTTTAAAATAATTAAAATACTCAAGAGATTAAATAACCTTCCCATGACTTTTGTGCTCCTTTTCCAGTTTTCAAGAAGATACATTTTATTAAAATCTAACACTGTAAATTTTAGGAGGATTTACACCTTGGGATTTTTCCCATCTGTTTTTTAAAGTGCATCAACAGCCAACACCAGGGAAATAGCTGTACAAATTATTACCTCCAGACTCTGAGAAACTTGTTTTGAAAACTCACACATCCTGTACGGACATCACTGTGCTCACTGCACCATTCCAGGATGTAATTTAAATTCTCTACATTTTTGTAGGCTACAGTTTTAAAATACATTGTTTTACCACCTGCATTACTCTGTAAAAAGCCCTGGGTTTTTGAAACAAGAAACCTGAATGTAGCCCGGGTTAGGAGTGGGTACAATAGGAGACCCTTAGCTCCTGCTGCTGTGCCAGTGAGGAGAAGATGTGTGCTTTTCCACTTAACCTGCTGCCACCGGCAGGGAGCTGAGAGGGCAAACGCTACCCCCGGATGCCCACGTTACCAGGCTGCTTGGTCATTTCCCTGAACTTTCTTAATCATCTCCTTTTGTATTCAGAGAAGAAAGGCTGTCCTGACAGGGCATAACTGGAGACAAATTCTTTTGATGCGGTGTCAAAATATTCTTTTATACCTAAAAGCTTAATGTGGCTGACACTAGTTACTATTCTCTGTTTTGAAGGATTTTGGACTTGTAGTTTGACACCATCAAAACTTCATTCCCAAGATTTTTGAATGAAAGTTCTATTTAAAGCCTGTTATCAAATACCTCACAGTCAGGAAGCTCATGGGCACATCACTGAGCATAGGCAAGAGCCGGGCTTGTTGGGACAGCAAGGTTTGTCGAGCAAAGTAACCGAGTCAGTCACTGCACATCCAACATTTATTGTACGCCGGTAGTCTGGGATGCCTAAGACTGGAAGGACAAGGAAAAGAAACCCAAGGTGTCTTGTGTCATCAAAGAGGATAGAGCCTTCCCCTAGGTCATGAGTCAGGTCAAACGGAGAGTTCCCAACTCTCTCTATTGACCGTGCAGAGAGTTTAGGGTAGGTAAGGTCCTAACTCAGGAACTCTGCTCTTTGTTCAAGGTCAGGTGGGATGAATCTACACCTGCCTGCAAGTGTTTTGCCATTAGCCCCAGCAGCAGAAGCCAAGATATAGCAATACCTAAAATTATTGTGGCTCTGACTTCTGTACACAGAAATCTAAATTGAGCATTAACTAGATTATTTAATTATGTAATAGTTTACCTTGTGTGAATATTTTACAGACTAGTGCGTATTGGGTATGTATAAATCCATATACACAGGAGGAGAGGATAGACTGGAGAGAAGACTCATAGCAATGCATCTGTACCTGTACAGTCCTTCATATGTTAGATCCAAGTTTTATACTTTGTTAAGGAGCGATCAGCCTCTGGAGGGTAACATAAAAAGTGTAATGCAAGCCTGAAAAATGTGCCCTTTAGAGAGTTGTAGTGACTGATACAAATCTAGTTTTCAGATCATTTAGCAAAAATCTGAGCACTTCTGTGTCTGAATAAGGGTTTATTTATATATGGCCTGTGTATACCATAGACCTTTTCTTCTGAAGCATGGTTGTGGAAGGAGAAGACACTTCCAGGACTCCTGTCTGGATTCATACCGCTTACTGTCATATGTTATTTGATACCCCATCAGAGGCATCTGAGTTAGGGATTCCTTGGTCATCCTGGACTCCCTCTCAATCCAGTGCTTCATTTTGTTTTATTTTAGCTTAACACTTATTTTGCAATAGCACCTATGAGCCAGGTAAGCGATGGTCTCAATGCAAAATCCATGTGGTAGTTCAGCTACAGAACAATTGTGCCTTCACTCTAATACCTGTGGCAAATTTTTAGTGGGAAAAGATGAGGATTCCTCTGAGCATTCAGTGAAATATTTTATGCCAGAAAACTGCTGCTTTTTTTTCCTTTCTTCCTCTTAGGAAACCCATTCACACCCAGACTAAAAAAATAAGTATCATTCAGTAGGTATGGTTCAGTGAAACAAGATGTGGACTGATGTTGCTATAAGCAGTTTACTACAGGTGCTAGGTACAACTGGGGTTTTCATGGTGTATAACACTGGGTTCTTTTTTTTCAGGAGGTAGACAGATGATGGTTCTATATGATCTAGTTTTTCAATAGTCTTGAGAAAAACAGTGCCGCAAGGTTGCTTTTCTTTGCTGCTTCTATCCACATGTAGCAAACTGTTTGAATCCCTTGTAGCTGATATTTAGGGAGGCTACATGTGGTCAGGATGCTCACTGGTTGAAGCATAAGGAACATCCTAGAATTCTTTTTTCCCACTTTACACCAGGAAACTGCAACAAAGAAATGTTCTCATTCTGGTAAATCATGGTCCAAAGGCCACAACCCACATGTGAGTTCAGCCACAGGCTTAGACTTCCAGACTTCAAATCAGGGTGGTGGGAGGGGTTCATCTCACCTCATTTCAGATACCTGGTTAGAGATCTTACCTATGCTGGTCACCTAGGCTGCCTCTGTGGGCAAGAAAGGAGAGGCACTTGTGGTAGGATGTTCACACCTGGAGAAGTGATAGAAACTAGTCGCTGATTTCTACCTCTCCCCAGAGTCCAGGAAAAATATGTTAGGCATTGCAGCTCTTCATTAGGTGACAAGGTGATAGGAATCCCACCTGAAACTGTGCCTCAGTTACCCATTTGCACAGCAGGATGAATAGCTGCCTGCCTCTCAAGCATGCTAGGTAACATAAGAGACCTTTGAGACAAAAGCTACATAATTCTTAGGTTGAAATTTGGGGTATGAGTTCTGTTTCTAATGATCTTTTGTTGTGAAAAGCATATCCCAAATTAGGAAGTAATATCCCAGTATGGTTATGAATTGTGTATGAGTCTGTAAACTTGTATCACAGGTCTTTTTATTTCAAGTTTTGTGTCCAGTAGCCTTTTAATTTTTACTTTACATAAAGGTTTTGTGTTGCCTAATTTGTAGAGCTGAAATTACTACTGACTTCTAAAAGATTCTCTTCGCTAGTACTTACTGGTTTGCTGGTAAAACAAGAGTTAAAAGCTGAAAGCTGTTTTTTAATAACACAGTAGCTTTCATAACATGTTCTAGGCCCAGTAAAGGCAGAGTCCAAGAAGTCTGTCAGGTTCCTAATCCAGTCAAGCATTTTTCTTTTAAGTTTTCCAGTCTTACATATGCACATGCATGCATACACTTCCATCTGCATTTATCTTTTTCTAGCTGTATAGCTATATAAAAGGTTGTGAAAATATATGCACTTCATGAATGTTAAATTTGTTATTTATGTAAACATTTATAATAAGAGAGCTATCAGACTCTGGGGATCCATTAGGCCAGGAGCTGTTCAAAACATGCAGTAAGTAATATGGGTGATCGACTGCCATTGCAGTTATATCACAGTAGGAAAAATTTATGTAGATAAATAAGGTCATCTCAATGGAGTATTTTCCTGTTTTGCAGATGATATTGCTCCTCACTTACTTTACTTACTTCCTACATATTATACTTCTGTGGTAGGCATCAAACGTACCCAAAAATGTTTGTAACTGGAAAATAATCCAGCTCTTCCCCAGCTGACATCTAACCATGAGGACATAAATCAAAAAGTTGCATCCATTAAATTTACTGGCTTAGATTACATCCTGACAAAGTCTGGAGTGTAAGAGCCAAAGCGCCCGCGCTCTACCCTGTTTGGCCTCCCATGATTTGCTTCAGGTCCTGAAGAATGCATACCTGGGGACTGTCAGCAAAGGTGCCTCCCCAGCCCTCCTAGCTTTACTGCTTATGTTAGTTTTCTGAGGCTTAAACTGAGTTCATTAATCCAAACAGGAGATTGATGGGATCTCCATAATCCTCTAGTTCTTAAGCAATAAAGAATTCCTTGTGCTGGGATATGAAAAAACTCAGACTGCTCATGCCTCCACTGAGTCGTTTCTTAAATGTCCATTTTTTATGGTTGAGTTCACATCGCAAGAACTTAAAAGGTACCTTGGCTGAGGGCTGACGAAATGAGTTAGTGGAATTAAGTAGCGACTCGGTAAATGTAACACCACTTTAAAAGGTACAGAAGCAAAATTCATATCGGTTGTTGGGTGCTCAGGAGTGCTCTAAATGTTCCTCTGTTACAAAGCGTTTAGTCAGTTATAACTATTGTGCTTTGTTTGAAATTGCAGGTTTATGCAACTCAGCCGACAGCTGGATGATTGTTCCCAATATCAAACAGAACCACTACACAGTGCACGGGTTACAGAGTGGCACTAAGTACATCTTCATTGTTAAGGCCATTAATCAGGCGGGCAGCAGAAGCAGCGAGCCTGGCAAGCTCAAGACAAACAGTGAGTAACGTGAGATCCGGCACGCACGCATTCTTCTCCTTTCTTGCCTTCCTTTTTAGGTTTGATCTTTGGAAGATACAAGAGCGCAGAGCAGCTTTACCTGTTTAAAGTGCTTCCCACAAAGAAAGCCACTTATTTAACTCAATTCAAGACTGCCAGAGTCTTCAGTAGGGCAGAAATTACTTTTTTTTTGAGAGATGTATCTGAGGTTTGGTCACTGGAAATATCATTTAGGAACAGAGCCATCACATGTGAAATGATTGAAAAATACTCTTTTGTGGTTTTGTTTTAATGTCCTCTCTATTCTTTTTCCTCTACAAAGCAAAACCTTTTCTTATGTTTGCAATAAAACATTTTATTTTTGTATAATTTTCATAAGATAATTGCTAGTTTAATTTTATCCTCCAAAATGATCCCTTTCTTAGGACACTAGAAAACTTTCTTAGCTCCATCCCCTCAGTTTTTTATGGAGTTCAACAAGGTGGTAGAGTAGTCAGAGATCCCACTTCAAAAAAACAATGGTTACACAAATTATTAGCAGATGTAGTATAGCAATTTTAAGACTGGTTTTCAGCCTGTTTCTTCTTGTGTCCCAGCCAGTCCCTCAGTCATGTAGTCATCACAGGCAGCTCTGAGCACTGGATAGGGAACACTGGGATTTGTGCACCCTCTGAAACCTGCTTATTGTAGGGGAGGGTGCCCGAAGAGGGGCGATACTGAATGTTGCAAGAAGGAGGCTGCAGGGAATGGCACGTACACGTTTCTCATTTTCCCCTTTCTGCTATTAACCTGGCTTGCATTTCTGCGTAAAAGCTGCTCATACAAACCCCACATCTGCTACCAAGAATCTGCTTATTGTTAAACCTGGTAACCTACAAGCAAATGCATAACCAGAGGACCCGTTTGGAAATGGCAATCTTTTATCCTTTTGTCTCTTTGTGACCCAGTGTGGCACAAAAGCAATCTCTCAGGTGACTGTGAGAAATTATGTGACCAGATACGCTTCAGTACGGAGAAAGACATCCTTCAGATACCGCTTCAGCAACACAAAGGCTGCTAACCAGTTAGAGAGCCAGGCTGTAGGTATTTTACTGCTACCGGGCGGTAAGAAAAAGCAGGTAAAATGTGCCCCAAATACTTTCCAATGGGTTCATTTTATACTTGATCATAATCCATAAGTAAATACATATTATGAAAGTAGATGATAACTCTAAAGCTAAAAGTACTCCTTATCTCATTCCTGACCCATCTCTAATAATGTTAATTGAGAATTAGTATTGCCTTAATCATCTCCCATTTTAAATGTCTGTATTTTCAGAGTGGCTAGAGATCTGAACCAACACATATTGACTGTCACTGTTCAGATGGACTTAATTTCTTCTTACCCCCCACATTAATGCTTTCAGGTTTACTGCATGAGAAATGCTTAACTGTTCCTTCATAAACTCTGAACAATTTACATCTTATTTGATGTACGTGTGTCAATGCCTGACACAGGCCTCATGAGAGCGCTCATTTCTGTTTTCTGTTCATGTCATCAAACCTTCCGCTTACACTTTTTTTCCCCTTGATATGAAAGACAGTCAGAAGGGAAAAGGGCTTTGCTGGACCACTCATGGAGTCATAGTTTCCTAGTTGTCTCCTGGTGGAGGTAAATGATCGTTCTGCTTTTTGACACAATGAGCAAGCCTGTCAGAATTGTGGCGGGCTTTATATATCTACAGGGTTTGGTTTACCAAAAAGCTTCCTGTTATTGTCTACAAACCTTGTGCTACAGCCGAAGATACTTGCCAAGAGCAACAGCCTCAGTAATGTTTTTACACCATATTATTTGGACCAAGTTACAGTTCACTTCCTTCTTTTTAATGCACAGTATCCAGCACCACATGGGCATCCTTCCAAAGCGATCCTGAATTGTTGACTGTGCTTGTTATAAATAAAGCTGTGAGTGAACGAACAGACAAGGCTAGTGCTTCTTCTTCTTTTCAAACTCGTTTTGTGGGATTTGAAATCATACTTTTTTGTAGAAACGATGAAGATGTTGTTATGGAGCTTTATCCCTAGAGAATTAATAGAATGTAACTTATTCTAAATCTAATATGCTGTGAAAAAAGCAACCCTCAGACCTTTATTAGCATGTATATTGGTTTCAATTACGTGCAAGAATTAGAGTATTCGGGTTACCTCTAGGTCAGAGATAATGGGCATGATGATTATGCAGGGCTCTTTTCAGGGATTATCGACACGGGGAAGTTAGTGCACAATGAGAGTGACAGTAAACTGACAATGCAAACTAGCTATTGCAGGGAGCAGAATAAGTTAGTCTACCTCGAGAACGCTTCAGAGGAGGATATTAATATGGTTCTGTAATCTTGCAGGCTTCTTAGAGGCTCGCTAATCCACTCTCCTTTTCAAAATCAAAGCCAAACCATTCTTCTGCCATCTTTGTCTCTGCCTCTCTAGGTCAGCCATTTAAACTGGACCCCAAATCTGCTCATAGAAAATTGAAAGTGTCTCATGATAACTTGACGGTGGAACGTGATGAAACATCCTCCAAAAAGAGTCACACACCAGAGCGATTCACGAGCCAGGGGAGCTACGGAGTAGCTGGCAATGTGTTCATTGACAGCGGGCGGCATTACTGGGAAGTGGTCATAAGCGGGAGTACGTGGTATGTATATAAAAATATATGTGAAAAGAATAACTAGTTCACACCGTGCAGGTCCTGGCACGGTTTCTCTGATAGAGACCAGTAGCAGAGGCATGGGGAACAGTACAGGAGCAGGACAAGCATATACTTTCACATAGTTTGTCAGACTATTTTCCCAGTCTTCAGCACTTTTGGACTCTGGAACTAAATCTGCCAGATAGAGCATCTTTATATTTAGCGGCCTTCACAGGACTTTTACTCCATGTCCGGGGATGGTTGGTTTTTGAACCCACATACAGTACGTTTTAAGATTTTAGTGAATTGGAGAGCTTAGAAAGTTTCATCTTGTTTATACAATAGAGCGAACTTTGTAAGTGTGATCATTTCTTTACTAGATGTGAAAGATCTTAGCGTCCTTCAGTAAGAAAAAAAAAATAAGTATGAGGACAATCTGATGATCCAGTTTCACAGGGGTGGAGGTCAGATTTGCTTCTGGGGAGGGGGCGCGGAGCAGCAGAGCTGTAGGTCTGTGCCCCAGGGTACGAAGCAAGGGGCAGGAAATGGAGGATTGCATTCCTCCGCTCCTCAATGATCCTCTGTGTCATACAGGGGTGGATTTCAGGGGCCCTTTAGTCAGTGGAAGAGATGTCATCCTTTGGGATTCAAAGGCAGCAGTCATGATGGAGGTTAATGGAGTGGAAAAATCAGTAAGGTCTTCGGGTATGCCCACTGTCTCAAACAAGAAAAATGCTGTTTACCTGTGCCAACGCTAAGGAATGGAAATAGAGTAACTTATGGCACATTAATCTCTGTTGGTTGAAAGCCCAACAAATACTGCAGTGTCTCTAGAACGTGAGGAACTTTTACATTTCTGTTATATATGAGAAATCAGGTATTTGCCCCCGGTGTCCATTAATGAGAACATTTTCACAATCCTTTTACCCTGCACATCTTGCCATAAATTATGGTTTGCAGAGCAAATGTCTTCACCTTCAATTGCTTCACTTGGCCCAAAACCCACTCTCAAAAATGCTCATTTGAATCTAAAAACCACACCAACATCTGGCAAAACATATTTGGGAATGGCAAAAATGTTTTTTTTAATGTGTCCTTTGATGTTTACTCTTGCATTCCTTCTTCTGGGCCATATATTAAAGGAGCAAGGAGAGATCAGATTAGCTGACAGATAGCAGTGTATTTTAAAATCAATGAATTCCTCTGTATTCATCTGTTTGGAAGTGGAAGTTTGAGGCCCAGTGATTTAAACTCTGAGTTGCTGAGTACTCAACAATCTTCCTTTTGAATACCAGAGGCGAGTGCTCCAACAAATTACCATAGCAGCCAAACTACAAACAATATGAGGGACAATAAAGTTTCCCTGACCTCTCAGACCCCTAAGAGAAATGGGGAAAAACATTAATTAAGCCTGTGCAGATACTGCGGTGAAACATCACTTAATTAGAACTTAACCAGCAGAAGTAAGAGGCCGGGGCATTCCAGTGAGTCCTCTGGAGTTTGACGTCACTGAGAGACAAACGTGGCAGGAAGCATTTGTTTCCTTGAGTTGTTTTTTTGTTTTCCAGGTATGCCATTGGTATTTCCTACAAGTCAGCGCCAAAGCACGAGTGGATCGGCAAGAATTCTGCCTCCTGGGTGCTGTGCCGCTGCAATAACACGTGGGTGGTGCGGCACAACAGCAAAGAAATCCCCATCGAGCCAGCGCCTCATCTCCGGCGGGTCGGGATTTTGCTGGACTATGACAACGGTTCCCTTGCTTTTTACGATGCTTTGAACTCCCTACACCTTTACACTTTTGACATTACATTTGGGCAGCCGGTGTGCCCCACGTTCACTGTGTGGAATAAGTGTTTGACCATTATAACTGGCTTGCCTATCCCTGACCACCTAGACTCCTCCGAGCAGCTCGCATGACTGCTAAAAGCCAAAAGGTAGGATGACGCATCTTCCCAGGGCGGCCAGGCGGCTGCCCACAGGAGCTTGCCCGGAGCTGGTGGATCACGCAGCATCCCGGCCGCGAATCCGGCCAGAACTGAAAGGGGGAGAATATCTCTTTACAGTGTACTTTGTACGGAAGCAAAAAGTGGTCCCGGCCGTCACTGCCGAATCCGGCCAGAACTGAAAGGGGGAGAATATCTCTTTACAGTGTACTTTGTACGGAAGGACAAAAAGTGGCTTTAATAATATCTTAGAACGTTCTTTTGAAGTTGGTTTTGTTTGGTTGGTTTTGTATTTAGTCTCTTACAGGAAGATTTATAAATTATTTATAAAAACAAAAAAAAAAAAGAGAGAGAGAAGGGAAAGCCTGGTTTGGACACCTGGAAAATGATTTATTTGTTTTGCACATTGATGGTCCTATTAATTAAAGTTTCATCAGCCCTTTACATCATTTTATTTTACAGTGGATAAAAGCAGGAAATTGGAAGGATGAAAACTGCGCAGTGGACAAGTCAGTATACTGCAGGTTTTATTCGTGCCAATACTAGTGCTCTCATTACCAGTCTTACTGAGTGTGAGATCTCCTAATTTCTACTTTGCACATGGGAGGGTGCAGACCAAAAAGAACAAAAATAAACAAGTGAGGAAGTGCAGCTAGCCAACACAGCAAAAGAAGAAATTTTAATTTACTTCTGTTCACAGGGCAGTGCTCTCTCTGTTCATAAAAAAAACATGTGGAATATCTCCTAGAAATGTGAGTGGATAAATCATCTGGTGATTTATTTTATTGATGGCAGCCTTCCCATCTACCAGCGTTTCGCCTTCATCTTTGGGAAACATTGTAGAATCACTGAGGATGTGAAAGACTGGTACCATCTCTGAGAATCAGCAACACTGGAGGAGAGCAGCCAATCCAAGGTCTGACTGTAGACTAATTTGATAAAGCACAGCATCATTTAAGGATTGATTGTAATGGAAGATGTCGTGGTTCTGATGGTAGACATGTGAATGCTTATTGCTGATTTTACAAGGTTCAACATAGCAAGCCCAGCCAACAACTCGGAAATGACATATGCGCCACTTTACCATTGATTTTAAATTAAATACAAATGTTTCATTGTCATATATTATGTAGTCTCTATAACAAAGCAAGGAAATCTGTTTTACATGGGCTGTATGGAGAAACACTGCAGCTGGGGTTTGCTCATAGTTATCATTGTCCTGGGTTGTTTGGGAAAGCACAGTTCGCTTTGTGAATGAGGAGTAAATAACAAGTTTTCAGCAGCAGTAGGAATCTGCACGGGCAGCCCCTACGTTCATCCTGGTGTTGGTGGATGAACTTCAGTGAAGGCAATAGAGGTTGTACCTACTTTATCTCAAAGCTGATCAGGTGCATGTTTTTTCTTTTCCTTCTGCAGAATAGAAGCCCTTTGTAATTACTACAATGCTTATGTATAAATGATCATTTTGGGAGATGCTTGAGGCATATGACAACTTTAAAAGAATGTTTTTCTTACAGTGTTTTGTTGTTACTATGCAAGTGGTGAAAATCTGCCTGTGTAGAAAGAGGATAAATTGAATACCGGCTTTAAGAAAAGATTTGCTCAGTAATTTATAACCATGCTTTAGGTGTCTTTTGAAAAGGATGCCTTAATGCACTTTGTTCACTAGTGGGTCCAAACTAAAATGGTCCCAAGCTCAGCTTCAGATTTTTTAAATACTGATTCTCCAGGTACCAAGCTGTACTACAGTTTGCCTTATGATGATGCAGAAAACTTATGAGCAAGATGAGGAATACATACATGCCTATTTGTTTTTTTTCCTTTTTTTTAATAGAAAATAAATGCCTATCCATGTTCCTTTGATTCCCCTTTACATGCCCTGCTAAATGCTGAATTAAATGGAGAAAAGTCTGACAGTATGTTGCTGGTACCATGGCTTTCAGCTGAGGCAGCATCCCATGGTTCACAGGTAGGAGCCACTGATCTTTCCAGAGTTGACATAAATAAGCAAAAATGTGTACATATAGTGAACTGCAGTGTTTATCATAGTGTTTTAATAATAAAGAAATGTATACCCTCAAAAACGAAAAAGTAAATAAATCCCCAAACATTACATTTTATAATCGATCACAATGCTACTAATACAGTCTGAAGTACGTTGCCCAGATGATCTGGCCTGGGATGTTTGGAAGGTAGCTGAGATGGCATGAAAATTATTATAATGAGTTTACAGGAGACGACTGATGCAAAACAGTGATAAAAAGATGCAGAAGGAAAGGAGTTTTAATGTAGGATTATTGCCAAGCTTCTGCCTAAAAGGAAAGGGTATATTACCAAAGTACACATGGCAAGGCTGTGTATCTTCTCTTTTGCCAGAAATATTAAATCTAGAAGCTGATTTCAGTAGTGGACAAACTGAAAACACTGTTCAGTGTTTGGCCGTACAATCTTGGCAGAGATTGAGCTGGATGGAAGTAACACCATGAATTTGGAAAGATCCCCGGTGATCTCACCTATTTTCATTGTAAAGCTAGACCGTGAGTCTAAAGACAGATCATGGTTTTGGCCAATGGAAAAGGAATGGTCTGTTATCTACAGGCCTTGATGTATCATTTTTATTTTAACACAGAATGCTTCATTTGGAGCTAAGCCACATTTCTCCAGTGGACTATTCATTCAGTCAGTACTTTTTGTGCATATATGTGTATACATGTATACGTATGTATGGGTACACACACGCCAGTATATGCACAAATATAGTGTGTAATTTGTGTATATGCATACATACATATATACACACACAGACTGAGAGTAATTAGTCAGGTGTTCTTTTTTTGCTTGTTTCTCAGACAATTTCATATTCTGTGTGACTATGAGGAAACAAGTTTGCTATGAATGATATTCTTCTGGACATTTTTTAATGAACAAAATCTGTTTATTTTACAATACTTGATTCAATGCCTGATTAATCAATAAAAACATCCATTCAGAAATGTAGCTTCTGTGGTCTGTGGCATTTTACATGGTCCGTAGTAATCAATTGAAATCTGGGGGAACGGTAATCCTCGTGTAAAAATAAAACATGGTCCTTTAATGTAGCGTGCAGTCTTAGATGAGGGGTTTCCCCTGATTTTTGAAAGTTTTGTGACTAGGAATGAGGTAGCATTGAATAATGCCATGTTTAAGAAAGGCAGATTTTTGAGGTAATAGTCTGCTGAGATGCAAGCAATGAATGTAGTAGATAAAGCCTGTGTTGGTATAATGATTGTTTCAAAGGTGTATTTAAAACCCAAGTTGGGATTCAGCGGAGTTAGAGCAAACTGTAGGACAATCTCTTTAGAAGACAGTAGCATTGGCTCAGAGTAGTCAAAGCTCTTGTCTAGCTTGAGGTAGTGAAACGGCAGGGGACTTCGTTCTCTCTGAGGCCAGATAAGATTTTCCATGTGTTAGGCTCCCATGTGTTAATGCATGCCTAATGGGGAAAAAGTCATTCAGGAATGTGCTGTATGTCATAAATTATTTAGTAGACTGTCTCCAGCCCAGTGTAGTTTCCTGTTGTTGGCTTTCAGAGAGCACTGAGAGAGCTGAAGTTGCTGCATTTTCTGCCAGGAGTTTATTCTTTGTCTGCTTTGGGTATCCCATTTCTCAATTGCTCAGCAAAGAGACCCCCACTGAGCAGTGGGTCCCAAGGGTAGGAAGCATAAAAATCCCTCAGGTGTGGGTACAGTGCGAAAAGCTGGAAATCGGCAAGTACAGGTGAAAACACATGCACGTTCTTCGTTATATTAGCAATAGTAGGTCACTAAACAGCAGTGTGCATCATCTGTTTTAATCCTGCATCTTAATTGCAAAGACTATATTCTTTCCATGTTAGAAAATGCAACAGGACACTATTGACAGCACAAATCAAAGTGTCAGCTATTTAACCATTTCATTTTGAGATGGCCAGCATTTATAGCACTATGAAGAACTACTGGCTGTGGGAGATTTCATTAAACTATTATTTGACATCGAACACAGTATTTCTTTCTTAATTATTCTGATAAAACAGATGCCTAGTAGTTCCCAGATTCTGCTTTTAGTTACAGTAGCACAAATTCCAGATAAGCCCATGCACCAAAACAAAGTGAGAACTGCTAGTGGCTCTTATCTGTATCACCAAAACTGAGGCTATTTGTTTTAATTGGAAACACTGTCTTCATTTCTGGTTTAGGAGTGAAGAAGTGTTGGATCCATGCAGAAAGTACACACTGGGCCATCTCAGTAACTGGCCAGGGCAGGCCTGGCCTGAAGGCCGTCGGTGGGGCAGCTTTGGGAAGCTAGTGATAAACAAAAATGTGCACAGGTTGCTTATGTAGTTCTGTACTGGCAATTTTCTTGTAACACCATCTCTAATGTCTTTTCACATACTGATCTTTCCAGTAGTGGAAGAGCGTATTAAGATATAGGAATGTAAAATGCAGCCTTTTCCTGTGTTATTGGGTTGGTTGCCCCATTAGAAATTAGCATCTTCAGCATAGTGTTCTGAACTTCAGCCTTAATCTTCGTCTTCTCCGCATGGGGAAAAGCCCTGGTCACTCCCAAAAGCTGATGGTGGGTGTTCCAGATTATGCTGAGCCATTTGTTTTTATTGTGCTTTCTGAAGTAAAAGAAACTCTCTTTACATTTTAACCTTTGATTTAGCACTTGATTTTCATATAAAAAACTAAAAGACTAAAGAGCAATGATGTTAACAATGCTTCAACGTGAATGAGACTCTTGGTTTGGACTGTGAGGCTTAAGGTATCTGTGTACCTAAATCTCTGTGCCAGGATAGGCTGATTTGTCATTCGTGTGGGAGTTGAACAGTACAGGTGCAAGTGTTTTCTTCTGAGGTAGGCTTTTGCGTTAACTCCGCTCTTGGAGTGGACTATTCTGTTTCTTTAATTTTTTTTTAATTGATTTTCTGATTCAAGTGCAGGCCATGTTAGTAAGACTGTAAGTAATACAGTCTTTCATCATGTTACTTATTTTAGCGAGCCCTACCGTGTCATGTGCCTCTGGCAGGTCGCTGAACACATCAGCTGCAACCATAACCTTTGCAACATCACCTCCAATGTGTGGACTGATGTTTAAGCCATTGACCAAGTACATAACTTTCCCAGGTGGGATTCACCTTGCTTTAAGTAAGGAACTCTAGCACAAATGGTGACACCGGTTCAAGGTGAGAGGCTTATATATTTCACAAAGATGATGTAGGAAAGATATGGGCTTGAATACCATCAGTGGTGAGGCAGTTCTGGTTTAGAAGCATGACAATGTATTAGGAAGGCATGAAGTCTTCTACTACAGTGCGATCAACAATGTCATTGTTACTGCTGCCTGCGAGAGGGACGGCGGTAGCAAAGGAGGGAGTTCTGGAGCAGTGCTGAGAGAGAGCGTTCAGAGCGACAGGACAGCTGGAAACCTGCCACCGCTACCTGCCCTGGCGCCATGCCACAGCTCTGCGAAGCAAGTCTGCACCTATTCTTCCTTTTGTTACAGCTCAGCCCCAATCCACATTCCCAAATGACAGGAAAAAAATACTGCAATTATATGTTTGAAATCCAAACCTGAATAAAAGCAGCAGGGCAGGGATGACAGCCCCAGGCCTTGATTCTCCTTTATTCACCCAGATTTTTACATCTGTTGACTTCAAAGGAGATATTCCTGATTTACACAGAGGTAGGTACAAGCCCATGAATCTTCAGCTTCCAAAGGGTCAAACCCCAGTGAAGCAGGAGCCCCTGTGTGAACAGCTCAGCATTCCTATTAAATCATGTCTTCGGAGAAGGCGCATTAGCTGCTAGCAAAACTGTAGTTTCTCATGAGCTGTTTCCCAAGGCCAGCACAGGTGTGTTTTAAAATGTATCTTTCTTTTAAAATGTATGGTTCAATAACACTCTTCTTGGGTGAAATGTACAGGCAACGCTTTGCTGTTTCTTCCAAGCAGGGTGGGAACAATTCTCTTAGCAGGTGCTGCGCTACTTTTATAAAAGTCATGAGAACGGCAGATACATAAGTTATGATATAATGCTGCAACATAAGACTATTGTTCTTGGACTTCCATTTAAAAATGGATAATAACTAAAGAAGCTTAGGAGTCTGCTTCCTCTAACTGTTTGTCTTAATTTCTATAATTATTGGAATGTATGGAGATTTTCCCTCTCAAGAAATATCACCTCATTTCTTTTTAATACACACAGACACGTAGTAATTAGGACTATTCCTGAAAATCCATAAATTCATAGAATAGCTTATAATCAGCCTTTGAAAGACAGCAAATGGAGGCTTTGTGTTAGTCATTGAACAGGGAAAAAAAGCTATAGCTGTTTAGATCACTGAAACAAAAAAAAAAAAAAAAAAAACTCCCACCCCCCCGCCACACAAGAGGATGGGAAAGTTTTCATTAGCAATTTTTTATTTCTCCCTCATTTTTATTTTATATGGAAAGCAAACTATTCCACTTGAAAATATTTCTCTGTTATCCTTCCATTTCTTCACCTTTCTTTTCTGCTTTCAGTCTCATTTTCAGATTTTAAATACTAGAGTAGCAAGAGGTGTGTTTTAAAAAGTTGGATTTATTTTTTATTTCCTTGAAAATTACCTTTTTCTGGAGGCTCACAGAAAACCAAATGAGAAGTCAAAATAGTAATGCAATATGGCAGCTTGGAAGTTGAGAGTATTTTTGAATTAGAAGTTAAAGAAGGAATGTAGATAAGCCTGTCACTCTTCTACAATTACTGAATTATTTGATTTCATTATTCTGGGCTTAATAGTATTGCTTTCTAATTAAAACAGTGTTATGAGACCTGATTAAGGAGCACAAGCAGAGAAATAGTAGATTATTTTAGGATAACCCTGGAACAAGTTCCCTTTAATAGCAATATATATATTCACCCTCATTAACGTCAACCTCATTAAGCTCGGGGGTTTTTTTTCGTTTTTAAATATTGTGTGTCCTCTCTAGCAGTAGTTCCCAGCCTAGAAGTATGTGTCTCTTTTGGGAAGTAGGGTCTAATTCCTTATGAAATTGGGAAAAAGTCCTCCCTATAGCAGGTGTGAAGGTGGTGCTAGCACAGTAAGAACATCTCCCACTGGCAGGGGGCAATTTGATCTATATTTCTGTCATCTTGTCTGTGCAAGTAGTAGCGATGGCCAAACTGAGGATGAAATAAGTTCATCCAGATTTGTGGGTGTGGGAAGAGGTAGAAGGCCTCTCTGGTGAATCACGACTAGTGATTACAAGCAGTGGTAGAGCCAACCCGGAATTAGAAATTAACAAATGGAGATTTGTTCCTTAATAGAATCAGTAACATACTCTTTTAATTTCTTCAAGTGACTGTGACCTCTCTCTCAGTTTGTCCATCAGTTTACATCCACATGCTCATTGAACATCTGTTAAATTTGGAGTTGAAAATGTTTGGGGGTGTTTTTAACTGTTAGGTTTTTGTCAAACTACTTTGAAAACAAACATTGCTGATATAATGTCAGTAGCTTGTGGCAGAGGATAGAGGTGAGGAACAACGTAGAACCTAGAGAATAAATGCAGGTGCAGACTGAGTTCAGAACAGCATAATAGTGCTCATAAATATAGTTTCCATCAATCCTAATTGAAATTATTCATGTAGGTGAAAAGAGAGAAACAACTGAACTCAACCTTGGCATGTGTATAAATAATGGTCAGTACGCAGTAGCACAGGGGCTGAAACAATTGAAAAACAAGACTCTTTTCTGTAAAATTAATAGTTGATATTGTTTCTCTTCTAACAGTTGCGTCATAGCATTCCTACATTGCATATATTTAGACAAACAGAAGATATTATGAAGAAAGTGCCCTGAGTTATGCTGTAAATTCTTACAAATGCAAGACCAATTGAGGAAATTAGGATAAATCTTTGAATGATATACACAAAAAGAACGGCAGGAAAAAAAAGTTCTTTATTCACAATCAATAATTCAAACAACTGTACCCAAACCATCCTTTCTTATTAGAATCCTGATGCTGCCTTCCTGCATCCCTCCATGGAGAGGATGAAACAGGAACACTTTGTCTTTCTGTTCTTGTGAAGTCAGTGCTCCATATTAGTGTTACTTGGAAATCTCTCAGGTTGAATAAATTTAGTAGGAACAAATACAGAGTTCTCACCAGTTGTGGAGCCTGAATAAGCCATTAGCCAGTTTCAAGGCTGAATTACCATCAAATTATGAATGCTTTCATGTATTTTTAACTGTGCAAGAAGAAACGTAGCATTAAAAAAAAAGTGACCAACTTTATGTAGATGTGGGAACAGACGTCATTCTGTCCAGCTATAAAGCTGCTATTTGGTACAGGGACAGGAAAATATTTTTATGGGTTTGGTATAAAGTACCTGCACTTGTGCTGGTTCTCATGCATACAGAAGTGCTGTAGCCCTAGGTCCTGACAACCTTTTATCTGTCTGTGGAATTCAAAAGCTCTGCAAATCATGCTGAGGGGTGCGTTGGTGTGTGTGGGTACAACTTTCCCTAAAAGTGCTCCCACTGGCCCAATTATTCCTGCTTCCCCAAAAGTAGAAGGAGAGGCAAGCCAGCTCCCAAAGGTCTTCAGCTCTAATCCTTCCCTGACCTTTCTCATGGCAGGAACAGTGAGGCCACAGGCTGGCCCTTGTCTCCACATCTTGTGTGGCAACAGAATTATGCTATGAAGCTTTAAGCAGGCTCCTCTGGCTAAAGAACCTGACCCCACAGAAAGAGAGGTTGAACTAGCTCCACTAGCAAGGTTCAGACATTTTTCCAGTAGCTTCCCCAGCTTCTGCTATAGTCAGGAAATGCAAGGGAAATCTTTTGCAGGACAGGGTGTGAAGATGATGCATCTTCTAAAGGCATGTCCAAAAGGCTCAAAGAGAAAGTTTTAAGTGGCCTTCGTCCTCATAGGAAGGTCTGCATAAGAAGGCTGGGATACATTTTTCCATGTTTCCATGAAGGCACAGAAGGATGCCTCCTTATATGTCAGGTTTGATAGTGCTTGTGGGCAGGCAGGCCTCACAGTTAATTTTGAAGAGTGGAAAATCATTGTCCCATGTTTTTCTCCCCATTCTCCTAAAAGTTTGACAAACGGGGAGAAAAAATTGTCAAATTCCACTGCATGAAGGCTCATACCACTGGTCTTCATTGCCAAAATGAAGACAATTGAAAAAGAGGCAACCAAACCTATGTGTGTAAAATTGTTACAGTAACAGAAACAAAATGGGAGATTTATCCTGACTGGAACTCTGATAATGAAAGATAGAAATAGAAGTTGAAGACAGAAATAAAATAACTGGGGAATGCATCTAGGAAGGTAAAACCAGAAAGGGTTGCTACCATGGTGCAATGAGTCTGGTAGAAGCTCATCTGGAAGACTTGCAAAATTCTGGTCTACCATAGTCAAGAAAGGTGATATTCAGTAACACAGGATCAGAGAAAGGATCATCAGAAGGGAAAGCCAGGGGAAAGCCTAGGTTAGAAGGGGAGATGCATATGTGGTTTATTTAGTCTAACAATTGATGGCTGAACGGAGATAAGGTCGTTGTGTCTGTAAACATATGATTAGAGGTAGCACCAGGAAAGGAGAATAACAGTTTTAAGTAAAAGTCAATATTGGTACGAGAATAAATGCAGTCACCTGTTCATGGTCTATAGAAATCAAGAAGGTTACTTCACAGGACAGCTAGAGGAAAAAAGGAACCTTGCTGTTTCTGAGATGAAGCTTTGTGGGTGAGATTAATCACACTTCAATCTAAATGCCCAAATATTAGTTGACTAGGCCTAAGCAGATTTTCTAGGCATCTTCTGTAACAAATGGGAAGCAAATAGCATCTCCAAATATTCATCCCAGATATTCTAGCAACCTAACTTGGAACAGAAAGAATCCCACTCTGTGACTTATCGTTCACCATTGGTCATATGGGGAGTCACAGGCAGCTAGCGTGTACTTGATACCTGCCTTTTAGATAGCTAAAGGCAGATCAAGTGACTATCACTCTATATATTTAGTAAATGGGATATCGCCATTTTTATAGCGGTGATTATAGAGTAAATCCATTTCTTTGGATATAATACGGAAATTTATAGACAGCTTCTGACTTAAAATCCTTGCTGTACTGAAGTAAGCAGGCAATTTTTCATTGGCCTCAGTGAAGCCCAGATTTCGCCTTTTAAATATGAACGAGGTGAAATATTGTAAGTCAAAGTCATATTAAATGTAGACATTGCCCATAACCAAAGACTGTTCTAGCCACTGAGCCCTTGTTTTTTCAAAGCAAGTTATTTATAATATGCTTCAGTAAAATGGCCATTCAGGCAAAGTCAACAAAAGAAAATCTATCTATTTGACCACAGAACAAACCGCCTTGGAGATTATATGTGCTTGTATGCGTTCTATTGCATTGATCGTGTGCACAAGTATTTTAGACTCCAAACTGGGCTGCTTATCCAATGCTGCAAAATGCTATGTATTAATAGTTAGCGTTGTTCTAGCATTATTCTTCAAGTTTGCTTTAATAGATGTCACAATCAGATCTCCTCTGGCGTTTCCTGAATTCAACATGTAACGATAAGGTTGTATCAAAGCTAGAATAGCTAGATACCAGGTGACACGGCTGCATCATTCATTCCTCACAATAGTAAGCATATATTGGTATGATAGAGTACAAGTGTTAAACTCACAGTGCCTGTGCCAAACGGGTTTTGTTTATGGAATCGAGCTCCTCAGCATAATTCTCTTCTAATGGAAAAGTAGCCAACAATTATAAGTTAAAAGGAATGTATAAGACATAACTGAGAAGTGCTGGCTCTTTAACATTTAAGTCGAATGCTGAGGTCAAAAGTACTTATTTTACTATGTAATTTATTTGCATCTTCTGCAAAGGAAATAGGGCTGGTTCTCTGAAGGATAACTGAGAGTCCTTTTGATATTCATGGCAGATTGTTTCGGTTGGCTACCGTCCAGAAAATCTTAATGGGGAGAGAAAAATATTCTGTGGATGGATGTAAATATCCCTTTTGCCAGGGTTTTTATCTTAGACTCAGCTCTCTACATGGTATAGGTTACTTTCAGAGGTTTCTTTTTATCTATTTCTAAACAGCATGAGTATTTATCTAATGATGCTGTGGTGAGGTATGATTCATCCTTAAGGTTAATAGAGTGCACAGTTGAAAAAACGCTTCACATGCAAAGTATTGTTAACTGCTTGTTCTTCGTAAAAGGGAAGGAAATGACTCAGGCTGGAGAAATGTTACAGTGAAGATTGTTGATGCTCTTCAGGCTGATAGAAAAAGAATTGCTCAAATAAAAGGTGAGAGTTTCTGCAGGAAGCACTTTCTGATGGGAAAAGGATTAGTGCTCCAGGAAGGATAACTAAGGAAAACTGACAGAAAATCACCCAAACCAGGCAAATATTTTGGAAAAGGCTTGGCAAAGAGGGTTTTAATGGGGTTCAAGTCACAGTGAAAAGTAGCATATGGACAAGACTGAGATAGCCTGGTGTGCTTTGGAGGGACCAGTCTGAGGATTTCTATTTGCAGAGGGGATGGGAATAGCTTGTGAAACTGCACTGGCCCATGCTGCTTAGGGGTCTCGGAGTTGGAAGCAGCAGCAGAAAATAAAGGAACTGAAATAAAACTCAAGAAGGAAGGAACTGGGAACATTTTATTTTCCTTTTCTACTTATTAAAAAGAAAAAGAAATTTGAAATATCTAACAGCAGGAAACAGCACAGCATGAAAAACTTTTTTAAAATGATAGTCTTCCTCCTTACTTTTGTGATTTGTAACATCAATGATGATTGAAATGGAGACAGCTTTTAAAATGTAATTCATTTTCACTGGCTGTGGCAACTTGCTTCGTTACTTTTGTTAATTTTCACTAATTGAACAAAACGTTCCTTTATTTCTGCTGCCTAAAACTCAGTCAGCCTATGATCCTGATTCACGTGCCAGCAGGACCTTATGTCCTTAGGTATTTCCCAATCCATACAAGCATGGAATTAATCCTATCTCCTTATAAACCCTGGGCCCTTCCAGTAGCACGGTGGGAACGTGAGGCCACTTTTTTCCCCCGCTCTAGTTGACCCTGCCAAGGTTTTCGGTAAATGATGTAACTAGGCGGGTACTGTGTTCCATAAGGCCTCTAGGTTTGGGAGCTTGGTGGGTTGATGTGGCAGAAGTACGGCTGATTTGTCTTTTACACAGAAGCAGGCACTGATTAAGTGGTTAAAAGCAAGGGTGGATGGTTTTGTGCCGAATTGCTGGAATGGAATGTGTCTGAAGGGTGGTGAGGACGTTTGATGCTGGATGACGAGGAAGTTTTGCCAAGGCATTGGTGAGGTCTCACTATCAAGGATGTTAATGAAATGTAACTACAGTCACTGTAATCCAAAAGGATTTTGACAAAATCTGTGTAAGGTTATTGTGCTCCAAATGGTGTTAAAATATGGAATTTATGTAAATGTAAATGAACTGATGTTTAGTTATTGGAATAAGATACTGCAGATGTATTATGGGATATATATAAATGAATGTGTAATCTAGATGGTTTGGGTTATAAAAGATGGTACTTTGGCCATCTGTCGGTGATTTTCTTTTACCAGGCTAAGGAAATTGTGGATATGAAAAGAAATAACATTTTATTAGCAAGTTTTGGATTGTATGAATGTGTCTTGATTTTTGTAATAAAGAATGTTAACTCTACCTCTTAATTTCTGCTGAAGTAAACTTGTGACTTTCAGTAATGATTTTAGTTTGGGCAGAATCAAGCTTAACAAAAGTAAGAGTGGTAGTTAAACCTTATCTAATCTCAATTTAAGATAATGGTCAACAGACTAGTAATTTGTTCATGAATCACTGCCTCGCTAAGGAATTCCCATTGAAGGGAAATCACAGGGCATATGCAGCTGGAGGCACCTTTCCAGAAATTTATCCCACTCATAGCCTTGAGGAAAACAGTGAAAGCTGTGGTGAGGAAAGACATCAGGTCAACATGTGGGTGGATTTGCCTGACTTTTTATGACCGAGGATAGCAGCCTTCATGGCAAGGGGAAGGGAGGGCTCCCAGCCTCACACCCTCACATTAGATCAAGGTGACTCATTGAAACCAAGCCACTTTTCCCTGCTCACACAAGCTTTCTCCTCCATGTAATTTCATAGGAACTGAAACAGTTCTGGAGCAAAATTATTTTGTGATGTGGAACTATTGAAGTCAAGGGTAATAACAGCAAAGCTAAATTTGGAGAGGTGCACAGGTAAGGGAGAGAACAAAGAGGGGTTTTACTGGGATTAATGAGCTGTGGGCAAGATGAGTAAAATGAAGTTCAGAGGATTTTTTTCTCTCTCTCTCTGAATCAACATAGTTTTGGGATTATCTCTGAGTCACAGATTCCAGCCAGCAGTATAAAAAAAAAGTTTAATTTCACTTTTGGCTGAAAGACAGCTTTCCATCACATTCCTGCAGCCTTGCCTCAGAGATACCCTATCTAAACTTGCTCAGAACTGCTTATCGAGCTCGTGCTAGAAGAATCACACCTATTTAGTCACCTTTTATTACCGAAAAATGGAAAGAATATAAAGTACATGAGCCAACTACAATACAAGATTTATAAACTCTACACTTTTCTCCTGGCAGAGGCACGACATGATACATAGTTAATCATTCCTTGAATTAGTATGCTTTATAATCACTTTAGTCAAGGGAAACTCTCGGTGAATTCAGTGTGCCTGCAACTATTGCAGTGCTGCGCTGGTGTCCCATCAGCTCTCCCAAGCAGGGCTAGGCAAGGCCCAAGTGCTGGGAATGCTGAATATAGCATCCTTGCCCTTCTCAGAGTATGTGTTGAACCCCATTATGGTGTTGTGGCATATCAACACCAGTAAAGAGGTTTAACTGGAGCACACATGGGCCTATTGAATGAGCTTAAATGAAGCTAATTCTGACACCAAGAGCCATAAACATCCAAATACAGCAGTTAGGCAACGTTTTGCTTGATGTGCTTGAAGACTGGTACCACATCCCCTATGGGTTTTTTTTCTCTTGTTTTAATTTTAAAGTGCCTAGTTGATTCAGTCTTTCCCCATAAATCGTGTTGATAGAGATGTGTCATCATTTGTATTGCTTCCTTGTGGATTCTTTTCAATTGATCTACATTGCTTTTACTACAAAGGCAGTGCCCAAAACTGGATACAAAATTCAGTGCAAGATTTTAGCAGCTGTTCGGAGCAGAAGGATAAAAACAATCATCTTGCAAGTCTTCAAACCCCAACAGAGTGCTTGCCTTTCTCATAACGCCATGGCAATGTTGAATAACATACCCATCACAGCCACTGCAATCTCTGTAGACTCTTCAGGTGAGCTACCTCCAGTTTGTCTTCACCTTGTCAGGAGCATGCCTGTTTTTAATCCCACCTTGTCAGGATCATGTTTGTTTTCAGTCCTGTGCTGCAATGAATTTACAGTCTGTCTTTGTGTCAGCTGCAAATGTGATAAATATATCCTCTGTTCCACCTCTTTGGGATGTCTGGGAGCTAACCAAGAAGTGTTCAACCTGAGACAGACCCTCCCTTCCTCTGAGAAATACCCATCAGTGCCACTGTTGTGACAATGAACCTAGTAATAGCTATTCTCTGAGCAGAGTTTTTCTAACGACTCTTATACCTACTTGTGGTAGTTTCAGTCTGATAATATTTCCCTTGTTTGTTTCTAAGATTGTCACAGGAGACAGTGCCAGAAGCTTCACTGAGTACTAACTACATGACAAGTACTGCCTCTCGTCTCTTTCCCAGATCTTGTTACCTTACTGTAGAAGGAAATAAGATTTGTCCGATATATTTGTTCTGGACAAATGCATGTTAACTTCTACCCATTTTGAAGCTATTTTCTAGGTGCTTATCAATTTATTTTACATGAACAGGCACATAAAGAGCTGATGATGATGACTGTTATTCTAAAAAAAATGATGTGATTCTTTTTCCAAAAACTACTAAATGCTTTCTCCAGCTTTATTTGCAGTATAAAACAAACAAACAAACAAAATAGTTTCAGAGCAGATGAAAGAGGAAACAGATATGCTATGAGATGTTTGGTTCAAAACTAAGACACCTAAATGCCAACATGTAAGTGACTAGTGCCTAAGCATAGGCATCTAGTGCCATTTGAGAAACCCCAGGGCGCAGGAGATATCTACGGGGGGGCTGGCAGATGTGCCACAGGATCTATAGGAGACATGGCTTCTCCAGAGCAGCAGGAAAGGTAATCTAAACACATAAAATGGCCCGTAGTTAACAACTGGGTCATTCCTTGCTTGACCTAAATTAGTTGACCTTAATTTTGTCATTTTAATCTCTAATGGAGTCTCTGCTCATTCAGTTTTATGTTACTGCTGAACTTTGATCCCCTGTTTTGGTAGGCCCTCTTGGGCATATCATCTTGAGGCTCAGGCTAAGAGGAAAAAAAAACTTTTCTTTATTTCCTGCCCTTTTAGAATACAGTTATTTTTATGTATAATGGGAGGGAGGAGGAGAATCTTTTCCCTTTGCTATATCCTCCTCATGGCAGACTTATCAGTAGTTCTGTTTAGCTGCCTTTGCGCCAGTAATTACAGTGAGTCAGAAACCATTCCCAGCACTGGTACTTGCATTTGAATTACTGGTGTTTTCTCAAGTTTTGAAAAAAGTCAGGAAGCGAAGAAAGGGGATTCACATACTGGTCTGAGTTTAGAAAAGTCCTTAGTGGATACAATAAATCACTAGCCTAATCTAGGAAGAAAAGAGAACATATGAAAAAAGATCTCATACCATTGGGAATCAGGATAGCACTGTGACGCAAATGGGGAATCTTAGAATCAGAAAAGAATATGCATAAGGAAAAAGAAAGAGTCAGCTGAAGTTATTTCTGCTTGCACAGAAGAAGCTAACAGGCATCCTTTATCATACTTAAAGAAGTATACAGCAGAAGGCATGAGTTCCTCCTTCTATGTCGTGTGATTTATTCATTTAAGGCCAGATCTCTCTGCTGCCGGAGCACGCTTACTGCAATGGCTGGAGGTGCACAGAGGTTTGGTGCTGCCTCCGTGCTGCTCTCCTCCGCACATGTTGCAGAGGGGTAGATGGATTTGCGTTCACTGGGGGACCAGGCGCTCTGCCTGAGAAAAGCAAAGTGTCCTTTCTGCACCCCTAACAGAGGCCACATATGTGATCAGGATGCAGCTGCCAGATCCCTGTCTGTCTGGCCGTCCTGTCTGCTTATAGCCTGGAGAACCCCGGGAGGAGACTCACCTTCTGCAGCAGCCCCCTTGGCTCTGCAACAGTACCTCTGCCAGGGTGTCAGCCCCAGCTCCGGGCTCCTGCTGACCTCCGTGCGCTCTGACGGCTCTCACAGTTCGAGACTTGTATTCCACGTGCCATACACGTGTGGGGATCAAAATTAATGATGGCAGCATGTTGCCCTCAGCATTAGCAGGGAGACCATCTGTGTGGCAAGGACCTGTTACACACGTAATTGTGTTCTCTTTCAGGTATGTCCACTTTGGCGAATGCCCAGTTTTTAAGCTGGCCATATACAAGCCAGTTGTGGTCTGGAAGCTGCAGAGCTGCGTTAGCATTGGACTTTCCCAAGTTAACATATAATGTTAGGAGGCAAAGTGGAAGAAGTGAATTGATTTGTTGCAACAGAACTCCCACGCTAGCGGAGCCATATACTTTCCAGCTGAGGCAGGCTTACAGATGGTGCTCCCAGAGTGTGGGTCTCCTCTATCCGTATGTGCATCCATGCTTCGACCAATTAACATCTCATCCATCGACGTAAGTGAAATACAAGCTAAGTCTTCATAAAACGGATTTGAAACAAAATCATTTTTTTAAGTGTCCTGGCAACAAGACTTAACAACTTGTTTCCAAATATGCTTCTTTTAAAAAAAACACAAATTTGTAGCCTCACATTTTTTCCAGAGTTATATCACTGAATTTAATCTAACTTCCCATCTGTTTTGGAGATGTCTTTTTTGTGCTTTAAAAAAAATTAGAATAGAAAAAGTTAAAGAAAAAATGCATTCATAAAGTTCAAAAATTATTCAATGTTTGTTTCAGGCTCAATTTTAATTTAATATTAGAAACTGAAAAGGCATGTGAATGCTGTAGTTCCCGATCAATGAACAGCTGTAACATGACAAGCAATCTTAAATGTGTTCCAGTTACTAAGAATCTCATAATTTTCACTGTGAAGCTTTTTAAATCACAGAAGGCTTCTCTTCTTTTTTTCAGTGTCTCCAGGCCAGATGCTGCCAGGTTAGCACTTCATACCCTGTGAAGTGCTCGGTAGCAAGCCTCAGCTTCAGCTTCCAGGGGAAGAGTCAGAGTAGGATGAATTATGCCTAGTAGGAGGAGAAGGTGCTTGCAGGACCTTGATGAGATTCTTAAGCCATTTAAGGAACATTTTTATCCCAGTCTACTTGTAAATCAGGGCATAGATTCAGTAAATAAATGCATATATATTCACACTATATATTACCTACATTTAATATTTTGCCTAAATAAATGACAGTTTCGTGCAGATAGGTATCTAGGTAGCTGGATTGCTAGTTTTAAGCCCAGAGAGGAAGACTGGCTGCTTCTCTCTTTTCTGTGGAGGTTGGCCTTGGAGGCCAGCCCCTGGGCTGGGGGCTCACTCCTCGCACACAAGCCCGCTGTAAGCGCGGCAATAAGAAGGAGCAGGAACGTGCCCTTCGGAGGACATCAGGCACTGCGTGCGAGCGTGCCAGGGCAGCCTGCGGGCTGGCGCGGGGCGGGGGGAGGGAGCCACTAGGCCGGGGGCGGGAGG